>NW_017306203.1:600000-985265 GCF_001642055.1 Alternaria alternata
TGGGATGTTGTTCTTCGGGTACACATCTGATCATTTTTCAAGAAAATGGTCGTTATTCACTTCGACCATCATCATCATACTTTTCGCCATCCTGGGAACGGCGTCTTATGGAGCAGGTGGAAGTCCGAGTGGTTTATTGACGGCGCTCGTTGTATATCGGTTCTTTCTCGGAATAGGCATGTGCTACACAAAACTGTGCTTGTTTGCATTCGTTGAATTTGCTGACTTGTGGTAGGCATCGGTGGAGAGTACCCAGCGGGCAGTGTCGGTTGTGCAGAATCTACTGGCGAACTCAAGCAAGGCACACGGAACAAATGGTTCATCCTCTTCACCAACGTGCAGATTGACCTGGCCTTTTTTATCAGCGCCATCGTCGCTACTGTCGTCGTCCTTGCTACAGGGGAGAACCATCTACGCGCCGCCTGGCGTATCTGTCTTGGTATCGGTGTCATCCCGCCTCTCTCGCTACTCTACCTCCGATTGAAGCTACAAGAGCCAGAGGCATTTAAGCGGGAGTCTCTGGCCAAAGCGAAGACACCATGGTTGCTTATCATCAAGTACTACTGGTTCCGGCTCAGCATTGTCAGTATCATCTGGTTCATCTATGACTTCAGCGCCTACTCATTCGGTATCTACGCGACATCTATCTTAGCCAATCTACTGGGCGAATCGGCGCCGTTATGGAAGAGTCTGGCGTGGAACATCCTAATCAATTTCTTTTACATGCCCGGCTGCCTTGCTGGTGCTTTTGTTGCAGATCTACCATCCATGGGCCCTAAGAAGACGCTATTTATCGGCGTAACGCTGCAGGGTATTATCGGATTCATCATGGCTGGATGCTATCCTTGGCTGAACAAACCCGAGAACGTTGCTGGATTCGTCGTGGTATATGGGATTTTCCTTGCGCTAGGCGAATTTGGCCCTGGCGATAACATTGGTTTGGTTGCGTCGAAGACCTGTGCAACTGGAATTCGGTACGTCTTTTCATCGCCTTGTCATCCCTCCGCTTCTAACATGTAGACAGTGGCCAATACTACGGTATCGCAGCAGCCGTAGGCAAGATTGGTGCGTTCGCTGGATCCTATGCTCTCGATGCGTTACAGAAGGCTGCAGGTGATGATGAAATAGCTGCAGGCCGTAACCCTTTCTTCGTCGCATCTACTCTAGCCTTCGTAGCTGCTGGTCTGGTGTTGCTGCTTCCGCATATCGGCCAGGATACAATCGACCAGGAGGACGTAAAGTTCAGAGAGTATCTCACCGCAAACGGATATGATACAAGCAAGATGGGCCTTCAGAGTGGAGATGCGGCGGGTGTCGAGGGTGACGAGAATGGCGTTGTGCCCGTTGAGCAGACATATGTGAAATAAGTGGGTTGGTCTGGGTTGAGGATGATGTTCGATGATGACAAAGACCTCTATAGGTACATAGGTGATTGAACACCCATAACAACACGCATCAATCTCCGCTACAAGTCTCATACCCTTAAGTATGCCAAAGTTCTGTACCAAGGAGCCGCATGCACAGCTTAGAACATCTCTAGAGTTCTCGACTGCTAGAGAAGTCCCTACCTAGGTGGGACGTTTTAGGCTTAGTGTGCTTTCGCACTGCCGAGGCTATTTGTAAAGCCGGAGAACTTGGAAGCTATTCAACAACCCACGTCACTAGCAGCTCCCCACCATGCACGACAGACGACAGATATACCAGAACCCAGCCCACTTGATCCTCGCTGTGCCGCCTTAAACTGGACTTACCGCGCGTAATGCTATTATACATTGAATACCCGGCAAAGCTTGCCTCACGTGCAATTGGGTACATATGTACCTAGGTACCTCGGATCTCCGTCCGCCAAAGCAGGCTGGAATAGAGACACCAAGCCCCGTCGGCAATATGGAACTACATGGAATGACACTGGAACAAGCCGCGTTATCCCCACACAAAGGATGAGATGGCGTCTTCATGTGGACCCTAGTATGTCTGGAAGCGTGTAGTTGCGCCCATCGTCCGGCTTCCAGGGAAGCAGTACTAAAGAACGGCCATATAACCTCTCTTGACATGACTGACGAAGCAAATTAACTCATAATTCTCATCCCATACACATAGATTCATTATTACAAACTTCGAGTCCTCGTCATCCACCATGTCTCCAGCAGCCGTAACCTCGACCCCTCCTCCCGCTACAACACCCCACACGAACGGAAAATCGTCTACCAAACCTGTCATAACACCTTCGTCGACAGTTACCTCGCAAATTCCCGCTTGGGTTAAACCCGACCTTTCCCGTCTCCTCCACGTAGAACGCAACCCAGGTGCTTTTACCTCACGCTCAGTTTCTCTTGTCAACCTCCCCCCAGGCGCAGTCTTTGCCCGCATCACAAATCCCACACCAGCCACCGTAGCGTACTCCTCTGTCCAAGCTTCGCGCGACCTCCACATTGAGCTCAACTGCGACCTCGTCTACATAAACCACAGCTGCAAGCCCAGCCTAGTGTTCGACATGCAGCGCTGGGAAGTAAGGGTTTCGGAGGATGGAGAAGGGCTGAAGGAGGGCGATGAGCTCACATTTTTCTATCCGAGTACGGAGTGGAGTATGGCTCAGCCCTTTAACTGCTTGTGTAAGACGGGGGAGTGTGCGGGAGAAATTAAGGGGGCGAAGGATATGAGTAGGGAGGTGTTGGGAAGGTATTGGTTGAACAAGCATATTGAGGAGATGCTTGCCGAGAGGGATGGGCAGTAGAAGTCTTGTTGATGTATGTCTCAAGAGATGTGGATGTAAGATCTGGACGCTTAAGTGTCGACTAGAATACAATGTCAAAACACCTTACATTATACGAAGAGATGAAAGTTAGCATTAGCTTCCATCTCAATGTTCCTGGTGTACTATAGCCTTCTTGTTTGTATGATGTCGGAGAATTTCCGGCTTTGTCATTTACCTAGCTTATTATCGTAAGTATCCCCTACTGTTTACATATTTTCTATGACAGCTTTTCACAAACACCTGTTAGACTATCATCACCCTCACCCCGCCGTAAACGCCCCGACTTTCTCAATAGTAACCTCCCCAAACCCCTCCCCGAAAATTTTCCCATCGCCCACCTTCCCCTGCCATGGCACCCCTTCCTTCCAACTAGCATTAACATCAATAGCAACTTTCTTCCCCCCTCCAAGGCACGCCTGAAAGCCGAAGTCATGGTCTGTACGAATGTACGTCTTAAAATCGAAACGTGTCCTTTGCGCGGCCTTCGCGCCTCCTGGTATGTATAAAACAATGCGATTCGCAAGTTCAGCAGTGAGGTGGGCCATGACTGCCTCAGTGGCGAGGAGTGTGGTACACAGAGCGAAGGTTTTCTTAGTGCCGCCGGATCCGAAGGACGTTTGGGTGATGACCCAAACATGGTGGGGGAGTGTGATGGAGGTGACTTCTGATGTTGCGGATGAGACTGGGTCTTGGAGTGCAGGTCGAGGCCATAACAGCGACGATGATGGCAGTGGGAAGAGCGAATTTGGTGTGAGCGAAGCTTTAGTCTCTACAGCAAAAGATTCTGGATTTTGAATGTCCTTGGGTGATTTGTGGCGCTTTTGTAAAGAGCGAAGTCGCCTTTCTTCCGACATCTCTCTTTGCTTGTCGAGCTTCGCTGTGCATATTTCTCCTTTGGCCGCTTCCTTGGCCTTTGCCTTGTCGGCTTTGCTCAGTTTGGGTACTCTTGCTAGCAGCGCCTTCAAGTCATCGAATTGTTGCAGTTGCTCCGTGGTGAAGGGGTGTTCGGTTCGCATCCTCTCCTCGAATGCTTCCCTCAAGAGCCGGGTGCTCTCTTTCTCTTTTTGATATGGAAACATGAGTTGAGAGAGTCTGATGATATGAAGGTAGAGCTTTCTGGTAGTAACGCCTAGCCAGTACGGGATCTAAAAGCGAGATTCAGCCGCAGGGCCCGGAGTTGAGGTGGTGGTGAGGTATTGTTTAGTTCGGGTGGTGAATGATGGCTAGTGTATGATCCGATGCCGTGAAGAGCTTTTACACCTGCTTGCTAGCAAGCTAAGTACCGCGTTGATTGTGATGGTCCCATGTCGAGCCGGATAGGGCGAGATCACTTGTACGCAGTCTCTGGATGTGGCACATCGACGTCAACCTAAAACCCGAGTTAGTCCCATCATCTCATGCTTCCCCCTCCATCTCATAATCCACATACCTGTCCGTACTGCTGTCCATCTTTGTACGCAGTCGGCCGTCTATCATCCATCTCTACGCTCCAAACTCCACCTTCTGCTTCTTCCTCGTCTTCCAGCTTTCGATACCTGCTCTTAGACCCAGGCATACGCATCTCGGCATTCACGATTGCTGCTTTGTTCTTTCGATCGCGTTTGTTCTTGCATATGACCAGACTGATGATGAGACAGAACATGCCGACAGTAGCGAGGACGGAGAGGATGATGACGACGATGAAACCGCGCTTTTGGGCATCGTTCTCGAAGATGGAGTTTCGGGGGGTAATATGATGAGTTTTGATGGGTAACGACATGGTAAGATGTTCCAGGTCACGATCAGATGTTGGAAAATATGAATTACGGTATCGTTCAATTGTATAGGAAAGAACGATGAAAATGGAGATAGCAAAACATGAAGAAGACGCAGCACACCTACGATATAAACATGTCTCGCCTTGTCTCACGATACCCACACAGCCGCCTCCTTCTCGACACCGCTTCGCTCACTGTCCATGATCTCCCCCAGGGTGGTACGTCCCCAATGACTCCGCTCGGTCCGCCTTAAAATAGCGACTTGCGTTGTGCGATGCCTCCTGCCAATCGCAATAAAAACGTGTCGTGCGAGCATGACGTGGCGATGTCCGTGTATGTAATCCTAACACTTGGAAGCAGCCCCCGATGGTAAACGTCGAGATTGTTACATTAGAAAGAGAGTTGAACGGTGCGTACTAGGAACTGTGAAGACATAAAAATAGGGAATTAGGCATTGAGGATTGGTGGTAATGAGGCGCAGTTGTGGGCGGCCTTGTGCAAAGCTCAGATCTTAGTCGGTAAGATGAGATGTGGGGACCTTCGTTCGTGTTCATCAAGACATTCAGGCTCGCTGATTCAGCGGCTACCTCGGGATATGAAATATGTAAAAGAAGCTGACGACGTTTAAATCCTGAGCGATCATCTTCCACAAAGGAGACCAATTCATCTCAATTCAAAGTACCCAGATTTCAATTGCCACAAAGCTGTCACATTTGTTCTAGGGACATAAATCTAACCGATGATAAAGATTTGCGCGAAAAGAAGTGTACTGGATTGATGGAACCTGTAACCAACGCCATGAAATGCATGAGCACATGCTATGTTCAACTTCGTAACAACACCGACAGTCATGCTTCATAACCTCCCTCACTCCCAAACACCCCTCATTACCGTATGCGAAAAAGGAACACGGGCCGAAGCCCGGACAACACAACATAACGATCATATACGACACCCCATTCGTCCCCACCTCCACTACATCCTCCTATAATTCTCCGCCAACCCCTCAAACTCATCCAAGCTCTCCACGCCACCTCCAGGGCACTTCCAATCCCTCTCATACGCTTTATCTGGCAAGATGCCCGCCTCGCGCCCCCGCCTATAACTCCACTGTGTACTCTTCTCCGTCTCCCACGTCCAGTAGAACCAGCCCCAACCAGCTTCAAAAGCATCCATCTGGCCGATAGCAAACTGGTACAGCCACTTTTTGTATTCGTCAGAGTAATTGCTAGGGTCGGCGTTGGCTTGGTCGCAGGAGCACTGGGAGGATTCGAGCGGACATTGCGGGGCGAGTACTGCACCCGACTTGTCCGAGGCTTGCAGAGTGCCTTCCCAGCGTGTACCGGTATTGACATTGTTGATGTACTGCGTGCAGTCTGTGTCTGCTTGGGACCATTCTCCGCACATGGTGGGACCGAAACCGGTCTTCTTGTCCATGGAGCGCTTGGACTGCTGAGTCCATGCTTCGCAGGCAAAGTTCAGCTTGTCCCGGTGCTTGAGCTTGATTTGGTCCGTGTTGAAGATGACATATTGGTGCACGTCGAGGAGGAGGTCGTCGTTGCCTTGGAGCTTACCCTGCCAATTGTCGAGGCCCATGAAGCCATCGCCAAAGATAATGATGCCCTTTATGCCGTCGGCGCGAATTTGGTCAATGGCCTTTTGCGTCCAGGCGACGACTTTGTCGGTGTCGAGTTCCACGTTGCGTGGCTCGTTGACGAGACCGTACATGGTTACTACATTCTTGTAGCGGTCTTGCGCGAAGAAGACAGAGAGCTGGTGATGGACGTCTAGTGTGCGTTGGGCATTCTTGTCACCGTCTGTGCCATTCAGCCAGTTGATCTGGCCTTGACGGCCGGAGTGGTTCCAGCCATTCTGACTACCTGGTGCGCCGTGAAGATCAAGATTCACGCGTAGTCCGTTTTGGCGACAGTACTCGATACCACGCAAAAGGTAGCGCCATGATACCTGAGGTACGTAGACATCGTCGTCGTAAGTCCTCACCATCCAATAGCCGAAGGGGAAGCGAACATGGTCCATGCCAGCCTCCCTGATCTCAGCAAAGGTCTGCTTGGTGATGAAGGTGGAGTAGTGTTTTTCTAACGTGTCTTTGGCCTTCGCAGGTCCAAGCTTGCTGAGAAACGTCCATTCGTCCACTACATTGTCTTTGGATCCATACTGAGAGAAGTAGGAAGGAGTGATGAAGGGTTCGAGATTGAGCCAGCCACCGACGTTTACGCCACGTATGGGCGTCTTGCCATATTCGAACGAGTCTGAGAGCTTCGGTACAGAAGGGTTTGCTTGGACGTCATCGTCCCAAGTGGAGTTGAGACCGATGATGGGTAAACCGCCGACGAGTTCGTTGGTGTAGGTAACGTTGAAGTCCTGGGTGTCGTACCATGCCCATGGATCCAGGATGCCGCCTCGATCTGCTTCCGGTACGCTATTTCGGTCCTTCCCAGCTAGGTTGTCTTTGTTTGGCCCCGACGAGGTGGCCGCGGATGAGCTCCCTTCGCCTGTCTCGTCGTTCTTGCTTCCTTTGCTCGAATGCAGGACAGCTACAGGTATGATGATAGCGAGGAGTACCACAACGGCGACTATCGCGAATATTATACGCTTTTTGTTCTTCTTCCTTCGTGCCAGCTCCTCCTCTGTGTATACTGTTGGCGGACCGCTGCCCGCGCCTCCGCGCTTCTCCATCATGTATCGGTACTCGGAGTCGTCATCGTCGATGCGGCCTTCTTCAGCCAAAGGACCACTAATAACGCGACGCTTCTTCTGCTCTGTGCGGTATTGCTTCTCTTTCCGTCTCCGTTCTCTTCGCTCCTCAGCTTCCGACGGTGTGTATTTGGGCTCTTGCCTTCGTCTTCTTTCCTCTCGTTCGTCTTCTGTATATGTGCCTCTTGTTCTCTCGAGCTCATCATCGGTCTGACTTTGCTTCAGCGCAGCAGCCTTCCGCCTCTCTTCCCGCCGTTTTCTAGCCTTCTCTTCGAGCAGAGCGGCATCGCTCTCTGCAGCGCGTCGTCTAGCCTCCTGCTCTTTTTGTTCTCGCCTCTTCTCTTCTCGCTCCTCCTTCAATCTCTCCTTCTCCAAGTTCTTTTCTTTCCTTCTGACTTCCTTCAGGTACTCGTCGTCATAGTCGTAGCCTCCCCAACCTCCAGCCTTCTTCGCATTGCTCTTGTCAAGCTTCGCTATCGCATCAAGACTGAGAGGGGCTGAGCCTCGACTCCCACTTCCACTGCCCTTTGACCTAGAATTACGCCGCGAGCCTCGTGCTTGACGTGGGGCTGGGGATTCCTGCTCTGTGTCGCTCTGGTGCATCGAAGGTCTTCGTGGCTTTGGAAGTAGGTCGCCTGAGGAGTCTGTCGCCCTGTGTCCTTTTCTCCGCCTTCCCTCCTGGTCGTAAACCGTGTGTTCACCTCGGGATTCTCTCCGTCTTCGTCGTTCAGGGTCCACGTCGCCCTGAGATTCTCTGCGTCGTCGTCGTTGGTCGCCTTGTGGTCGTCTGCGCGACGGGTCACGCTCGCGGTCGCTCATTGGAAAGAATGGTGGTGGTGGTGGTTATAGCAGTGTAGCGAAAGCGCGGTGTAGAAACGAGGGGCTAGCATGCACTTGATAGAACGCCTGAAAAAGCACGAAAGGAAGAATAACACGCTCAATGGTCTTCGCCAGCTCTCGGGCGCATGTGAATATCGGTAGCGAATATGTATAATCAGCGGCTGGGCACATGCACGAGGTTGGGCTTGCTGGGATGTTGGTGTCGTTGCTGTGGAGACGTGGTGTTGATAGCGTGCCTGACGTGGCCGAGCACTGGGCGCCACAAGCCGCTTGGATAGCTATCTTGGAAAGCACAACAAACTTGGACATAGGAAGAGGAATCGGCCTTGTGTAAATGTTGTTGATGTTTGACAAGGCGGGTATCACGGTGACGATGCTCTCAGCTAATACTTGGAGTACTTGGTAGTAGAAAGGCTGCGTATGCCTCTGTGGCTATGCCACGAACACAAACAAACTGCACGAGACTTTCCTTAGGACACCGGAGCATGTTGCACGCTGGATGGCATTTCATGAAAAATGCCATAACGTCATCCGGGAATATCATATCTCGACAAAGCCGTGAAGACCCTGCCCCGAAGATTAGCAACGGCAGGGAAGATCTGCCCACGCAGCCGCGGCCTCGCTTCTGAATGACATCACTGCCCCTGTCATAATTAGCAAGTTGCTGCGTGCACCTCCACGCTCCGTGGACATTGCAAATGAGGGTTGAAAAACTATCATCATGCATTGTTGAATATGTGTGTGGTATCATAGCTAGAAATGTACAAAAACAATGCGCCGTTGGTCATAAGGGTTTATGCAGCTCTTTACCCTTTCCAGCCAATCAAGCCTGTGGAGGCCCACCCGTGCCTCTCTAATAAGCCGGCATTTAGGTGATCGTGACGGTGTAATGAGAGTACCGTCTCTACAATGCCAATTCAGATTGCCACCCAAGCGTAATTATTGACTAGCGTTGACCGCACCACGCGGCGCGGCAGTCCTGTCGGAAGTGGTGGTACATGCGATTCTCAGTGCGCGAAGGGATCATCGCAGATCTGTAGTTGAAGTCGTTCAAGAAGCGGAAACGCTCTGCGAAGATCCAGGAGCGTCGGCAGATGCTGTCTCTTTGCCCTTGTCTGCTGCCTTCTTCTCGTCGTCGCTGTAGAGACCGTGTTCGTAGATGTAGTCGACGACCTTGTCCGGGATGTAGTAGCGGATGCTCTTACCCCTCTTACGGAAGAGACGGATCTTGGTGGAGGAAACGTCGTTCTGAATGAGTTGCGGAATCACGCGGATGTTCTCCCTCCACTGCTGGAGTTGTACGAGCGCGTCGTCTGTACATGTTAGTGGTTGTAGAGCGCTATGCTTTAGATTCAACACACCAATATCGGTACCACTGCGCTCGAGAATGAAGGCGCCATAGTGTCCCAGGATCCTGCTCAAATCCTCGCGAGCCCACAGGCCGGGTGTGCTCATGGTCTGGATGAGGTCGGCGCCTGCGAGCAGCGCCACATGGATGGTCTTCTTCTGGCCGTCCTCGGTCGCAATGCCTCCCATAACCTCGTTGAGTTCATGGTCGAAGTGGTCAAGCACCTTGACGGTTGGGAGATACTCCTTGTGTAGCGGCTCCCATGGGTCAACACCAATCCATTTCGAGCTGTCCTGTACAGCGATCCTCGTCATATTGATTCGGTGTTGTGCGGAAGCCAGCCCGGCTTTCTTATATGCGTCGCCGACGGGGCTGAAGAATCCGCCTACGACCTCATATTCGGTTTCAAACTCGCAGTAGTCGGCTGCCTCTTCAAACATGCGCAGGTGTAGGTTGGTTGGTGGTGAAAAGGAACCGCATGATACGAGTACGAGGGGTTGCTTGTTGGGATTTGAGAGAGTCTTCTTCAATCGCTCCTTGGGGAATGTGTAGTTGTCGAGCGACATGGCTTCGACGTTGGGTATTCCGGCGTCGAGCAGGATATCGCGGTTATCTGTCGAGGACATGGCGGCGACAGCGATTTTACTTGTTGCGATGCGCGGGCGGATAGCGAGGGGTGACCTCGGAGGGGTGAGTGGCCGGCTATGTAGTGGTGAACTGCGGAGGTAACGGCGGGGTGGGGTCGCGGCGACAGGTAGGATGTGCGTTATATTTCTAAAAGGCAAGGTCAATTGCCGGCGGGAGGGGAGCATTTATGAGTGAAAGGCTTACGAATACCGCGATAAACGGGGTCACCGGGAGACTACTGAGAGACTAGGCAGTAGTAAGAAGTGAGTCGATAGGAGCCTTGTTATGACGCGGGGGCAGCGAGGCGACACCCGATGGAACTATGTTTTCAGGCAGTGGGCGCAACAAGACGGGCTAGATGAGACTGCAAAGGTGGGATATGCCTGGATCGGATAGAGGGAAATAGGTGCACAGCGCAATCCGGCCGTGGAGGAGGGGGCATCTTGTACCATTTTACGTTTGCTTCTAGGCGGCCGTCGAGACGCTGGAACGCGGGCGGCGGGGCTGCCCAGGGTTCCTCTTTTTGCCTGCAACCGCACTTCTCGCCGTCCCATAACTCCGGCGCTCCAGCCAACCTGAGCCGCAAACTTTGTGTGGCGCCCGCATATGAAACGCCTTTTGCATCCGAACATTCGCCAAATGGCAAGCCATGTCTGCAGACTGCTCGAGGAGAAGTGGGAGACCTCACGTGGGCGTGTCGGCATTTCCCCGACCCCACAGGTACCCGGTTGTGTCTTCGAATTAGTCTTCTTGGGCCTAGGATCCGTATGCTGAACAATCAGAATGCTTGGCCCTAAAGCGGACGCGATTGCTCGTCTTGGAACTGAGTTACGCCGACCCTGACTTGCAACTGTAGGCGCTAGAGATGACTGGAAATGGGCTGATTACTCACTAGGGAACCCTGAAGCGAAGTCGGAGGACAGAGTCGCTGTAGGCTAACATGACCCAAAAGTGAATCGAGTTTACCATGTACCTATGCTATGAAGCATGCTGAATGTTGGCGTGATGAATCGAACAATTTGGGAAGACTCCATAGCCTAGAAGTCGTGACGAAACTTCTCAGCCCAATGTGTGCGGCCATACACCACTCACTGGGGGGTCCTGATAACAACGTATCCAACAGTGACGTGCGCACTGCTTCCTCCACACGCACTCGAACCTTGGAAGATGATTCAGCCTCAATGCTTTCGTCCCAACCCAGTCGGGTTGGATAACCAGAATTCACAATGGAAGACCGTAATTGCCAGACAGGCTGGTGAGAGGCCATGCACGCGTGTTCAGGAATTCAACCGTCCATCAGCCATTCACCGCTGGCACTGCGACAGTGCAACAAAACACGCGTATAGTAGGTACTCATGGTGAGTACTGGCAGGCAGGCGCAGGTCATACTTGATACGGTGACTGCGACCCTCTATCGATAACAGCAAAGGCGCTAGTCAGGTCACGTAATTAGCTCCCTCTGGCATGCAGGTGGGTATCGACGTCTAGCATTCGCCAGCGTCACTACAGTATTACCATCTCTTTCTATTACCCATCACACTACCAGAGCAATACACTCGTTTGCTCTGTTTGATTCCACCGACCGCCCTGACCGCCACCAACGCCTTCCCTGTGTTTGCACCTACCGCACTCGCTTGAGCACGCCTAATGGCGCGTCCTTGATGGCATCCAGAGGACCTCGTGAAAGGTAAATACCTTCCTACTCGACCCTTGGCCGCTGCAGTTTTCTTCCACCCCACGGTTCAACACCATCAACTGCTGTGGTTCTCAACCAAGTCTCACGTTGCTTTGCCGAAACAGAAGTGCTGCACCCACCGGGGCCACAGTCTGCGCGCATCTCGATTTCACAAGCCTGTATTCACAATCTCATGTCGTCCAGAGTCACTCGCTCGCAAAGGCGCCAACCCGCCAACACCAACGACAATTCACCGCCCGCACCTCCCCCACCCGCAGCCCTCCCGCCGCCCGCACCAGCTTCTTCACGCAAGAGGAAGACTTCAGCGCGGGATCCCAGCCCAGACCAACTGGACAACGCAGAACCACAACCGAAACGCGGTGCTCGCAACAAGCGAACCAAAGTCGACGCTCAAGACCCGCCCGCTCCACCTGCAACCAAGGCCAAGAAAGCTAAAGGCAAAGCAGTCATGTCTTCATCTGGGTCTGTGCCAGCCGCTCCAACGCCAGAGTATGCGCTGACTAAAGACAGCCCACCATCAGATCCTATCGACGAGAAGTCGACGCCACAACCCTCGAAACGATCCAAGAGTGGCCGCAAGAGCAAACCCTCTAGCGCCGCGCAAGACGCCGATACTCCTTCCACATCTCGCCGAAGCTCACGAAAGTCGAACAAGGCCGAAGACGATACAAGCATGGACGATGCACCCGCAAACAACGCTGAGGAGGAGACGCGCCAGTCTGGCGAGGACCATACTAGCGACGACGAGAACGGCGACGAACACGGAGAGCGATACGATGACGATGACGACGACGATGACGATGATCCCTTCACCAGTGGCTTCCTTGGACGCAATTCACACAGCCTCTCTGCGCTCAGGCAGCTTACTGGCATGATGGCGGGCACAACACAGCGCCTGCGGGGCATCTTGGATCAACTACGGTCGCCAGACATGTCCATACAGCTAATTGCGTTGCAAGAGCTGTCCGAAGTACTCCTCATCTCTACCGAAGACAACCTGGCTGGCCATTTCTCCCCCGATGCCTATGTCAAGGAGTTGGTTAGGCTCATGCAGCCGAACGAGTTCACAATGGAAGAGAATCCAGAGCTCATGTTGCTCGCCTGCCGATGCTTGGCCAATTTGATGGAAGCTCTGCCTCAAGCGACCGCCAACGTCGTTTACGGTGGCGCCGTGCCTGTTCTCTGCTCAAAGTTGCTCGAGATTAACTTTATTGACCTGGCAGAGCAATGTCTGAGCACATTGGAGAAGATCTCCGTCGAATTTCCGGGAGTCATTGTACGGGAAGGCGGTCTCACAGCGTGCCTGACGTTCCTCGATTTCTTCGCCACAAGCACCCAGCGAACAGCTGTCACAACAGCCGCCAACTGCTGTCGAAACATCCCAGAGGATTCCTTCCCAGTCGTGCGCGATGTCATGCCCATCCTCGAAAACATCCTGAACAACAACGATCAGAAAGTCGTAGAGCAAGGCTGCATCTGTGTATCAAGGATCGTTCAGAGCTTCAGACAGCAGGAGAGCAAGCTGGAGGAGCTGGTTAGCCCAGGACTTCTTAAGGCGATCCTGCGACTTCTACTCCCAGGTAGTACAAACCTCATTGGGCCCAGTATTCACACCATGTTCCTTCAGGTTCTCGCTTATACGGCAAAGGCGAGCCCACGTCTGTCAGCTGAGCTTTTAAAGACGAACGTGGTCGATACTCTATATCAGATCCTCACTGGTGTTTCACCTCCTAGCGGCACTGAAGACGTCGCAGCGAAAATCGACTCGGTGGTCATCATGCAAGCTCTGATTCATCGGCCCAAGGACCAGGTATTCGAGACGTTGAATGTCATTTGTGAACTGCTCCCTGATGTCTCAACCGATGGCCTGACTTACCTTGACGATCTCTTCGATGCGGGTTACCCAGGCGACGATCTTCTTCCGCTCTCATCTACGAACGAGAAGACTGCGAACGAGAAGCGCGTTGAGCTGCTGGAAGATTGCAAAGCAGAGGTTAAGCGCTTCGCTGTGATTCTTCTGCCGACTTTGACAGATGCTTACTCGAGCACCGTCAACCTCAGTGTTCGGCAGAAGGTGCTCACCGCACATCTCAAAATGCTGTCAAATCTGGACACCGATATTCTAGAGGAAGCCCTACGGCCAGTTCCGTACGCTTCGCACTTGGCATCAATCTTTACCCAGCAAGATCATCCATCTTTAGTGACCTATGCATTGCAGGCTGCTGAACTGCTACTTAAGCGACTGGAGCCCATTTACCGATACCAGTTCTATCGTGAGGGCGTCATCTCCGAGATCTCACAACTGGCAAATCGCCCATGCAAGGCACTGGAAACCAAGCCTAAGGACTCAAAACCAGCAGTTGAGGTTGAAACGGCAGCTGAATCAGGCGCTAGCACTGTCTCCTCTGGTGAGCAGGAGGTCGAGCCGCATTCGAGCGAAGGCGTGGATGTGGAAATGCAATCTGACGATGGAGAGGACGTGGACCCGGATGACGAACAAAACGAGAGCAGCCACAACCGGGACGAGGATGACGACTCGGACTCTTCATCATCTTCTGACGAGCGGGAACCACCACCAATGCCCAACGTCGAAGACATCATCACGCTGCGTGCCAAGAAGTTCATTGAGGCTCACGAGAAGGACTCCGATAAGCCTATACGCGACAAAGCTTCGGCGGTCCTAGATGACCTAAAATCGCTCGCTGAAAATATCAAGGACTGCGTTGCTGATGGTAACGCAAGCGACTGCATGACCCTGTTCACTCGGCTGGCTTCTTATTTCGAAGGTGATGCTTTGGAGAGCATTACAAGCTACGAACTCAAGACCTCAAAAATTGTGGAAGTGTTGTTGGAGCTGTTTTCGACCCCTACAACGAACAAGAATGTTGATCCCAGGCCTATCTTCTTGGAAGCCTTTATGGGAGGTAGTAGCCAGAGCAAGATCAAGACCGCGAGCACTGCATCTCCAGCTACGCCTTTTAGTGTGTTGGTCCACAAGCTCCAAGATTTGCTCAGTAGGTCTGAACACTTCGACGTGATCACCGTTCACCAGAACATGTACGATAGTCGAGGAAGCGCGACTTCAATGCTCGCAAAGCAGCTCAGGCTCAAGCTTGTCGCCGATGACGAGTCAGGCATTCCAAAGACATACAGGAACATCATGGTTTCCATTCATGCCATCGCAACATTCAAAGCCTTGGACGACTACCTTCGACCTCGCATTAGCCTGGCGGATCGACCACGACCGTCCAAGTCTCGGGACCAGTTTCCCTCTAGGGATCAATTTGAGGCCATGTATGCTCAAGCTCTGTCTGAAGGACGTGCGCCTCCACCACCGCACACCCCTTCTGGCACAGCAAATCGTGCTTCGAAGAAGTCTTCACGATCCAAGGGTGCTCCGACTGATTCACCCCAACCAGGACCGAGCTCAGCTACCCGAGAGAAGTCCCGGCGATCCAGTAGGCGTCAACAGAATCAGCTTCCTCCACCTCCGCCACCACCTCCAGCCAAGGCACAATCGCAAAGCAGCCAAGATCCAGTCGAATGCGCTGATGAAGCGCAGCTCTCTGACGGAGATTCCATGGACGAGGACAGCGCTTTGAATGCTATTGTTGACGAGCTGGACGATGAACTGGACGAGGACATGCCAGATCCATCAGCTGTTAGTGTGGAAGTTGCATCAACAGGGCAAGCCACTGCTCGGGAAGAGGATGGCACCAGGATCGCCACACCGGTGCAAAACACGCCGTTGGCAAAACCACCTGCTGAGAACCGAACACCATCATCCCGTTTGTCCGCGCTACTTCAAAGCTCAGCCGCTATGCGCCAACAGTTGGGCGGTGCGGCAAGTGCGCTTTCATATGCTGCCGCTGTGCAATCAACCCCGCAAGACTGGCACATCGAGTTTAGCGTGAATGATCAGCCACTTTCAAATGAGACGACAATCTACCGCGCTGTGCATTTCAGTCAAGCTCAGCCACAAGATGGATCACATCGCTCTGTTTGGAATGGCATTCATACTATCAAGTTTAAGCGGGTCCAGGGCCCTCCACCAAGCGAGCCCAGCTCCTTGACACCGCCTCCAGAGTCACGATCGGATGTCTCCGGTATGCCAGCCTCACTTGATCAACACCCTGTGACGTCTGGTATCCTGCGATTGCTAAGTATACTCCACGGGCTGAACTCGCACCTTGACGACATTCTGCTCGCGAACAAGGAACAAGTCAAGCTGAATGCCGAGCCACTCTCACAGTTTGTCAACACGAAGCTTACGGCGAAACTGAACCGTCAGCTGGAAGAGCCTCTCGTGGTAGCGAGTAACTGTCTCCCTAGCTGGAGCGAGGATCTGGCACGTTTCTACCCATTCCTGTTCCCATTCGAGACACGCCATCTCTTCTTACAGTCCACCTCGTTCGGCTACTCACGGTCGATGACACGATGGCAGAACTCGCAGCCCACGAGCGACTCACGTGATAGTCGACATAGGGACGAGCGGCCATTCTTGGGTCGCCTCCAACGCCAGAAGGTCCGCATTTCTAGATCCCGGATCCTGGAATCTGCGATGAAAGTGATGCAGCTCTATGGACATTCTGCCAGTGTCCTGGAAGTGGAGTACTTTGAGGAAGTTGGAACCGGTCTAGGGCCAACACTGGAGTTTTACTCCACTGTGTCGCGTGAGTTCTCGAAGAAGAAATTGAAGCTCTGGCGAGAGAACGAGTCCAACGACAGTGACGAATATGCTTTCGGTAAGCGAGGTCTCTACCCGGCTCCTATGAGCGCTGAGGAAGCGAGCACCGAGAATGGCGAGAAGCGTCTTGAGCTTTTCAAGATCTTGGGTAAATTCGTTGCCCGCTCTATGCTGGACTCTCGCATTATCGACGTCTCTTTCAACCCGACCTTCTTCCGCATCAGCGACGGCACTAGCGCAGCGGTTGCACCCTCTCTTGGAGCCATTAAGGCTGTTGATGAAGATCTAGCCAAGTCTCTGCTACTCCTCAAGCAGTTTGCCGATGCGAAGAAGAAGGTCGACAACGACAACATGAGCGCAACAGCAAAGTCCGCAGCCCTGCAAGACATAGTCATCCAAGACTGCCGGGTAGAAGATCTAGCTCTGGACTTTACACTTCCAGGCTATGATTCGATCGAGCTTATCCCGAATGGTGCGGACACACCAGTCACGATCGAGAATGTCGACACGTATGTGGAGAAGGTTATTGACTTCACGCTTGGCTCCGGTGTACAGCGGCAAGCCGACGCTTTCCGCGCAGGCTTCACAGAGGTCTTCCCATACTCTGCTCTCAAGGCGTTCACCCCAGATGAGCTAGTCATGCTGTTCGGCCGGACAGATGAGGATTGGTCGCTAGAGAGTAAGTTTCCCGGTATCCAAATGTTGATCATTGTTACTAACCACATTCCAGCCCTTATGGATTCTATCAAAGCGGACCATGGCTACAACCTCGACAGCAAGAGCGTGCGCAACCTACTCGCCACCATGAGCGAGTTTGATGCACAGGAGCGTAGAGACTTTTTGCAATTCATCACCGGTAGCCCCAAGCTCCCGATTGGAGGTAAGTTCTCTACTCATTCCATGACGAACATTCACCATACTAACACTTCCACAGGCTTCAAGGCTCTCACGCCAATGTTTACGGTTGTCTGCAAGCCCAGCGAACCACCCTTCACTTCCGATGACTACCTGCCTTCTGTCATGACGTGTGTCAATTACCTGAAGATGCCGGATTACAGCACTGTTGAGATTTTGCGCGAGAAGCTTAGTGTGGCTATAAGGGAGGGCCAGGGGGCTTTCCACCTCTCTTAGACTGCTGGATGAGTGGGTGGTGGTAGAAGTGACGGTTACACTAGTGGGGAATGAGGAGGATGGAATGGTGGGAGCATGGTAGGAGTAGGGCAGGAAGAATATGGGATACCCTGGGGCTTTTTCCGTACGGGGCGCCAGGGGACATAGTTTTACGCTTTTTTCTTCTTTGCTGGGACATGCATAGATTCAACGCCTTTACCACGATGATGTTCGTGGGTTTTTAGTATGCATTGTAAAGTTAGGGGATGGATGGGATGGGGGCGTTTCTGAGTGTAGGTAGTTTAGTCTGTATAATTCAGACTTTAGAATCGTAAAGGGATTTATGACTAGCCTGTTTTGTTGGGTTTGATAGTCGCTGATGTGAATGTTCTCTAGTCAGAGCGTTGTGCTCAGTATGCATTCATAACCACTCACATCATGGCTGAACTGAGAGCATACTAGATGCTATCCGAGCTCTACTTTCGATCGCGTTGTCAGAAGGCAAATTCTAGTAGCAAGTTCTACCAGAAAGATATGAGTTAATTTCGTAAATGCCCATTTCTGGTATTGCTCATTCATGAGGTATCAAAATGTATCTATATTACGCGTTGCGGCAGCTGTCAATGGCTCGGCTATTTTGCGTCTCCAGAATACCGCGGGATAAAGTCGATGATACCAAAGTATGCATTGCTCACACTAAGACCACTTCTACGCTGTCCTCTCTCCTAGCACAGCTTCCGTGCATTACACCGTGCAAGTATGTATCTCCAACTAATCGGTGGTGTGCTGGTGTTTCAGACTGTCTTCGAAGTATGAACGGTACATCAGAACCGTGGATTACCCAGATTTCGTCTCCAACCTTAACATTCGGGAGTGATAGACCAATACGACCTGAAAATGTTATATAAAGTATCCTCTGGTCCAATGCATTTGTACAGGCCGTTCTGTACCCCCTGGATAATTCATTCCAGTTGCCTGTTGCCCAGAAGTCGCTCCATTCGCTATCAGTGGGAAGATCGACGTCATTCTCCTCAAGCAGTTCTAAGGGGCCAGCTCCCCTGTAGATAACGCCGCCACACAAAACTTTGGCAAAAGCGTCGATTGCTTCATCAGTTCTGACTGAAACTCCATTTTCCTCGCAAGTGCGGCGCCAGTTGTGAACAGTTTCCTCAATGTTTCGCGACTCCCAGATATATGTCTTCATGGCCACGGCTTTTACTCGATCGATGAGAATTCCATGTGTCAGCAGATGCTTTCGGTCCTTCACTTCAAGCTTCCCAGACAGATCTCCACAGGTTTTGAAGAGATGATAATGCACATGGGTACGCCTAAGCTGAGGTCTCGGATCGAAGACTGCAGAGAAGTCACGCACCCAGGAAGGCAGGTTGAACCTTTCGCTATTGAATCCTCCGCCAAGTAGGCACCGAGGACTCATCTCGGCCTCTTCTAGCATCTTACAGAAAGCCTCCACATATACCTCTGACACTTCCTTCGTGTAATCGGGGTACAATTCGATTTTGGATGAGTCAGATAATCCCAAGAGAGAGTATATCTTGTCTAGAGGGTTGGAGCATTGTCGACAAATATAGGCAAGGCTGACCTCGGAAAATGTCTTGAAGCCTGGTGCTGCGCGACGCGATCCTTCCAACGTCTGTATGTAGTCCGCTACTTTGATCAGGGACATTGTTTTACTTGCACCTAACGCTTGATAAGCGTCATGACAACAATCATCTGTATGATCAGAAAAGTAACTTAGCATGCCCTTTTGATACATTTTAAAACTCTCCCAAGGGGTTCTCCATGAACCACATATGACCACAGCTTGATCTGGTAGAACGGCTTCCTGTACCGTCCAAGCCCTATGCCACCATGGACTGCGAGCAACAAGCTCGAAACCTTCCCAAATGGAGTCAATCGTCCAGGTAGCAGTAGATTTGTCTTTGTAGTACCCTTGGGAGTTCGTACAAATGCTTGTCTGCCGCCAAATGTTCCACAAGCGCGAACGGATTGCTTTTCATCAAATTAGAGTCGTCCGGAGAACCAAGCCAGATGTACGCCTGGTCGCACAATCTGTAAACCAGGTCCATGTGCGATACTTGGTGAGACTTCTCAATGTTGTCCGTTTGGTCGATACAAATGGCATCCACCCAAATGACGATCGGTTCATCGGGGGATCGGATGTGCTGCAGTGCCTGGAACAAATTTGCTCCAACCCCCATCTTCTCGTCGTTGACTAGGATATAGTCGACAATCGCAGCATCACCCCATGTATATGAGAGAGCAGTATATGGCGCTCGTTCCGGATCATTGAGATCTATCTTGGATAAGGAAGCTTCGATCGTAGTACCCCTGACACCCGGTTGTATGCAGAGTACTCTGATACTCTTCTCGTCTGATGGAAGCGGAAATTGTTCGTGAAATGTGTGAGTAGTCGTGGTACTTCGGCGGGTTTGGCTGCGTGTAACAACCATGACTATGTTGGATCTAGGGAAGATGGATAGCTAGAACCATGAATGCAGCAAAGCAAGGGAACTCGGAGGTCGACCTTGCCAAGGCTCTGCACCGCCTCACCAGGATCAGGCTGTAGCTACAAGGCTGATGAATGACATCACTACACGCATACAAATCAAGGGAGCGTGATCCAAAAATGCTAACGGTAAAGCGTATGCAAGTCATGTATTCGCTGTTTACAAGCACTTTACTTGGAGAAGAAAAAAACCCCAGAGACAGAAAACTTCGCGTTAAATGTAAATAGCATTATCCGTTAAATGATCGTGAGCCCCAAACCATTCCAGTCTCTATCATTACACAGCCAAGCCAAATGCCTTGTTGCGGTACAACAGTCTCAATTCCTCACATCCTGCATTTCGAAGGTGTGTGTGCCAATAAACTACTCGCCATAGTATTGATCTAGTCCTCCTCCTGGGAGTCAGCAAGCGCGGAGTCGGCGTCAGCAGCAGACTGGCTCTTGCTGCCTGAGGCCTTTCCATTGCCAGAAGCTCCGTTGGAAGCGCCGGTGGAAGCGCCAGTGTTGGAAGAAGCACCAGTAGCGCCAGTAGCACCAGTGTTGGAAGTAGCGCCAGTGTTGGCACCAGTGTTACCAGTAGCACCGTTGCCAGTGGCCGCACCAGTTCCAGTAGTGGAGCCAGTGGTAGACTGTCCAGCGCCAGTACCGGCCGAGCCACCCTGGGCAAGCTGGCCGGTTCCTTGCTGGGTTCCAGTAGTAGAGCCAGTACCCGCAGCACCAGTTCCTTGCTGGACACCAGTAGCAGAGCCAGTTCCTGTTGAGCCAGTTCCTGCAGCACCAGTACCAGTCTGCTGACCAGGAACGGGAGGAGCAGCTCCACCAGCCGGAGGAGCAGGAGGGGCAGCACCGCTTGCAAGAGGAGCGGGAGGAGCGGGAGGGGCAGCGCCGTTAGCAGGGGGAGCTGGGGGAGCACCACCACTTGCAAGAGGGGCGGGAGGAGCAGCACCGTTCGCTGGGGGAGCAGGAGGAGCAGGAGGTGCTGCGTTGCCAGCGAGACCAGCAGTGGGAGGAGTGGGGGGAGTGGCAGCTCCAGCGCCCTGTTGGCCTTGGCCAGCACCTAGAATATGTCAGTGTTTATGCTTGAGGTCATGAAATCTTAGACAACTTACCGGCAGTGGGAAGGTTAGCCTGGCCGTTTCCAGCCTGACCATTGGCACCAGTGTTACCACCTGCTGCGGCTGTGCCGTTGTTGGCGGCGCCCTGAAGAGAGTTAGCATGTGTGAAAAGTTTGAAATGATAAGAACTCACGTTGGCACCAGCAGCACCCGCGGCACCCTTGTTGCCCTTACCCTTGCCCTTGCCCTTGCCCTTACCGTTGCCGTTCGCGGCGCCGGCAGCAGCAGTGTTGGCAGTACCGGCAGTGTTGGCAGCGCCGGCAGTGTTGGCAGCTCCAGCAGTAGCAGCGTTGCCACCAGCAGCGCCGCCCGTCAGTCCACCAAGAAGGTCACCAAGACCTCCGGCTCCGCCTGCTGCTCCACCCGCAGCTCCACCTGCTGCGTTGCCGCCACCCGCACCGCCAGTAAGACCACCAAGGAGGTCTCCAAGTCCTCCAGCGCCACCAGCTCCGCCAGCGGCACCTCCTGCTCCACCGGCTCCTCCAGTCAATCCACCGAGGAGTTGGTCAAGCTGACGCTTGGTCTTGAGCTTCTCGGTGGAGAGCTTGCGGACGGTGGAGACGAAGTGTGCGGGCATTTTCTGTCCACCAGTGGTGTCAACCCATCGCTTTCCAAGACCAGCGTTGGTGAAAGGAGCCGGGGCCGCAACAGCGGAGGCAGCCAAAGAGGCGATGAGAATGGAGGAGTCGAACTTCATATTGATATTTGAGAAAGATTGAGATGAACTGCCCGGCAGTGAAGTGTATAGAGAGTGTGTGGAGAAATTAAAGCCGGCTAGCAGCGATATGTACAAGGAAAGTTGATGAAGGGAAGTAGAGAACAAGGACTGAGATGTTCAACAAGTATCGAACTGAAGAATGATTCCATGATTAGGCAAGACATTACCTCTATATATCATCACCCATGGGGAAAGGCCCGATCGGGGAGAGGACGTCCGGTATCAAACAGCTGACGTGTTCTGGCCCTCCAGTAGATCGTTTTGTCGATCATGATGGTAAGTGTGAGGCTGTAGCAATGCGTGCAGGAAGTATTGCATGCCCTGAGGCCATCATGCTGTTGCGCGACCTTACTCTGCCGTAGTCTGCAACTTCGATGTGAGAAAGGCGAAACACTGGTCATGTAGCTGGGTCCCCGCATTATACAAAACACGTGATTGCTTGTTCCATGTGCGACCTGTAGCTCAACCGTACGCTGGGTCTTGGCGTAGCATGAAATCTCTAGGGGACGACCGCACACCGTGTTGACTCCTGGATTTAGACGAGAGCGCGATATCCTTCTCGCGCTCAACGGTATCGCAATAAACGTGATGATCTGGTATTCCTCTACATGCTCATCGTCAACCGTTGACGTTGCTTCCAAATAATGGTGTTGCTGTTTCTGTCGCAGCTCCCGTGAAACGACAGCTTGGCGCGTTATTTCTCCGGTTAAAAACGCGTGTTTTGGTTTTGAAACTAAGGCAGATCTAAGGTTCGGCCTTACAACTGTGACAGTCGATGTGCGAGAGCGTTTTTGACATGTTGTTGAACGTTTCGGGATCGATTTAGTTTGAGGGAGAGGTGACAAAGATGAGGACAGCGGACGGCGAGTGGGGTTCAGCGAAGCTTGAATGTTTAGCGCGCCGCTAGCCTCAAGGGTAGGGAGGCCGTAGCACTTCACCTGGCGCAATAAGCAAGACCTGAAGACCTAGTTCCTCCAAAAAGACCTTCTATAATGTTCCAGTTCGACTCCAGTCCAGCGCTCATAGTGGTCGATATGCAGAACGGCTTCTGCCACAAGGATGGCAGCTTCGCAAGGCTAGGAATACCGACTGACCCAAGAACGATTGTTCCTCGTATCAATGAGCTACTCTCAGAGTTTCGCGCTACTGGACTCCCTGTCTACTTCCTGAAGACAGGGTACAAGGCCGATTACTCGGATAGACGCGGTCGCGATAGACATGACCGACTCGAACAATTCCAAGGTCTCTTACGGGGGTCTTGGGATGCCGATATTCTAGAGGAACTCACGCCTGAGGCTGCCGACAATGTCATCAACAAGACAAGAAATTCTTGCTTTTTTCGCACGTCGCTGGAGACCACACTGAGAGAGCGGGGAGTTGACCATGTGGTTTTGACTGGGGTGGGAACCGATGTATGTGTAGAGACGACGGCAAGAGATGCCTATCAATTGGACTTCGCCGTCACTACCATAAGTGATGCTACCTGGGCATGCAATGAGTCGGACCATCTAGCCGCTCTGCACGCCCTGCGAAATTTTGGTGGCACAGCGTCGACATCGGACGTGATCGAAGCCTTGGAGAAGTTACGAAACTCAGACCATGTGTGACGGCAGGAGCTTGGACCTTTGGTGCACGTGCTTACGCGTTTGCCTGGCATAGGCCACACAGCTCAGTAGAGAGCTCGACAGTGATTACACAGACGTTTCACCACCTTTCGATTATCCTACTTCGTGGTCTCACACCATAGAAGAATGCCATTGGCGTGGGATGATACCACATATATTGCAACGTCGAATTGCGCCATTAGGAAGTATTTCTGTGGCTTAAATTTGATTAACCTCTCTCAATCGTAGCCAAGGGCGTTAAGCCGATCACAATCCTCGCGCTGTGGTAGCCAAGCCTTGTTCCATACCCAATTTGTTCGACATCACAAAAGTACGCACCGAATCGATCCTGCACCGACAGCATCGGAAATTGGTTACACTTGTTTAGAAGGAATCATGTGTGAGGACCAGAAATCTTGTATTTGCATAGGTTCTTTTGATCCCTTAGTCGATCGCAATCAATTACAGCGCTTCGCTAAATCACTACAGTACGCTAGTGGTATGGTGATTATGGTGTGTACACCAAAGAGCGTCGAGCCCGATACATTGCTGAAATGCTCCAAGATCACACCTAAGCATCCAAACTATGTCATCATCATCTTCTTCTTGCCAGGCCCGTAACGTATAGTTCTCCAGGCTCCGCTTCTACCTTCCAGCCTTCATTAACTAGCGCCTTGAGCACAGCAGGCCCAAGCTTCCCTCTTCCACCCTCGCTGTGTCTGCCTAAGCCAGTGATGATTCTGTATGCCTCACCCCCTCCTCTCCGACCAGCACCACTCCATTCTGGTATTCTTCGCTCGCCTAGGTTATTCCACCAAGCTTGCGTTCGTTGCTTGGCAATTCTTGTTGCATCTGCCACAGTGACGCCATGCAAATCCAGATCAGTAGGACCGGATTGTTGCGAAACGAAAGCGTCGGCTTCGGCTGCGTTCATTGCTTTCAGATTCGCGTTTAGGTCACGGCCTTCTTGTGCGTAGTACGCAGCTGCTTGTCTCATGAGGGGTGTGGATTTGCCTCTACGGTAGGCTCCAGATGCTTTTCCAAAAGCTTCGTTTCGAGCAGCGGCTGTGGACATTGCGTCACGTGGCCGGGCAGAGGGAGTCAAGGTAGGAAGTTTCGAAGATTCGGAAGGGTCGGATAGATCGACAGGAGCGTATCGTATGTCGAGCTTGATGCCACCTTTGCCGCCCGTTTCGCTTGCAGGTTGTTGAGTGAGGGACTTTGCTAATTCCTGAGCTTTTATCGTTGATGGGGCAGTGAGGCGTACTATGGCAAGAGCATGCTCCAAGTCCATAGACGGAAAGGCTTCGTTGAGTGTGATCGCGTCTTGCACTAGCGCAGCGTCGGGCTGACTTTCCTTCTTGTGCGTTGCGATGTCCTTCCTTACGATCGCTAGTACAGTCGCCGAAAGAGAAGTTCCGTTTGCGTGGTAAAGTGACGACACAGCCTTCGCCGACAGCCCTGTGCGCGATGTTATGAAGTCCACGTCGCGACTTGTGCTTTGCCAACGATTTGCCGGCGCATCTGATTCGACAAAATGGCTAGTGCCTGCTTCCAGAGATAACCTCTGCTTCTTCTTGCTCTTCCCCTTCTTGCCTTTCTGCGGCACGTGGTGATCTTCTGAGAAGGCCTCAATACCCTTCGCGATTGGACCTTCTTCAGTAGGGCTCTTCCTACTGTCGTCAAAGAAGACTTGGTTCAACAGTTCATCCGTCGCTTTGTCGTAGTCGTATCCGCATTTCTTCAGCGTATACGTCACCTGTGCGAGCCGCAGACCTGGGAAGGTTTCGGCGAGCAACAGCTCCTTTGTCGGAACGTCGAATTGCTCAGTGTCCTTGTAGTATCCATCCTCCAACGACCCTTCCGAACTCCCTGACCGTCCGTTTACGCTAAGTGTGGAGAAGTCGTTCGAGAGAGTCGAGCGGTCCGTGGCTACCGTTTGCGTGGTCCACGATTCAGCGTTCGAGTCGGCATCGGTGCTGTGCTTGTCTGGGCTACCCTGAAAAGCGCCTCCACTGCTGCCCGAGGGGTCGAAATCGAGGGCTTCTGCCTCGGCTGTTAATTTCAAGGGTTCCAGCAATTGCCTAGTGAGGTCAATCGCGTTTGGCTCCCCCGCGAAATCCGAGTATATCGTATATAGTAGTGTGGGATCTATTGCTGGGCAGTACTCCTGCTGTGGATCGCATTGCCGTTAGCAACCTCATTCAGCAGTACCTGGTAGTGTCCTTACCTCGAGCAGACGTAGATCCTCATCCATTTTGGTTCTTGTAGTATTGACGTCTTCTTATGTGTCTGTACAGCGAGTGCATACTCAAACTGGACTTTGAACTGATGGAATTTGTCGCGCAGTCAATCCGTCTGAAGATTTGTGCGTTTGATGCGACAGGACCGAGTATGGCTAATCAATTATGCGATAGGTGGTCGCACAGGCAGAAGTGCGTGGGGTGTTTTGGAACAGCGCCGGCGCGTGATCGCGAAAAACGTGGGAGGGGGAGAACGTAACCGAGCTTCGCGCATAGAGAGCAGTTCACCGTTGTTGCACCATGGCGACTGTAAATATAAGGAGACGAAGGGTTTGCGATTTTCAGTGTGTACGCTACTGGATTCTTCGCGCTGGCTAGATGTTAGACGTCATGTCGCCCTGGATCGAATCGCGCGTCATCCACCAATTTAGTATACGCTAATGCAAGCGGCTGAAGCGTATCTACCACCGCATTCTCGACAATCTCACAAATCGTTGGCATAACAATCGCAAGCCCTGGATACCACCATCAACCCTTACTGATATCATAAAGATGGTCGAGAGCGGCATGTTGTACCATCAGGAGGTGGTGTTTGGCTTGAACAGCATGAGGCATCCTACACCAGGATCATGGACGGGCACTGTTGGCGAGACATCCAAAAGGACATCATCAGAGCGTCCTGTGGAGAACTTTCTAATTGGATCCCATTCGCTTGTATCGTCACTGTAGACTCCGTCGGTTCTGGTTGGGGCAGATGATCTGCCCAAGCACCTATGAATCAGCCTCGCGCCGCCATTTAGGCCCCCAAAGTACGCCCGACATCTCCATCACATCCATGCCAGTGCAAAGGATCTGTGCCGCAGCATGCATGGGTTTCGGGTCTGTCCCACTCCAGTTGTGTCTAGTTTAAGTACACCTCAGGCCCCCATTGCGTGGTGACATTTCGCAACTTCGATCCTTTCGTGTTCTTCGTACTTCAACCTGCCTTCACGATCTCGACCGAAGCGCAAAACACCATGGCACCCCTACAGCGTCGCAGCGCAAATCTCTCGCTCCAAGGCACTGTAGCCGTCATCGTTCTTGTTGTTTTGTTCCTTTCTGGCGTCTTCTGCACCATCATCTTCTTCAAAATATGTAGCAAACAGCGGAGGCGCGAGAGGGCCATGCGCAGGATGCAAGAAGAGCGCACGCCATTTGTTGGCGCCCAGTATATTGCGCCTGCAGGCGCGCCAAGCAACGGAGACGAACCGCCTTATGCAGGACAGGAGCCTCTACGGACAGAGCTGCAAAACAAACAACAATACGAATATACCGGCCCGTCAGAGTTACAAAATGATCAGGAAAATACTGGTCCACTAGAACTGCAAGGAGGCGAAAGGCCTGAGCCTTTGCCAGCGCAACAGCTGGACGGATACGTAGCAGCGGTAGGTACCGTCACTGGAATATTCGTGGTGAAGATGGAAAGTCTGACAGGCTACAGCCAACTTTCGATGACAGCAAACCCATTGAACTACCCGCGAATGTAATGGTGAACGACGCAAACGGAAAAGCCCAAACACAGAGTGGCAAAGCGAAACACGATATCTGAATGAAGATGTCAAGAGATCTCGCATTGTGATGGAGATCACCCTAACTATTTCAGTGCAAATCACAAACCACGTACCAATAAAATGTAATCGCCACAACTGAAGTACCGTAGAGCAGATTTTTGTTTGCAGTATGGGTATGACCACGAAGAATCGGCAACCATACGGCAGTGGCAGCAAGGGAAACCTTCGTCATCCGTCTTGAAGACATCGAGCACAGCATCCGGAAGATACGGAGTAGGGTCAACACCTGCCGCCTCAATAACCAAGCTCGAAGTCAAGGTCATGGATGTGGCAATTATCGTAGTCGTTGAGGCGGTCGTGGCGGACAACGTGGCTTCAGGGGCCACTTGGCCTTTGATGGGCAAGATCTTGTATGAACGTAAGCCATCTAACTGATAGTGCACAGCTGAACTACAGGCGGTATATATAGGGCTAATGTGCTTCACATCTTCGGTGGTTGTACATAAATATCTAAACATATAGTAAACACCCCCTGACCTTGTCATTATGTCCTGTCATTCGAATGACAAACACGCATAGAAGACTACACATATACTGCGATTTACTGAAAGACTCCAACTTGCCATACCTATCGTATTACCTGACACAACAGTGCGCTCCACATCATGAATAGTACAACCACCACATTGGCGCGCATAGCAAGCTTACCAGTAACTCTTCTTACGTCTATTCCGAGGCCGAAGTTCTCTTACGTACCCGCGGCACATGTCAAGCTGAAGGCGGACAACATTGTAACGGTGTTGATTTGTATAGTGCGACAGACCTGGCTATATCTAGAGGGTTGGAGAGATAGCAGAAGACGAAGGAACAGGGACGATAAGGATAGGAAGGAAGGCGAACGAGCCAGGAGGCATATGAAGAAGCGGAAAGCGCTTGGAAAGGCGAGTAGAAAAGCAGGCAAATGCAAAAAGGCGAAGATCATCGCGAAAGGTAAATACACGCTGGTATTGCAATAAAATTGCCAATAAGGTTGCGTTGTATAAAGAATATTATTGCGTTGAGCAACAAGCAACGATCTATTCGCTTTCTGATTCAGAGTCTTCCTCCATGTCTGCATCGTCGTCCAACTCGGAATCATCTTCCATAGCCCCAATAATGTCTAATTTCAACCCCGCTGCCTTGCAAGCATCTTTGGTTTCCTTTGATACTCCCTCTTCGCCCTCAACCACCACCATAGTTTTCCAATTCCTTGCAACAATGTCTTTCTGCTCAATGGTGGCTAGCAGAAGGTCCGTAACTTCGGTATCGCTTCCCAGCTCGTTGAAAAACTCAAGCGTTTCCATCACCGGCGGAAGACCGACGGAATGAAGACGAGGCTTCTTAGACGACTTTCCAAATAGCTGGTAATCCCAATTCAGACGTAATGTCTTAAGCGCCGCAAACTCTCTCATACGTAGCACCTTGCGACCGGTAAGCGTTGGGTGATCGATAGTGATGCTCTTTAAGAATTCGGCTTGTGATTGCGCAGCCAATATGTAGTCTCCAACGTTATCGGAGCTTTCCTCCAGGTCTGGCTCCGGCACCTCCGCTTGCGTCATGACAAATTCTTCGAGCGCCTCGGGTAGTTCGAGTAGATCTCCAAGAGAATCGTCGTTGATGTCGCATTCGATCAGGTGCAGCTGCTTCAGTGCTGTCATGTGCGGCCGCTCAATGTGATCGAAACCCTTCTCGTCTAACTTGGCTCTACGAATTGTCAAGGTTTCCAGTGTGGGGTGTGCAAAGATATGTATGTTTTCGCGCAGGTCCCAGTAAGCATCGTTAGCGCACTGATAGAATAGTGAACAGGTCTTTAAGCAGGTAAGGTCGAAAGGTCCGTTGAACAAGGTACCGATACCGTGTAAGAGCACATCGGGAACCGATATCTCGAGCTTCTCCAAATTTGACATGATCGACAACGTCCGCGAGAGGGTGTCTGAGGTCTTTGGATCGAGATATGAACCATGGACGGGCGCGTCAAGCGCCAGTTGCGATAGCTCTGAAGAGGGATACGCGAGTTTGACTTCATAAATGGATGAGCCACGACGCGGTCGACGGCTTAACGACTCGCTGAATGTGAGGTGGAATTCAGGAGTCTCGAACAGAATGCTTTTGTACAGAACAGCGTCACTGAGGCGGTGACATCTCTTGTTGACGCGCGATACGTTGCAAAGGTCGCGCCTGGATATGCAGCCGACCGCCTCGAAGATGCGGAGTAGCAGCTCATCTGGCAAAGTGCTCAATCTGTCGCATGGTACTGCGCTCTTACTGTCCTCATCCATTGGCATATCTGATATCAAGGTATCGATACGGGATAGAGCGGACGAAGTATCCATGCGCGAGGTACTTCGCAACTTTCGCTGCGAACACGTGGAGATGGCCTGACTCGCTGGAATGCGGGGGAGCTTGTGGAGCTGCCGATCCTCAATCAGGGCACTGGAAAGGATACAAAGGAAATGTTGCCTGAAGGGTCGGACTTTGGATTTGCTCTAAACATGAGGATACAATGTCTGTACGTGCAAGGTCGTGAGAACGAAAGAACGGCGGCGGGTGATACAACAGTCCAGGTCCAGGGGCGGACACTGCAGAGCGCGCACGGCCCGCCACGCGTGGCTGGTCCCATGACATCACGCCAGAAATCTCCTTCCTCATGTGACGCTTGCATTCCCACAAATGACATCTCCGCGCGAGGCGTGTCGAGCTTCTATCTCATGGCGGCGTGGAGTTGCTGGGCAAAATTGCACCTCGGGATCTGATTCAGATGACCCATAGCAAACCACCGGCTGCTTTTCCTACACCAAAACTGACGCACGCCAGTAAACCGCGCACAGCTATGTTGGCACTGTATCTCGCAGCATATACTCAACGAAGGCTTTACCATTGGTATTAGGCCCACCAACGCCCACGGATACTATGTTTTGAGACTTGTTCTCGGGGTGTACGTTGGGCACATCTTCCGAGATGCTAGAAACATGGTTTCACACTGTGTCAGTCAGTGAGCACTACATGCATAGTAACAATGCGTTGAATCAAAGCACCGTACGATATGTGCTCACCACTTGGATCGCGGATATTCAAAACTTTGCGCAGTACGCACTATTTCTCCCCTATGTACTAGTCAATAAATGCTTGAAGATACAGAAGAGCTGAGCGGATTGCAACTTACCCCTTAACACTTCAGAAGGAAAGTACATTCTAGACGCGCAAGGCCTCAAGAAAGAACAGTATGGGCCAAACACCGTCTGTTCACGCGCTGGTTGAAGCAAGCGCGCTTCATATTTCACGTCCAAACGGACAGGGACTATTGGCCGACGAATGTACACTCTGATCGATGCTGTTCAGATGGTCATGCGCCCAAAGATTCCGCTCGCAAAACAAAGCATTGCATCTGTTGTAAACGTCGCCATACTTCAGAGCCAGAGTCTCGTACCCGATTGGGGTAGAGAGATGTTCTGTACATAGCGTGGAAGCCATAACCATCGGCGCCGCTGGTGTCACTTGTCCCAGGCTTCGTTCCGTTATTCGAGGTGATTTACCGCCAAAAGTTACGTGGCATCGTGTAACCATAAGGCGCGGGTTTGTCCATTCTGGAAAGTCTCCATCTCATGGTCATAGTCTCGCCTCGAACGAACAATGAAGAGATTCACCCGTTCTGCTACCTAATCAATACAATTTTGTTCATGTGACTGTACGCGTTGATATACATATACTATTGTTAAGTGAGCAAGCGCAGAACTTAGTCGCATTGAAAAGATTCAATCTAGACCTGCATACTCGTGAGTTCGGTCATAGTATAAAAAGCTCTAAAGCCTGACCACGTGTGTGATATCAGCAGCTTACACCATTATTATGATTACACCTAATTCACATTGACGCTTGGTTTGTGGAAGTTGCAAGTGGCCCGCTTCTCGCTATGGATCGTGACTGTACCAGTGGACGGCTACCAATGTACGACTTGCCAGAATTTCCATCTACAGAATGTGCTTTGGTAATTTCTTGGACTGCTTTGAGGAGATAGGCCCAACGTACTACGAATTTGGGTCAGCCAGGCAGCCCCGTGAATTGCATTGGTCATGGGTAATTGGTCTAAGCATTCGACTCGCTGTACAGCACGACCCTGGTTCTTCACACTTGCCAATGTATATAACCCCTGTGGCCTTGGTCTGGTACTGTGCACCCTACTTGAAAGTAGCAAATCAACCACTGTGGGAAGGAATAAATCGAGTACTGTACTATTTAATTAACTCGACTTCCATCACTTCTTCCTTTCTACATCAAATCTCTCTTGAGTACTTCAACCCTCGTACAACAACAACGACTTACAATAATATCTCTCCAAATCAGCAAGATGTCTACCTCGGACCTCTCTCGCTCTGTCAGCCCAGATCATGGCAGCACCCCATCTCTCTCCCCTCCACCTTCCGAGACCCAACAGCTCGCAGCAGCCCTAACCCTGAAGACCGGCCGCGAAGTCCTCTCTCACTGTCTCGGTCTCTCCACACTTGAAGGCGTACCCTCGGCTGCCGAAAACATGATCGTCGTAAGCTTCGACACCGAGAGTTGGGTTGCCGACCACGGCCGGCTCACCGAGCTTGGTGTCTCGACCTTCGACTCTCGGCATACGCGTGGGCTGAAGGAGGCTGGTATGCATGGAGAGAACCTGCTTAGGCAGGTTTATTTCTACCATGCGCGGATCTTGGAGAACGCATATCTGCGTAATATCAAGTATTGTGTTGGCGATCCTGACAAGTAAGTCTCGACTACATCTCTTTCTTTGCCATGTAACATGAACTGACAGAAAATCAGGAACCACTATGGTCAGACTCGCTTCTTGACCAAGAGTCAGACCAAGGAGATGCTCGAGGAAACGTTCCAGTGGCCTGTCGATAAGCAAAATCCAGAGTTGGGTTTCTGTCCCGTTGTGGTGTTGGGCCATGCTCTCCATGGTGATATGGCGATGCTGAAATCCACATTGGGCTTCGATGCCATGGCTTTGGGTACGGTGGTTAAGATTATCGATACTCAGAATTTGGCCAAGGAGTGCGAATACGCCCCTTCTGGCAACGGCAATCAGATCGGTCTGGGTAACCTCGTTGCCAAATGCAGTTTCGAATATCGAGATCCGCATACCGCTAGCAACGACGCGGCTATGACGCTCATCTCTGCTGTTCAGATGCTGCTTCCTTCCGAGTTGAAGCCAAATGACGGAGGCCTGCAGAAGGTTGTTGACAGCATCGAGGTGGATAGCCAGTGGCAAGAATGGGATTGGGGTAATGATCAGTGGTGTCTTCGGTGCGGCCAATACGGTCACACGAGGGATGACTATCGCGGCAAGCGTTGTTTCGCCAAGGTCAAGTGTAGCCACTGTACTGCTTCTCAGGTTGCGAAACGCAGGCAGGCTGCGGGTAGTCATCGAACGGAGTGCTGCATCTCTTATGCGATGCGTGGACCGGAGGTGGTTCCTACAGTCGAGACTACGGCTACCGCTCTCGCTGGCTTGGATCTCGCAAGCGACAATTGGTAGTTATCAGGCCGGCTTATGGAATGACATAGTACTGAATTACACTTGATATCTTCTCGTTGAATGTTTCCTCCTTGTTGGTATGATAGTGGACATTCGACTTATCGCTTCAATCTGAGCAGTCTTAAAAATGGTCGACGTATGTCCAGCCAGTTGTGGTACCTATACATGTATGACAAGAATTCATGCCAATACTTATGACTTTCGAAGTCGTGAGTCGCTCCTGATATACGCTGCAATCCTGACCCTAGAGAAGTTCAATCCGTGCAGATTGACGGGAAGAATTGATACGTCGGTGTGCAGGCGAGATAGTGCATAGCAAGAAATTGCCCGCCTGCACACCGCCGTCGAACAGGCTATGGGGGAGCCATAACTTCTAAGTCTTCTCGACAACATCCTAGCCGACATAGAGGTATTTTACTTCCTGTTCATACGATCCTCGACACTTGATAGCTCCGTGGAAGCTGTACAAGTACCCAACCCTGTCGCATTCTTTTGACCTCATATGATCATATGATCGAATTCTTCCTCTTTCACTCTCACCTTCGTCTCGCTATGACCGTCGTGTTTGCCTGGCAGGGTTGATGGAGGCACATGATTACGCACGTTCACTGTTCATCATCCATAAAACACCTGGTCATCTTGCTTTCTCATGAGCACCCACAGTCATACCCACTGCCTGTCTCTCAACCCACTCCTTCTGTTTACCGCGATATCAATCGACGACTTCGACCTCACCCCAAGAGACACCGCCGAATTGACACCGCCAGTTTATAATAGACACCACACGCTATAGTTGATTGCACCTGTCGCAACCGAATACCCACCGAGAACCACTCTATACGCATCTACCATCTCTTTAAAGCAACATAGTCATGTCCACCAGCGCTCAAGACACACCTATTCCTGTCGTTGCTACGCCTTCCGCATCCACCATACCCACTATACCAGATACGCGAGATCCCGCCATTATCGCACTAGAAAGCTGCTTCGAGAAAGCCACCGACCTAGAAGTATGGCTGCATTGCATCGGAGGGCCACGAGTCAAGAACATCCCTGACATCGCCGATGACCTCGCAGACCATATCAACATCGTCTGTCTGGACTGCGAACACTGGTCGACCAACACCGATGAGACCACCGAGGTCGGTATTGCGACTTTCGCGCGTCAAGATGTTCTACCCATCGTGGCGACGAAAGACTTTGGTGACCACGGTGAGCATCTTATGGAGCAAATCCGCTTCTATCTCTTCCGCACGATCGAGACGTGTCACCTCCCCAATCAGAATCCAGACTCACGCGGGGTCGATGGAAACCGGTTTGGCAAAGGCCAATTTGTTACCTTCGCTGAAGCTCGTCAGATCCTTGCCAACCTCTTTGTCCAACCTATCAAGGACCCTAAAGGCCTAAAGGGTAACTACCCCATCGTAGTCCTCGGTCATGACGTTGGACACGACAAGAACAACCTCAAGTCCAAGGCGATTGCTTTCGACATGGACCCGATCGGCACAGTCGTCCGCTACATTGATACTCAAATCATGACGCGCGACAAAGGTTACTGGATGATGCCTCGAAACGAGCAGATCGGCCTCAGGCGCCTCGTAGAAGAGCTTGCATTTGAACACAGTGATTCCCACACCGCCGCGAATGACGCGGGTCGCACGGTAATGTGTGCCTTCCAAATCGCGCTCGGCGGAGACCCATGTAAGAGAGGATGCCGTAAGAGCATGCTGGAGGTTGCCGGCGATCTCGAGTACCATAGCGTGGCTACATTCGACGAAAGCCTCGGAGGTGTCGATAAGTACTGTTGGAAGTGCGGCACAGCTGGCCATATGAAGGCGGATTGCACGGCAACTGACCTTCATTGCGACGAATGTGAAGAGAACGGGTGCTACATCAAGCCTGGTGACGAACACGTCACCCTTCATTGCATGTGCATTGCCAACGAAAAGGCTAAGGTGCGGCGAGCAAAAGATGCTGTGGCTCGAGCTCTCAAGAAACCAAAGCCCAGGGACCTTTCTCGTGGGATGTCCAACTCCCGGGCTCGGTTCATGGCACGTGGTGGCTTTCATCCTCCATCTGGTCTCGTGTCGCACTTTGGAGGTACGCAGCACTACACTCTGTCACATGATGGTCCTCCTGGCGGACCCGGATACGTCCCACCTAGCCCTGGAGGAAACCCTTCCAGGGGCTTTGGGGGACGTGGTCAGGGTGGGTACGAAAATGTCTCGTGGGGTCGAGGTCGAGGCGGATCCCATTTCCAACAGGGTGGACAAGGTTACCTCACATGGGCTTCTCATTGAGCGTAGCAAGAAGGTCTACAGATGGTTTAGAGTGCTAGTTTGCAGATGTCTTGTTTAGACTGGACGGTGTCATGGCGTTATCGGTGTTCAGACGGTGGCTAAGAACGTCTTGTTGAAGATACCCTGGGTCTAGGATAGATGCAAACAATATAAACTGGAAGTATATCATGCCGGATACGGTGTTGCTTGCGAAAGAGGTGATGTGCGGCTGACTAAGGCGATGTCGCATGCAACCGCGTCATCGGTGGCCGCTGTAAGCCGCAACCCTGCCGTGTAGCCGTCAACAACTCCCACCATGATAACGACAACACGACTGCGGTGCCTTGCGAGAGAATGCGGTTGACTTCGTAATACCTGCGATCATAGCACACCACTGCCATGATCGAAAACACAATCCCCAAGTACCTGCTCATCAGGACGTGCATCCTAGGCTTTCGCGCAATCACGCCTTTTAGCATCTTCTGGGTTTCTTTCAGCATCGCAGAACCCCCACATTCGGCCTTTCGACGTTTTATGCTCACGTGGAGCATAATAGAAACTGGCTTTTGGTTGCTCGTCTACCTACCCCGCAAGCGCGCGCTCCAAGCCTCTGCACAACACCCACAACCGCTCGAGAAAGAGGAGAGGAAGGAACTGTTCTGGCGATGCTGGGATAAGATACCGCACCCGGAATATTATATCAGCCGATGGTTCCTGGGCGCGCGGCCGGGCGAGATACGACGTGAGAATGTGCGCGAGTTCTATGCGTGGGCTTTACTGAACCGCGGCTCTGAAAGCGACGAGGAGCGAAGGAAGCGGCGACAGGCACACCCAGAGGAGGCCAATGCTGAGGACGACGAGCTGAATGAGTATGCGGACGGCATAGAGACGATGCTTGGGAGGAAGCTGGAGCCTGGATGGGGTAGCGCAAAGAGCCTTCGGTTGACGACCGACCAGGTCAATATGGCGCATCGGCCCTTTCTGTGGTACATGGTATGTTCGATGGTCTACTCAGGTTATATACGCTGACAGCGATAGATTGTAATGCTTGTCGATACGCTCACTGCCGTTCGTCTGCGCTACTATGGCTTCATACTATTCCGCACCCAGCTCCGCTCCTCGCTGGCCATCTTCCCACCGCGGCTCGCCAGTCTCACCACGCGCAGCATCTCCTCTGCACCAGACATGAGCTACTGGTACCGACCACATACCTCGAAAACACGACTGCCGATTCTCTTCGTACATGGTATTGGCATCGGCCTGCACCCATACGTCGAGTTCTTGAACGAGATCAACAAGCACGATCCGCTTGCGGCAGAAGACGGTCAAGTCGGAATTATTGCGGTGGAAATCATGCCTGTCAGCTTCCGTATAACTGGGCCGATTCCTGACAAGGACAACATCTGCCGGCAGATTAATATCATCCTAGAACGACATGCTTTCGACAAAGTCGTCCTGGCCAGTCACTCTTACGGTTCTGTCATCTCCACCCACCTCCTCCGGGACCCCATCACCGCTGCGAAGATCGGACCGATGGTCTTTGTCGACCCTGTTACATTCCTACTACATCTGCCTGATGTAGCATACAACTTCACAGCACGTCGACCAAAAGGTGCGAACGAGCATCAGCTCTATTACTTCGCTTCGACCGACATGATGGTTGCGCAAACGCTAGCGCGTCAATTTTTCTGGGCACAAAACATCCTGTGGAAGGAAGACCTTAAAGACCGAGATGTCACTGTCAGCCTCGGTGGTAGGGACCTTATAGTTGATACTGAGACGATCGGCAAATACCTCAATAGCGCCGACCTCAAGGGTGAGGATCGAGCATGGAAGGACTCCGAGTGGAGAGGCCATGGTTTAGAGACGATATGGTGGCCGACCGTAGACCATGCACAAGTTTTTGAGAGGAGAGAGGGTAGGATGAGACTAGTGCATGTTCTCAGAGAGTACGTCAAGCGCAAAGCAGAGGACGAAGAAGTAGAAGAGCTTCCCTGAGAGTTATGCATATCCATGTACAAGACTTCAGGGTTCTGTGGCTCTGCCGCACCATTTAGCCGGATTTGTCTCAGCCTCATCGCAGGCTCAACGTTCAGGTACGAAGGAGCTGTAATTCATTTTGCGGGGGCCCGTCCGGACGGGTTTGAAACGGCGAGCCGGCCCCGCCGATCCCGAAATGGGTGGTATATACCAAGCACGAATGCGCGACGACAGCATGCATAGACTTGATAGCCTGCTTTGAGAATCTTGTTGTGTCTTGTTCTTCGAGCGATATATCCATATTCACATCATGCCTAACGGAAACTGGATTCTTGGCGACCTCTTCACAAAGGACTACGGACATCGCGGCAGCATCCAGAAATTGTGGGAACAACGTTGGAAGTTCCCATGCACCAAAGGTGTTTACCCGTTCCACGATGGAAAGTTCGAAGACTTTGAACCCATTTTCAAGCATCTCATCGACAACAATATCAATGATCCGTACGATGATGCATACACGAATGCCTTCTTGCCAACAGCGCAACGCCTAGCAAAGGAGGCTCAAGAGACGGAAGGCAAAGACAAAGAGGCAGCAAAAAAGCTGTACCTGAATGCAAACGCTGTGTACAGATTGGCAAGATTTCCATATATCGGCACCGAGCTCAAGAAGAAGGTCTTTGAGGAGCAGAAAGAGGTCTACTTCCGCGGCGCACAGCTATGGGATATCCCACTAGAGGAAGTCGTAGTATCACATAAGCATGCCTCCAACGGTGATGGCGACAAGATTCCAATGTACATCCGCAAACCTACAGGAGACGGCCCATTCCCAACCGTCCTACTGATTACAGGCCTCGATGGCCACCGCCCAGACAACACAGAGCGCACACAGGAACATCTTGCCCGCGGTTGGGCGACAGTGATTTGCGACATTCCCGGCACCACCGTCGACTGTCCAGCCAACAAGCGCGATCCTCTCTCCCCAGACCGATTCTTCACCAGCATTCTAGACTTTATCAAAGAGACATCATATCTCGACGAGAAGAAAGTCATCGCATGGGGCCTCTCAGCCGGTGGCTACTACGCTATCCGCCTCGCGCACATGCACCGCAGCCAACTCATTGGTAGCGTAGGCCATGGCGCAGGAACACATCACTACATTGGCCGCGAGTGGCTTGAGCAAATCGACAAGCACGAATATCCTTTCGGCCTCGAACAAGCTTACACGCAAAAATACGGGTATTCTTCTTTCGAAGAGATGAAGGAGAAATGCCAGGATGAGTTCTCGCTCGTCTCTGGGAAAGGCGAGGGTGTGGCTGTTGTGGCCCAGGGGATGAAGAGTTGTAGGTTGTTGCTCGTGAATGGGGTGCTGGATGGGTGTATGCCGATTGAGGATAGTATGCTGCTAGCTGAGTATGGAAGTCCCAAGGAGATGCGGTTTATGCAGCAGAGGTTGCATATGGGATATCCTGAGGCGAATAGTACGGTGTATCCGTGGATGGAAGAGGTTATGGCGAGTAAGTAGATATCTGGTAGATAAACCTGCATTGAATGTGTCAATACTCTACTGTACCGATGAGTAATCAGGAATGACGTCTCAAGTTTATACGCAGCAAACTTGACGCGTACTCCACATGCTATAGCAGGCGTCAAGTTGTGGATTCTGCTTAAGCGACAAGTGTTGTTCATCTTACCAACTCACATCACATGCAGGTATCGCTGTGGCGGCTCCCGCTCGGACCCGCCCCACGAACATCAACACCCCGCAGCATTGCGCACCGCGTCCTCTCCAACCTGAGGACTTGCAGACATGATTGAGCTGCCCTGGATATCATAAAATCAATAATTTCATTAAGAAGCTCTACTCGGCGAATCTCATAAGACACCTGGTTTCTCCAATCGCGGCTCTATAAAGAGACGATCTAACTGCGTTCACCATCCACCACGATCACGCATCATCCGCACGGATAAGCAGCATTCAGTGCAGTATCCTCTTCAGATCCCCCCTCCACGCAAGTGGCCACTGAGCCGAATTCATTATGGAGCAAGAACAACCCACATATGTCGTTCCGGTTAGTGAGTCCGAAGCTCCGACCATTTGCACGCCATCGGTAACCTCAGACAACACAACGAAGGACATTCAAAGATGCGAAGCTTCACAGTCTTCTGCTCCATGGCCCGGCCGTACCTTTATAATTCGATCTCACGAGAACGGACAAGTCATCACATTCCTGGACGGCAAAATCGTACTAGACAAACCAGGAGGTCTCGGCACATTCAGATGGCGGTGCGTTGAGAAGAAGGGATGGCTAGGTTTTCGAGACCCAGCTTCTGCTAGGTTTCTAGGCTACGACCAACATGGATATCTTCGCTGTCTTGTAGACCACCATAAGGATTGGGAATACATTTGTCCGCGAAAACGACCAGAAGGTGGATATGTTCTGTTGGTGCTGGTTAAAGAGGAACTCCTTCCTTTGGGGGTACAAACACAAGAGACAGAGAACGGTGCGGAACAAAAAGTAAAGATTGTTAAATGGGATTCTGGAGGAATAGTCTGGGACTTCATTGAGGTATCATGTCCTTCGACGTAACGGGCGAAAGCGACAAGAGAGAATGACATTGCGACACTTTCCCCTCGATTGTTCTATTATGCTATTGCTTATCCTGATGTCTTCAGATGGGATGCTACAATCTGGAGAGCATGAGAAGCATTGGACCCTCGGAACTCGACATGCCCATGGTACAGGCTATAGACTCCAAGTTCCCCCTCACACGTTGCCTCAAGCATCTCGGGTATATCCGAAGAGTCTAGTAACGTTCGACCCATATGTTTAAGAGTCGAGAGTTTAAAATGACTCAAAGCAGGAAAGTCTTTTCCAATGTATAACAGGAGCTTCTTCCACGCCAACCCAGTGGCATAGTCCAAACGGACAGTTACTAATTCTATCTCTTGCAGAGTGTGTCTGGAGTTGCAAAGAATCTCTTGGATAAAACCTGCTGGAAAACTCGATCTTGCCAGGCGTAGTCTCTTGAGCTTCACCAAAGGTACTCCTCGCTTTACGTATGTATCGAATGGAACCATTGCGCATCTCCCTCTTGCGTCAAGACCCTCTAGTGTTAGATCTCCCAACACTGGTGCGTGGTAAAGGAGCTGATTCAGCAGGTAAATCGACGCGGGACCATTTTCCATCTCCACATGCGCCTCTCGAAGTATGCTGAAACCCGCTTTCTGGTTCTGGTTTCTCTGGTCGAAACGGAATGTTACCTTTGTGACCCACATTGTCATAGTCTCGACCCGAAGCGAAGTAATTCCAAGGTTTGCAGTTGAGACAGTCTCTAGAGCGAGTGCGATGGTAGCTTCTTTATCTGCACCAAAGCTTTCGTAGACGCCTCGGATGATCAGAGCATCTAACAGAAATCGATTCTTCTGGAGTATGGTCTGTATCTTGCTAACGGCTATCATGTCTGAGTCCAGGGTCGCAGGCTTTTCGCGGGGCCAACTGCGACATTCTCTTCTCATCTTCCGGATTTTTTGTTCACGAAGTTTCCATCCTTTCGGTATTGCCTCTTCTGGAGGCGGAGTGGTGCGAAGAAGATGCTCTCTGATATTCGCCCCGTCGTCTTTGATTTGGATTGTCTTAACATATCTGGCTAACCGGCCACTTTGGGAAATCGTTTCTAGACGATCGATATCGGAACTGATCAGAGTAGTATTCAACGTGGAGAAGAAGCGACGACCCACAGCGCGCGAAGTGTTCGAGTCAGCAAATCTGCAAGTCGAACGGAATTCGAGGAGATCTGGGTCGCACAGGTATTGTGCGACGGCCTCGACGAGCTCGGTAGGCATTTGAAGGATAGACATGCTGAGAATATGCTAGTCTTTTCTGCCTTTGAGAAGAGGCCTGGTACGTGAAGAACTGTGTGGAGGTATTTGGGGGTGTACCAGCCGGTAGTGCGACCGAGGTTGGGATGGACGAGGTTCAGAATGCAGATTCGTTGCGAGAGCGAGAGTGAAATTGTGTGGAAAAGTTGATCGGGATAGGATAGAATATATAATAATTTGATGGAATGCGAATGGGTCAAGAAAAGGTAAGATTAAACACGTTCGCGAAGCGACGAACAGTGTGTTGCATGTCGTACCGAACAAAACCGCCGATTACCTATTCGTAGTTTATCTCATTTGACAACCCGTCTTTCGCGTGATGCTCGTTTAGATTGAGAAAGCCGTGAGTGGTTCGTTGTTCTTCGGTACATCTAGTTCAACTATGGTACAGCGATGCCCAACAATCGATGATAAGCCACTCACAGTCCCCATAATTTGCCTACTCCATATGCGAGAAGAGGTTCTGGAACGAAACGAGCATCTTGCGAATACAAGCGACTCAGGCAGCAGATGCATTTAGGCGATATCAGTCTTCCCTGCATCGTCGCAGTATCGGTGGATGGGGCGGATCAAACCTTGATCAGATAACGCACACAAACTCGTAAGAGTGTCATGAAGCAAATGATCACGGGAATGAAAGATGTCATGGTATCTTAGCCTTTGGCAGATACGTGCAAAGGGATGCCTTCATAGAACGTGGAACATGCTAAAGTTTTGATGTTTTAATTTGTTTTCTACTGTAACCAGAAACACTCCCCAGTACTGTGCGAGTACGCGTTTTTATCGTTATATCGCCTTGGATCCGTACTTGCGATGCAGTGATCACATGGCGGCTTCCAATTGGAAGGCAGACTACTCGAGCGTTTAGAACCACCAGCCCTATAACCAGTACTACTCTGTGACCTCAGTAGTGCCGCCTCTTTGACTATCCTCAAGCATTTATCAGACCTATGCGTAAGTGCCGCATCTTTCGTGAGCGGATCCTTCATACAATGCTCACAGCTGAAGACTCGCACGCCACAAAACGAGGCCGTGTGATGTTGTGAATCGCACTTCTCGCAGAATCTTGTAGAACCGTAACATCGGCGATCGTATACGGCAGTTTCCCCAGCTGCTCTTAGTCGTGTTTTGAGGTCCGCGTAGCAGAGCTTGTTAGTAAGAAGCTTGTTCTCAGGGGAAGAACAAACCATGAGGAATGCAGCGATCATCGTGCATACAATGTCGTTGCCTGCATTGTGAAGATACGGTTCCTCGATGTTGTATTTGGCAAGCAGGTTTGAGAGGCGCATCTTGCGGGATGGTTCGATCAGTCCGTGCTCGACAGCGAGAACCTGCGTGTCGATTGTAGCGACAATAGTGCCGAGTTGTTGAAGATCGAGGCCGAAACGAGATTTGATGATCTCGTAATCATTGTCGATGGCGTGGCCTACGAATATGACTGGACGGAGGTTGCCAAATTCGTCCCGACGGGTGAAGATGTCGTGAAGCATAGCCCTTGCTTCATCGACGTGGACGAAAGTTGTCCAGCCAAACTGGAAGGCCTCTGGGTATCCTTTGCAGAGGTCTTTGTTGATAAGGTGGGCATGCGGTTTGATGCGGACGTGGTGATTTTCCATGCTCGAGAGGATATCCCACGCCGAGGACGAAATGGGCTGTGAGATAAAACGTGGATCCAAAACGGAGGCGCCGAGTTCTGTGATGAAGTTGTCGTCATGCTCGTACCATTCGGCATCGAGAGACACAATAACAGCGTCTTGAAGTGCTGCGACTGCTGCAGCACTGCCAAGAGGGATCTCACTTCCTGGACGTTTCATCCAGTGTTGAAGGATGGCTGACTGGGTGAGACCTTGGTACAACTGGGTTTCAATGTGAGACTCCAGCCTCTTTGGGGAAATTTGCTGAGACATGGACGGGACGTCGTTCTTACCCTCCAAATATGATGTTTGATGTATGTCGTGAAGTTTTGGTGGCCAGATAGAAGTTGAGATTGAAGCGCCAGAATCGATGCGACAGAGGGAGGGGAGAGGGGGGAAGTCTCTAAAAGAAGCAGAAGCCGACATTGTAGGTGGGCAGAGGTGATGTGAATGGTTGATGGTGTTGTAATGCTGGTTCGATTCGAATCGGGACGACTGTTGGATCATCGTAAGGGCCATGATGTCGATGTTTTCTCGCTACTGTAGCAGAATTTGTATGTGTTTGTGGAATAAGATTTTGAAGAGAGGGAGGATTGAGGACGAAATATATATTCGAAGGAAACCACGTAGAACGAATGCTTGGAAGCGAAGAATAATCGGTACCATGGATACATATTTGAACCGCGAATCGTAGGATACCTAGCTTAGCAGGATGGACCAACCTAACACCAATCCGAGAGTTTATACGCTGAAACCCTTCTCAGGACACCCCAAAAGATCAGATAGAAGCGACCAGATACCCAGAAATATCACCCCCCAAATTATGTGATAAGAGCAATCCTCCAACCAGAACCTTTCAGAGTATTCACGTCCCCTAAAAAGGATTAGATAGAAGCAATCCTTTACTAAGAGCTTGCCTAATCAGGCAATAATGTCTAAAGGTGTCGATAACTTCGGTTACTCTGACTACATCGTAGCTATATCTTGGTGGCTTAGAGACCTTCTATCTTGTCTACCTAGGTAAGTTCCTTTTATCTTATCTAATCTTTTAGGGTGCGCCGAATAGCATCTGGGGTGCTCCGAAAAAGTTTTCCCTAATCGTTTCTTGGTTGAGGTAGAAGAAACAGGCATCCTGGCCCCTCTCTGCGACTTTCAATATCCTCGTCACATCCAGAGCGGTCTTCTGCCCAGAGCTGTTCATCACGTTCTGTTTCCCTGTAAACATCGATGTTATCGTCGCTGGCCATGTCCCCGTTGTCTACGAACCCGTCGGTATTGTACTCTTCCATCGCGTTGTCTTGATTAGAATGCCCCATTTCGTTGTCTTCTTCGGATCCTTCCATCTCGCTGTCTTCATCAAACTCACTTCTTCCAGTATTACTCGTCTCATCCTGAAATCTGTCTCTATATCACGACCCTTCGCTTAGTAACAGAAAAAGACAGTGTCTAGACCACAAATCAGCAAAAGCCACGGTTGGGAATTGGATGACGTGAAGGTTCGTTATAGGTTCTGAGACGATTGGTGTCCAGGCCCTCTTGATGGCTTCAGTTCCAAGTTCGAGTGCTTCGTTCACATCTTGACTCATCGCCTTGGATACAGCGAGAAGCGGCGTCAAAACCATAATACCGAAACTCAGCACAGCGGCGGTTTTGCTCTCAAAAAGCCCCAACTCTCAAATTAGGATCGCTCCTGTCTTCCTCGAGCCATCCTGGAATGTTCAAGTGCTTATTGCTGGTACTAGACTGTTCAGACCCATCGGTATCTTCCTGGATAAGATCTTGGGAATAATCAAAATTGGCCCGATCATAATAACTCTATACATACCTGGTTGTGCATCAGGACCAGGCAAACCAGACTCCGAGGAGTATCTGGGTCGCGTATCCACTTGCCGGGGTCCCACTGAACCATGCAGAAATACTAATCTTACGTCAATCGAGTATTCATAGATTGTGTCACGAAACTCGCGCGGTAAGTCGAACAAAGGAAAGTCGGAGACTTTTAACTTCAATAACAAGGTACTCGTTTCTAAGAACCTTTACACTTCTAAATGTGCGGCAGCTTTCTTACATGCGGTTAGCGATTGATCCGTCGGCATTTCGAGTGACGCGACCAGTTTGTATATGTTTGCAGTGCTCGAACGGAGATCACACAGTGATATCGGGTGCTGTAGCATCAAGAGTTTGAAAGAGGCTGATGTAGGGTTTACAAGAGGGGGCTGGCGTTATCGCGACGCGCCAGGACCCGCGTCAGCAGCGCCTGTGGGGCCGGGCCAATGACGCCAGAACCTAGCAGATTGCGACAACACCGAATCATTTACCAATGCTAAAACGAATATGCGGTGTAAGTTTATTTCTGTTTAATTTATTGAAGATCACAAGAAAGCAGTGGAACAGTTAATCTGAAGTGAATGTTTGGCATTAAAGTAGGTAAGCTAGCCATAACCCAGCAGCCGACGCGTCCAGCGAGCGGCACCTGTGATCACGTAGCCTTACATACGCAATAACTAAGTTCGAGGGGTATATCGTTCAACAGTGATTCGTTAATCGAATCACAACATCATACATCAAGCGTCTGGACATCAGCCGCTTAGATCTTCTCTTGAGTAAGGCTAGCACGCCTTTCCTGGTTGATGCTCTGGCGCCTCTCGACATCAGCAGCCTGTTCCTCCGTACCAAGGTGACCAGTGGGCAGCAGGTTGAGCGCGTCTTCCTGCTTGTCCATGGTGCGGTAGGCGAAGTGGAAGGCGATACCGGTGACGAAAGAGATGATGGCCACACTGCCGTAGTTCCAGACGATGTGGGGGTCAGCGGTAAGAGGAGTGAAAGCCTGGGCAAGGGCAGCGGAGAAGGCAGTGGTGAAGAGCTGCACAGACTGGACGAGCGACCTCATGTTCTTGGGCGCCTTGGTGAAAGCGTACTCGAGGGTAGTGACGGAAGCGAAGATTTCGGAAATGGCAATCAGAACATAGACACCAGTGACAGCCCAGACGGAAATGTCAGTCTTGTAGTCAGGGTCGTGAGTCTGGTAGTAACCGGAGGTCTTGTAGATGTAGTGTTGGAGAACCGCAGCCCAGACCATGGCGAAGGCTCCGAGGATGAAACCAGCAGTGATCTTCTTGATGGGTGTGAAGCGGATACCACGCTTGCGAAGCATGGGGTAGACGAGAGAGTCCATGATAGGCACCTAAAAACGATTAGTCAAAGTTTCCTAGAGCTTTGTTTCCAGCAGCACTCACAATAATGATAATGGCGATGGGGTCGAGGTTGGAGAGAATGTCGTTGGGAACACCACCGAGGTGCATGGTTGCGCACATTTGGGTCAAGTTAGAGTCCATCTGACGGTATGCAAGCCAGAAGATAGGGACCCAGAAGAAGACAGAGCAGGCGGCGAAACCACGGGCAACTTCATCAACCCAGGCGTCATCGAAGTTGTACCACTTTGGCGCAGCGCTACCGAGAACGGAAGGCTTGACAGCGGTCCACATGTTACCATCGTTCCAGTTCTTGTATGTCCTGACAGGGTTGATGCTCATTCCACGTCCAAGAGCCTTGAAAAGAAGCTTGAAAGCTGGGCCCATGACGTTACCGCTCGGGGGACGGAGGATGTAGAATTTCTTGCAGAAGACAAGTACGGGGAGGGCAACGATGAACATGACGGTGGGGATCAGGTAGGCGAGCCAGAAACCAACATATCGCTCAGCGTAAACCATGCTGATTTGACCAACAAGAGCACCGATGTTGATGAAGAAGTAGAACCAGTTGTAAATACGAGTGACAGTGACGGCGGGGTCGACAATGACACGCTCAGTGCCGCGAGTCTCAACACGCATCTTCTCCTGGGGAACCTGCTCGGCGATAAGAGGGGCAATGTTGGGCTTGAAAGTTCCAGTTCCGAGACCCATGATGATGAGTCCAAGAATGAAGACACCGAGGGAGGTGTTTGAGTTTTTGATGACTGATGGAGCAGCTGAGGCGACTAGGATCAAGTGACCAATTTCAGCAACCAAGACTGAGTACAGAATAGTCTTGAAGCGACCGAGATAGGTGTCGGCAATCCAGGCTCCGAAGAGGGGGCAGACGTAGACCCAGAAGGCGTTGAAGGTAGTTAGAGAGAAGGCGACCTGCTTGCCCATGTTGAGAGCACCGGGCGACTCTTCACCACCAGGGTCGCTAGAGGCTCCGGTGGGTGTGGTGAGGGGCTTGGCGATGAAGTTGGAGTACACAGCAACGGTTCCGTAGTAACTCATGCGCTCAACAAGCTCGACGAAAGCAATAGTGAAGATCTTCCATGGGATCCTGGCGGGCACACGACGAAGCGTGGCAAGCTCTTCCTCAGTGGGGAAGTCATCAGCCTCGTCGACGTAGCTGTCCTGAAGCGTGGCCTTGCCCTCGGAGTGGAGGAAGGCTGGCGCAGCAGTAGTGTGAAGCTCGGGGTGCTTGCGCGTGGGGTCGCCAGAAGCGTCAATGAGAGCGGGGTCCAAGCCGACAGCTTGCTGCGGGCGGTGTTAGCAAGGATAGATTGCTGTTTGAATGCATTATCACTTACGACTTCAGCAGCGTCACTGATAGGCATGGTGGGCGTACGTTCACCTGTATGGATTGACAGAGGTGGACCGTGGTTGACCGACTGACACAGCAGCCGAGAGATGATTTATGGGATGCGGTGAGGAGAAGAGAGACCCTGGCGAGCAAAACAGAGTGGGTGGTGGTGCATTTAATTTGAGCACGCGAATCACGGGTCCAGCGTCGTGCTCTACAGCTTCAGGCCCGATAAGGAAGGCGCGCACACCTGCACAGGGATAGGCACCGTATCGACTCCTTCACGATAGTCGTCCCATCAGCAAACGCATCGCCACCGCGGCTGTTGTCCCCAGAAGGGCATTCGGGGCGTGCGCGATAGGTGCTGCACGATGCTCTTTTCGCACCGCACCGCCGAGGCGTCCTGGACTACTCAAGCCTCGCCAAGTTGCTAACCACCACTGGCAAGCAGCGACACAAGCAGAGCTTGCCTGTACCAAGATAACAATTCGCTGTGGCGCCCAGGTCGCATTTCATCGACTAACCTCCTGCCTAAAACGGTCGACTATCACTACCCCGCGACCACCCCCAAGGAATGCCCAGGCGCACTATTGTAGCGCCTCCAACGACAATTTGCCCTACTAGGGACCCAGCCATTGATCTCCCATGGCGGTATCAGTGCCCTTGCTCTTTTCGCCCGCAAACGCGGTTATTTGCGGGTAATAGCGTCGACATGCGTGTTCTAGAAGACGATTGCAGCGAGTGATTCGAGAGAGACATCGCGAGAGACGTCGAGGGAGCATGCAGGCCAGACCGAGACGTTCACACCAACAACCATGCTGTGGGGCCGCCTGCAGACAGTCAAGATAAAGGCTGGAAGCTTAGGATACGGACAGGGCCCTAGCCAATCGCGCCATGGAGCCAAGACCTTTTCCGGACGCTACGATTCGTTCCTGCGACGGCCATCCCTCCCAGGGCCCCTCCTTGAGGCGGGTCTCCGAATGTTCTCTGCGTCGCCCAAGACCTGGGCGACGGACCTTGATCGTATTTTTGTCCACGGTGATTGCGTGCTCAGGGGACTGCGACATCACGACACCGGCTACCGGCATCACGAAACCCAAGCGACCGACAAGTCAGACAAGCCTCGGCCAACGGGCAAGAAGACGCCGTGGCAGCGGTTGAGGCTTCGTGCCCAGCCTCGGTGGCATGACAGGGCTTACCCAACCCTTCCTTCGAGATACGGTCGCTGTGGTGTGTGACAGCCATGCGGCGCGGTCTGGCGCTGTCGCGCTTATCCTCGATGGCCATGGTCAGATGCGCGGTCCTTTTTCGCAATATGAGCGTCACGACGGTGATGAGGTTGATAGGGCGGAAGACGAGGATTGGCGGAATCCAGGATCGGCATTTCGCTTACATTAAGCTTGATGAAGGCGTCCACTGCCTCGGCAGGCGCGATGCCGCACGTGAGCAGCTACTCTACACGTTTACGGCTGGGGTTTATTGAAACGCCTAGTCCGTCCATATGCACGGCTGAACCGCAGCTGCATCTTGTTGTGTTGGTCCAAAGCTTGTCTGCCATCGCTCTCACCGTGCGACGCCGCCTGGGTATGCTTGTCCCTGACAAGCCCGCGGAACCATGTTGTATATCATCTTGCATCACCTTTACGTTGAGTTGTCGAGGCCTCTCATGCTATTTCCACGGCCCTCCAACCTGGCGTAGAGGCGGGTCTAACCGCAAAATGGTCAGCACCGTATAACGACTACAGTGGGACGCCTTACAATAGCAGAAAGCCCATTTACTGACCACGGCCGTTCACCGTCAGCTCGGGTAGTACGGGCGCATGTCAAAGCACTGAGTATGGCCAAGGCCGTAGTGAGGTAACAGAAGTTCGCACCTTCCCAACGCTGTGGTAGCTACCGCCCAATCCCGCCCCATCTGACCCCGCTGCATGTCTCCCCATCTGTTCTCAAACTCGACAATCTCCGCCACCAGCACCGGTCCTTCGTATAACATGCACCGTCCTACAGCACACGGAACGCCTAATGACAGTTGGTAATTCACACGTAACGCCAAGTACATCGATAGACATGATCAGCCCAGGCACATGCCAATGAGCACATGGGCTACGACCATCGTTACGTCGCTGTATCGATGGTGTTAATCACTCAAGCCAGAGACACGCTACTCCAGTTTTTCGCGAGCAAATTCACAGGCTAATTGACCAGGCCAGACCCTTAAATCAGTAAACGTCATTCTAGACAGTCAGAATATCTCATACAACCATTCCCTTCTCTTGCAATGCCCTCAACCTCTCGGGCGTAACAACACTCAACGCCGTCGCCCCACCGATAACTATTCCTAGCAGCAACACTACAAATAAATACATCGGATCCACTCCGTTGCTGCTTCCCCTCACCCCCTTCTCCGCTCCCGGCGCATACGGCCCCACCATCTTCTTCAACGGCTTAACTCCGTGTTTCTGCGCATACTCATACCCCCGTCTCATACCCGGCAGCCCATCAATACTCAACTGACTCTTCCACGCCCAGTAGTAGTCTATGCTCTCCTTCTCATCTCCTTTCTTGGCCTTTTCTTCCTTCTTCCTAAAATGCTCGTTCAAAATGTCGCGGTGGCCGACAAAGTCGTAGTACGGGACTGAGAAGCCGCAACTTGTGCCGCATTGGTGCACGTCAACTATGATGATGCTACGAGAACCCGGGATAGTTTCAACTTTGTGGTCGGCAACAAAGGCTGAGTACTCTGCTGTGCCGTTCTCGAGAGGGCGCCCGGTGCCCCATATGCGGACGATCTTGGGGGGACCAGTAAAGGCCATAAACTGTGGGGGGGGACTGTCAATACAAGTCTCTAGTATTCCCAGCTTATCTCGCATGGCGCTAAATCAGTCTCGGGGGTGGAGATGACTTACCATGACGCAGATCCTCCCATTTCCTGGTTCGTGAAGATGCGCGTGCGTCTCCACTCCACTTCCTGTAAGATCCATATACCAGAATGTCCGCTCATCTAGGATGCCAAAGTTCTGACCTCCTTTAGGTGAGATGTTTATGTGGCCTTCGCCTGACAACGGCGCTGAGCCCACCCAGAGCATTTGCTGTTCTTTGATCCATGGCACTAGACTATTGGGAATGGGTTCGTAGAAGACGCCCATTTTGGTACGGTATGTTTGTTGTTTCCAGGTTGGGGGACTGAGACGACGGACGGCCGTTTCTTCGCGCTGAAGGCTCGACGGGTTATCGGGGTAACCGGTATCGATATGGTTGTTGATGATACTGTTCGTGGCAATATGAAAGGTAACAAACAGACGCCAGAAGACGCAACTCCTGGGACAAAAAAAAGGGTTCACCAACGATCTTCTAGTCAAATGTCTTGAGACCAGATGCAAATTTCTAACTCACATATGATTCACAGCTCGTCAAATGCTCAACCGTACGACGGTACCACCGGCTATGGGTCCGCGGCCGGGTACTGTCGTGCGTAAGCCTGCCTTATCCCTAAGCTTCACTTTCTTTGGCACTGACCAACTTCTCGTTTGTTGAAACCTGTTGATTTTAACGGCGTATGTTCCGTAAGTAGTGATGTACAAAAACACAAGTTCCGAATGATCTGGCTAGTGGATAGCGGCAGCGGGGCATGCGATTGGGGTAAGCCGAGGATGTGGGTCAAGGGTCTGATATGCCGTGATTGGTTCAACAGAAAGTACTGATTGATAATTAAGGTGTCGCAAAGGAGATATGAGGGAAGGGTATGCACATGTGCTTCATATGTCACACGTGCAACACGCCCATCAAGAGACACAATCATTGTGTACTCATCAGACAGCACATATATTTACACAAGATACCAGGCCAGACACCAGCATTCAAGCCTCGAGATAACCTCCTGCTCTTCTACTACACATTGAAGTCTGGGCTCTCATTTCTTCGGAAGCTCTCGAAACACCTCCTTGAAGATCTTCTTGCTGTTATACAGATTCACCAGCCTTAGACGCTCATTGTCCAGATGCGCGCTATCACTTGCCTGGCCGCACGGTAGATGCGCGGCTGGAGCGTTGAATTCCTTCTCCAGGAACCTGATACTGGGAATAGAGCCACCCTCCCGAATATAGAGAGGCTTACGAGACACTCCTTCGCCCCGAGCGTTGTCAGGTGTCGAAGTGCCAGACGACAGAACAGGTCCTGAGAGAGCTGGGTCTGATGAGTTTGCCAGAGTATTCGATGTCGCAGGCGCAGGTTTGTCTTTAGTAGCAGGCGTTGGAAGTTCAGCATTCGCTTGCGACAGTGGCGAGAAATAGTCTGGTGACTTGACTGTAGATATACTCTCTCGCCTCTGTCCGAGTGTTGGACCCCATACTGACATAATGGCGCGCTCAAGCGTCTGGAAAATCTCGTTGTTGAAATCACCAAGCCACGGCTCAGCTTGGTGATCTATTGTTACCTTGAGTTGGTTCTTGGAATCTAGCTCTTCGAACTCTGATTGCAAAAAGGACTTCAGACTCTCTGCTACGTTGCCTGCTTCTTGATTTGGCACCAGCCGTATGGAGAGTGCGGCCTTGGCAAGACGCGGAATAATAGTCGAGTTATCAGGACCAGAAGTTTGGAAGCGATGAATGGTGAGCGAAGCTTCTCGCCATCTCCGCATCAGTGACTGTGCTAGTTCTTCAGCATCGCCAAGGTCTGGGTTACTGCGTAGTAGCGTCCTGGTGATCTCTGTGTACAGCTCTTTCTCATCGTCTGTTAATGGCAGAATGGGATCATAGAAGCCTGGTATTTGGACTTTGCCATGACGCGCAGTCAATCGCGAAAGCAGCATGACAAGATCTTTGAGGGGCTCGTCCAGCAGAGCACTTCCATCCACACCACTGTGCAAGTCGGGATGCTTACTTTCAATCTGCACGGTGGCGTGTATGACTCCTCGAAGTCCGTATGTCAGGCACGGTACGTGATCGTCGAGCCAGTAGCTGTTAGCCAGCAGGATCCAATCAACATCACCAATGAGATCCTTCCTGGATTGCACAGCCTTCTCGAACCCGCGAGAGCCACTTTCCTCCTCACCTTCAATCAGAAAGATGATGTCGGAGTCCAAGCTCTGCTCATTGGCGAGCTCATGGGCCGCGTAGATGGCAGCCATGATCGGTCCTTTGTTGTCAGAAGCGCCCCGACCATACAAGTAGCCTCCTTCTCCAGTCAGCGCGAAGGGGTCGTGTTTCCACTTGCGGTGCTCGTTTTCTGCAGGGATAACATCGTAGTGCCCATAAAACAGAATCTTCTTACGCGAGGCCGCTGTAGCCGGATTACCGCGAAACTTGGCAAATACAATTGGGTTGTACTCGCTTGTATTGATCATCTCGGTCACAGCGCCAAAATTGTGGAAAACGGAGCGCAAGTAAGACGCCCCTCTACGGCAGTCAGCGCGATATTTGGGCAGCGATGATACGGTCCGAAAAGAAACGAACTGGCTCAGGGACTCCACCATGAGATCTGCACTACGCATTAGTTGGGCTAATCAAAGTTTCGAACGTGTACACACCATTGTTACTTCTGCGTGAGACGGCATTGGGTTCCGCACAATCTCTGACTTCCCAGATAACCACTGTATTATCGTTGCCGCCCGTAACGAGAGTGGGTTTGTCATTGTAGCGGGTAAAAGCGGAAGCGAGAATCAAGCCGTCGTGTGCTTTGAAGGACGTGATGCTTTCGTAGTGCTCGTTGAATTTCTATCAATATTAGTCATATCCCTGACAAAGTGGCCGCAAACACCCACCTGCATGACACCTGTTTTACCACCAGCGTAGAGAACACCGGCACCCAGCGTCAAAGTATGCACGTCGCCAGTAGTCGCTTTCAGACTTCTCACTAGTTGTCGGGTCTCCAGGTCCCATACGTTGACCTCGCCGTCGAAGCGTCCACTGTACAGGAAGGAACCTTCTCGGGCGAGGGAGAGTATAGATTCACCTTCTTCTCTCCCATCTTCCAGTGTGTAGATGCTTGTTATAGCACCACGCTGCGCAGGGTCTATCCGCCATAGCAAGATACGTCCGTCTCCTCCACCAGAAACCAGAACCTCTTCAGATGGCGCCTCTGGTAGTATCCCCGTTCCCAAGAGCATGCAGTGCACGTATCCATAGTGGGCGAATTGGCAAATATCATGGCTGTCAATTTGTAGTTCCTGTCCGCCCACTGCGTCCCGTGGCCGTGTGTCCGCCCCGCTAGGTTTTGGGGTCTGCGCGCCGCCAGGTCCAAGAGAGTCGAAGAACTTATTCTTCCGTTCGGCAGGATGTGAAGAAAGACTCGGAGCCGGTCGAGTGTCTTTCTCTTTCAGATCGTACCACTGCCATTGTCAGCGCATGCGCCTTTCCGTCAGGCTTGTCTCATACTTGTATGCTTGTGTTCTGGGCTCCTAGGTAAACAGTGCGATGGTGGGATGAGTATGCGACGCAGAAGATGTCTCCAATGTCGTATGGTGACCAGAGAGCGTATAGGTGTCTGAACGTCGACGTGCACCAGACCTGCTGACTTAGCACATACCATGTCCAGCGCTCCAGACGCTCTTACATTGACGATTGGATCGGCTGCGCTCGAGAACAGCCACTTGCGGTCATGCGACAAGCACAAGCCGAGCACGCTGCCCTTGTGCGCATGTATGACGCTGCGTCGGTCGTAGGTATCGAGGCTGTACACCTGCACGTCATAAGTCTAGAGCCTCGAGAGCTCGCTTAGACACGTACTAGGATCTCTCCTCCCTGAGTACCGGCGAAGATGTACTGTGACGATACTGCCAACGCGAGGATCGATTTGTCGTGCTTCATACGATGCGAGAGCGCAGGCGTTGGGTTCGCATCGGGGGCAGGTCTGTCTGCACCCCGCGTCTCCATGATGCTATCATACTGCGGAGGCGCTGCTGTTGGCATGGTCAGCCTGGCTCGCGTTGTGTATTTGGTGTGTCTGCATGGTCGCGTGTGAGGCTTTCGCGATTTGGTGTGGGAGCGAGCGATGACGGAAGAATCAGGGTCCAGTCACCCAAATGGCGCCGGCTGCGGGGCCAGGTGCATCGCCCAAGTCGACGTACCTTTGACTTCTACGACACGCCTGTCTTCCTGTGATGTAAGCGTTCCAGACAAGTTGCACATGGTCCTTCGTTCTGCTGAGCTGCAGCCTGCGATGAGATGAAAAGGAAACAACACAGAAGACGAGAGACAAGTTGGATCGTGGTTTACCGTGTGCGAAAGAGAAAGCCGTTCATCGGCCTCGTCTACATCGTTCAGTGTAGAGTTCGAGGACGTCTCGTCGTCGCTCCATGATCTCTCAGGCGAGCTCGAGCCTTGGTGCTCGCACATAGTAACAAGCTCACCGCTTCTACATGGCGAGCGATGTCGCTGCAATGACGCCATTTCTGAGGGTGAGTATGTCTTACAGTAAGCTGAGATGGGGGGTTATCATGGCTGCTTTCTTTTTCTCGATTGTTGCAGCAGTACAGTAAGTCACAGCAAGCGCATAGGGATGCCAACATGTGTGTGTGCACCAGCGTGCAGTGACTGCACAGTCGGTGTATGCACCTATCCTACCCTTGGCACCGCGCTGTCAATCATGCAGTCGCTACTCCAGTCCGCGAGCATTGAATCAAGAGTCCAAGTTGACCGTTCGTGGACCCGAAGACGTGGTCGCGCTACAAAGAGCGACTTGCGACGTTGAAGCTACTCATTCACATGACGCTGTCTGCATGGCGTCGAATCGCTCTACGCCTAGGCTAAGGAGACTTAGGACAGCCTCACGGGAACTTGCATATTAGGGGGCGGGAGTGGGAGGCTCGTATCGTATGCAGGTAGAAGACTTTGAGACAAGATCGTCGGTGTACATTCTGGAACACTCTCGCTGCCAACTTGAAAATTGCGAAGCGCGGCCGGGGATTGGATAAAAGAGAGAGGGAAATCGGCGAGCAGCGATGTGTAATGCAGAACTCAACAGTTGCCTGGATCGACTGCCCCTAACTAGTCGTCGAAATCCCTCACCAGGGCGTACCTTACTGTCCGCGTGGAAAACGTGGGAAAAGTGGGTAGAGAAAAAGGAGCGTGGATGACGCTGGAAACCCAGACTATAGCCACACTGAAGGCGATGCAGTCGAGGCTGCTAAACCTCCGACAACCGAAAATGACGCGGCTTTGCGTAGTGTTTGTCCAACCAAGATGCCATCTTGAGCAACTTCAGCTTGATGTTGGTGGGCTTTTCGAGTCTCGATCACCTCCCCCCACGCTGGGGCGCACCGCCACAGGCACCCGCCACAGCACACAGCCACGGCTCGCGCGGTAAGGGTGACATTCCCAGCTGAAGCCTGTTCCTAGGGTCGATCATGCCAACTGGACAATGATTGACAATCTCGATTCTAGACACATCAGAATGAGATTTGGGCAGCAATACTCGGGTTACCGCTGCCAGATGGCATGCATCGTTGCATCAGCACGCGTGAGAACTGAGGCTGCAGCAAATTAGTTGTCCACTCAGCAGCGACACGTTCACGATGGCTGCAGTAATAAAGCATGAATGTGATCCGCACCAATGACATGCAAAGCCGGGTGCTCTAAGAGGCAGCGTCTCGCTGCCCGCATAGCCGGCGCCATGGAAGCGCCTCCAGTTACATGGCGACACGCGCTTCAACTATACCAGGAGTGTACTGGTTGAGGCTTCACGACGCAGCCCACGAACCAGGGCAGGACGTCACAGAGGTTACTGGCGAAGTATGCGGGCAGTCTCGTGAATGGCTTTGCTGCAGGTCGCTTCGGCCACTCTGATCGCTCCCCGCGTCCCACCACCATGACGGCTGCGTGTCTCAGTCGGTAGAAATCGCCTCACTCCGCGCGTAGTGTTCCGACAATAACGCCGGTCAGAACTGACTCTGAAATCCCTTATAGTCCCAGCCAGACCTGCGACGACTTTGATGATCCAGGTGGGACCTTGTGGAGTTGCGCCAGCTGCCGTTTCCGCGAGCATTGATACATGCTCACCGCCGCCTTTTAGGCCCAGGACACAAGTACCATTCTCACCGCAACCCCTACTCCCGTCACACAAAACCCCTCTTGCCGCGCGCTGTGCAGCTGCTGCAGGAACACAACGTCGCATACGTCAGAATGGCCGTCGGACTCGGAGAGACTATTACTGTGATTAACAAGAGTGGGAAGGTAGTGAGCAGTGTGAGTTGCCCGCCCGCATGCCCGCCCGCCCGATAAGCTGGCTAGCCCCCCGATAAGCCTCGTACTCGTTACTGACTACCCGCCCCCAGAGCAAGCACATTGTCAACGTCTTCAAGGAGGCCAAGGCCGCCTACCGCGAGCGCAAAGCTGAAATCAAGGCTGAGCGCGATGCCGTCGTGAAGGAGAGGGAGGTCGCCAAGAAGGCCCTCCGCGCTGCCGGCGAAGACGACGATGCCCGCTCCCAGGTCTCGCACCGCTCCAAGGCTTCCAAAGCCCACACCCACCGCAAGCATGACCGGCCGACCATGGAGCGCGGCTACAGCGACAGCTTCTATGCCAACGACAGCCCGCGGAGCAGCAAACACCGCCTCGAAAATGACCTCGGCGGACACGATGCGCACAACAAGGAGATTGCGAGGAGGAACTCCGACCAGGCCGTCCAGCGTTCGTCCCAAAGCAAGTCGCGATCCAAGTCAGTCGACATGGACCTTTGCTACGGCGACGTGCCCCCGCCCCTGCCCGAAAAGAAGTACGACGACCTCGAGCTCAAAGAGAAGGCTTCCAAGATCGAGATGCTCCTAGACGAGGCCAACTGCCTCCAACATACCGCCACCGCCATGATCGAGAACCTGCAAAAGAACCCCGAGGCCCTTGCCGCCGTATCCCTCACACTCGCCGAGATCAGTGCCATCGTGGGCAAGATGGGTCCCGGTGTGCTCACGGCGCTCAAGGGTAGCTTCCCCGCCGTAGCTGCTCTACTCCTCAGCCCACAGTTCATGATCGCTGGAGGTGTCGCTGTCGGTGTCACCATCGTCGCGCTCGGTGGATACAAGATCATCAAGAAGATGCAGGCACAGCCTGCGGTCGAAGAACCAATGCCTGCCGCGCCTCAAATGCCTTTGCCTGTCCGTGCCGCCACCATGCCGCTGCCCATCGAAGATTCCAACAACGAGCTCGACGAGCTGGAGCCTCAGGAACTAAGTCGTGTGGAGAAGTGGCGTCGTGGCATCGCAGACGTCGAGGCCAACAGCTCCGGCACCAGCGTCGACGGCGAGTTCATCACACCCGAGGCATCACGCACCCTTGTCGCAGCTGGCGTTCTTGATGAAGATGACCTCAAGTCCCGTCGCAGCACCAGATCCAAGAGGACCAGCGACTCAAAACACAGGGAGCACAAGTCGCATCGTGCACCAAAGTCTGACTTCAGCGTCAAGACAAGCAAGACCTCCGACAGCAAACGTCATTCTAGCAAGGAAAAGTCCAGCAAGGAAAAGGTCCCCTCCAGCAAAGTCGCTCCCAGCGTCTCAAGCAAATCCGGCAAAGAAAGCAGCAAGTCCAAGAAGAAGGAAAAAGAGCCTTCAGGCCTGAAGATGTTGTTCCGCGCTCACACCGTTGCCGTTTAGTTGCCCTTTACCGCTATATCTCCTTGTCATCATCATAGCGTTTGGCGTTTCCTTCATCATCGCACATCAGCATTTAGCGTTGCTTTACTCTCGTCACGTTTATACCATTTAGACGACATTACATGGGCATATCAAGATCCCGTCGTTGGCCGCTTGCTGCTTTGGAGTCCTTTTGGGTCGTTTGGCGCATGGCGAAAGTTATGGGTCATGATTATCGCGCAGTACTACGAACCTTTTACGCTGTTTTATGTAACGCATACGTATCAATTACAAACTTACGGACTCACGAAAGAGAATTAATTCTTACCTTACCTCTACCACAATCACCCTCACCACGATCGCCCTCTACACTCCTATCCCTCGTCCCTTCCACGTCCCCACCCGTCGCACCATCAGTCTAGCATACCAGCACACGACTCTTCCACTGCTTTCCCCAGCCTCCCGAATAACCTGACTCTCTCCCTGACCGTAATTCGTTCTTTCCACGTATACTTACGATGCATGGTGATAGGGGAGCTATCCTAAAACAGCGGTGACTAATTGAGGAGGCTGGTCAAGGACGACGTAGCCTCCAAGAGTTAAAGAGGTGGCTGGGTACACGTACGACCAAGAGGCTGTGTACGCAATGAAGTGGCGACGCACAGAGTAGCAAGATGGAGAAGAAAAGGCGGTATGACGATGCTCATGTCTGCGAAGCTTTGACATTAAACGAGGTACGTGATGCCTACCCAATACGAATAGTTCCACTGACAATAGGATTCTCTCCACTGATGCGCTTGAGACATGGCAAGTCTCTGCAGTCGACATGCTTATCTTGATGGATTCCGATTAGTGATCAATTGTACTATTTGCACGATCCCAATTTGGTGCCCCGCAGTCCACTCTTCTTGCGATTGCTATTCGAGGGCAGTCCATACGTGCGTAAGGCTATAGCTCACGATTCCACCTCCGCCTGCACATCAGAGCTCATTGTTTTGACACTCTTCTATCTCGCCATCTCTACATTGTATACTACCCACGTCTCTAAACATACGCGCAATGGAAGCTCGATACAAGCATGGCGGTGGCGACTTCATAGCTACACGCCACTCTACGAGTTACGACTACATATCGCCTTTGAAACTGAACCTGACAGGCAAACACGTCTTGGTCACCGGCGCAGCATGGGAAGACGGTGTTGGGTATGCCACAGCTACGGCGTTTGCGCGCGCAGGAGCAGCAGTAATCGCAGTGGCTGATCTCCATGGAGTGTCGGACGAGTTGGCCTCCAGATTGAAGGAAGTCGCAAAGCAAGCTGGACACGCTGAGCCTACGGTAGTGTGTTGCACGGTCGACATCTCAAAGCTAGACAGCGTGCAGGCCATGCACGAGACTGTTTCGAAGATTTTCGATGGACGTCTAGACATCGTCGTAAACAACGCAGCCCACATGGAACCGTACGTGTCATTCCTTGAGACCGATCCAGACGTATACTGGCGATCTTATGAGGTCAACGTCCGCGGCCTCTTCAACATGTCCCGCGTCTTCCTCCCCTTACAACTCTCAACACAAACCAATCATAACAGCCTCTGCACAATAATTAATGTATCCTCTTCTGGTGCGCTGACTGCTCGTCCCGGAAGCGGAAGTTACCGCAGCTCCAAACTCGCCATTCTCCGCTGGACAGAAACCCTACAACTGGAATACGCTGATAGGGGTCTTCTGGCGATCTGTGTGAATCCAGGTGCGATCAAGACTAAGATCACAGAGACGGCGCCTGAGGAGGTGAGAAATCGGTTTCCGGATCGGCCCGAGGTTGCGGGCGATACAATTGTTTGGTTGGGGGCTGAGAGAAGGGAGTGGTTGGCGGGGAGGTATGTGAGTTGTACGTGGGACATGGAGGAGCTTGTGAAGAAGAAGGATGAGATTGTTGAGGAAGACAAATTGAAGATGAGGATGGCCTTTTAACCGTACTGATGCATCAGGTCTCCTGCAATAGAGAGTAGAATTGGGTATTATGTGTCTTCTTCCATCTCTTGCGCCCACGCAATATGCAGATTTTGTATGATATCATCGCACGTATCTGGACATTGGTCTTCGTTTCGATGGATGTATCTGTCAATCTTTCGACATGTATGATAGTGATACAGGAGGCTCGATGCATCGATGGTGTAATGATGACATAACCATCCTGAGCCCCTTTTGACTGAGTGTCGTATCTCAGTCTCACCCGGGGTATAACTCAACACGGCCTGTTACCCAGCCTTCGCTTTCTCGTCAACCACTACCGTCGCTTCGCACTCTCCGGGCTCATTCGCTTCGCGTTCTCCTGCCGCCGTTGTCTTCCTGTCAAGCTATACGGATCGTTAGCACAAGCTCTTTCCCTCATCAGCGACAATACTCACCCATCTGACCACGAACGCGAATCCGATAAACACGAATACCACCACGATCATGGTGATACTGCCCTTCTTCCAATATGGTACATCTGTTGCCGGGTACATAACAATACCCCACCACGTGTACAAAATCTGTCCACCGAGATTCATCGTATACAGCGTCACACTCCTGACAGCATCGTCACCCGCTCTCTGGCAGATTGTAGTCGCCCATCCGTATAGAACAGGATTCACGATAAAACTCGTGCCACTGATGTAGTGCGCTGTAAAGATTCCTGCATCTGGAAGGTCTCGCACTAGCAGAAGCGACGCCGTAACGAGTTGCATCGCTCCGGCGAAAACGACCATGGGCAAACGATGGCCAGTACGGTCGATGAATGTTCCAGCAACAACCTGAGAGACGATTGCAACAGCCTGGATACCAAGAGGGTAAGTGTTGATCGCAGACTGAGAGAAGCGAGCTTTGTTATGCTTGAGCCAGAGGAGAAACATGCCCTGGAAGGCGAAGGCTTCTGTCATGGCACAAATGACCGAGAAGGCCGTGAGGACATATCTGGAACAAAATCAATTCCGTAAATTGGCGTGACTGTAGGGCTACTTACATGGTTGGTGTCAAGAGAAGACGCTTAGCAAGGCTCTTGATCTCGATACTGTGGGTATTCGCCGTTTTCGGTGGCAGGCGAGCAATGGCGAGCTGCCTTTCTTGCTGGTTAATATAGGTAACTCTTGTCGACTCTGGAAGATCGGGGAATGTGAACTGCGATCATTGTTAAACCCGGAACTCGATGTGGTCCATCAATACAACGTACGAAGCCGAAAAGACCGACTGGTATTCCCATTAGGCCATCTAAGCAGTGTTTGTCAGTAACGCCTGCGATCATGGTACATTGACACACATACCAATAAGGAATACCCATTGCCAACCTTTCAAGCCACCTCTACCTTCCATGGTCTTATGCATGGCTGTCATCATTATACCTGCGAACATGCTCCCAACCTGTCCAACCGCTGTGAAGATGGCGGTTCGTTTGGCGATCTCGGAAGGCTTGCTGTGGACTATCTTGAGCCTCATTTCCAGGGAGGTGGGCTTCACTTAACTTACTACCATGAACCCAACACATATATTGTACCGCTGTACAAACTGGCTTCCATCAAGCCCTGGAAGAAGCGTACTGCGCAAAGCTGTTTGTATGTTTTGCACGCCGCCGAACACATAGTCAGGCCGGACCAGAGGAGGAGAGTGAGAGGGAGCCAGATGCTAGGGCGGACCTTCTGGATGATAAGCCCATGGGGAATTTGGCCAACAACCATGCTGAAAAGTTGTTAGTTAGGAGCAGTATGGCGGACTAGTGCATTGGTACGGACCCGGCAGTGAATATCGACAGCAGAATGCTGTACTGATTGCCTTGCAGATTGACATCTTCCCGCAAACCAGCGACGTAGGCATTGGCGAAAGCTTGACGATCTGCTTCGCATTAGCATACGATATTCTCATTAGGAACTTGAAGTCAGATTTACCGAGGTAGTTGAAGAAGTAGCATGCACAGCAATACACCTGGTGAACATACTCAGATACTATAAATCATCGATCCTTGAAGACGACTGACCATGATGAAGATGTCTAATCACGTGGAGGTCAGCATGGAGGCGTTATGGTGGGGATGACTATGCTGGTACCAAGCTTCATAACGAGTTTCCTCTCCATTGCCTTCGTCGCATCACCGGTACCACCAGTCTTCAGCCCTTCATGTTGGCATTAGCAATGGGACAAATATGCGATTCATCGAATGCGGATCTCTCACATCCTAAAGCACCCATCTTTGCTTGGGTGTGTTAGCAGATCAGATAAAGGGACGATTATCAGATTGATTAGCTTGTACCAATCGCTTACTCTTATTACATCTGATACTGGGTACGACACGCGAGGGGCCAGGCCTAGCCTCGGAGCTGGCGCATTGCCTACGAAGATTCTTCGCGCTTGGTGATCGACCGAGCATCGGCCCGTTGCTAAAGTGCCATAGAGCCTTGGCCTTACCATATAATTCGAGGACTTTAGCCAGAAGTCTACACTGGCGTTTCCAATCTGCTGACTTTCTAGTCATAACCCATGTCTACCGCCTTTGCTTACTTGCGGTCTTGAGCGAAAGCGGGAATACCAAGAGGTTCGCCGGAGAGTTCTTGACCAACTTATCGGTAATCTGGTACGAAAGCAGTATGATGTACATGCTGTTGAAGTAAAACGGCCGCAGTATGCGCGACGGAGACGAGTACTGCTCTCTTAACACATTGGTGGATGTTTTCTAATACTGCTTACTCTTCAGCCGGAGGATTTGTCCTGTACAACAGCAACTCCGGTCGCGCACAACGACATTTGATCACCTTCTAGAAATTCGTTTGCCTCCAAAGGGGTGTTGGGGCTGGTATGATATGGTTACGAAGAGCCTGACCGAAACTCACCCGACTCAAGAAGTTGTCTTCGTCACAAGTAATCTCTTACGACCTTGCCTGTATTTCTCATCTCAGGACCATGAGAGGCTCTCGGGCGAACACGTACTTCGAAGCAAAGTGAACAGGTTTCCTGGGTTACTTTACCTGCTCAATACACGCATAAGAAGTTCAATATCCGCAAACACGTCTTCAGCGTCTCCTCTACCCGGAGTCAGCCCTCACCTAAGAGTGAGCATCGAAAAGCCGGCATCTACTCCCAAATCGGTCCCTCCCGTCTCTATCGCATCCAATGTTCCACAACGCCACGTCGTACTCAACCCTGCTTCATCACTACTATCCATTACACGATGTCTCATCTCGCCATGGGCGATCGCAGACCCCCGAGCCAGATAAAGCGGAGGTTGTTAGTACGGGGAATAGTCTGAGCTGTAGTGTGGGTTGTAGTGTGGGCTGTAGTATGAACCATATGAATCTTCATCAGATGCGGAACGGCCGCGGCCGTACCTGTCGTCATGGCCGTCGTCACGCCTTGAACCATAGTCATCATCGTAGCCGTCATCGTAGTCGTCATCGTGCCTAGAGCTATACCTATCACCATAGTTGTCGCCCCTGGAACCGTGCCTTTCAGCGTATTCACGGTCGCGCGTGGGGTTGTAACGACGCGGAGAGTGTGGCCTCGATACTACAGATTCATTTCGGTTGCGCGGAGCGATCCGAGCAGGCGAGCGGGATCGATGGTCTCTTGAACGAACGTGGCCGCGTCTTTCATCATAATCGGGTTCACGCCTGTCGCGATACCGATTCGGAGAATATGGCCTAGATGCCACAAAGCTTCTCCGACTATGCGGAGCGAACCGATCAGGCGAGCGAGACCGATAGCTAGGCGGCGACGTCTGTCCAGATAGGCAAGCAGGTCTAGATTCGCGGCGATCTAAACCTTGAGTAGACGGCTCTTGGGAGCCTTTCTTTTGGAAGCCCATCCTCCCTTTGACGTTTATATTCTGCTGTCCGCTTCCACTGTTCACATTTTGATTGTAAACTGGCGCCATCGTTCGCAAATGCGTACGACCATGTGGGTCTCTCAAGGTCTGACTGTAACCATTAGGTCTGTCATCACCAGCCGTCTTGTTCTTGATGCCATTCGAAACATTAGACTTCTGCAGTCCGCTGCCTCGTTTCTCATTGTGCTCAGATTCGAAAGGGATCTCATACTCGGGTGGTGCGGCAGTAGGAGTATAAGACGACGGAACCTCGAAATCGCCAATGACTTTAATGTTCTGCTGGCCGGATCCGCTGTTCACATTTTGATTGTAGATTGGCGCGCTGTTCGTAAGAAAGTTGGTGGCGGAGGGATTTTCGAGTGTCTGAGAACCAGCCTTTGCGTTTGTGGAATTCTGGACGTTGGCGTTACCACCTATCACACGTTGAGGACCGTCCTTCTGATCTACACGCGCAGAGGATACAGGTATAGGATGAATAGGCTGACGCTGTCGTCTTTCTGATGGATCGAACGCTGGTGATGAGCGAGGCGATAGCTTTCCGCCGCGCAGAACCAACTCTCTGCCTTCAACTTCATCATCCCCATCAAGACGCTGTAGCGGGACTTCACTTGAGGTACGCGTCGCAGTCGAAGTGCGCATCAGACTCATTACAGCTGGCGTATCTGTGTCGTGTTGGTCTAAGTTGACTGTTTAGATTTGAGATGAGTTGATACAGCGTGGTTGGGTAGCTCGCAGGAGCGGCCAGAAGAGTCTTTATCCTCCATAGCTAGAACTGTGACTCTCACAGAAAGACTTTCACTGTCTTTCATTTTCTCAATCGTTTGTTCACCAAACACCGATAGTTGAACATAGAAGAGAAGGGAAGGATGAAGGTAGAGATTTGGCGGAATCGCGTCGGAGATGACCCGTGGATCCGAAGTAACGGCATCCTGAACTCACGCCACTATCGTGCGTCCACATTACTATCTACACAGCGGTGCAGGTGAAAGCCGCGTTACGAGCTTGTGCGTCCGTCAAAGGCAATTCCTGTTGCGTCGGGAAATAAAGGTTGCGTGCCTGGGGCCAAAAACCCTGGTGTAACCTCAGTCGGCTTACCAAAAGCGTACAACCACTCAACCGAAAAACCGACGTCATCCACCTTTCTCCACCTCCGCACTGCAGATCACCCCATGTTATCCCCAGACGCGACATTCACACCCGCCACCAATAGCTCGGCAAGGCTTCCTGCTCACCGTTGCATCTTGATCATTCGCCAACGTCTTGTAGCTAAGAATGGTCCCCGCAATTACTCCGTCAATCATACGGCTCGCGGCCAATTCGCCGAGCAAGCATCGTGACGTTTGATCACTTCACTCTCGGATTACAAGTTCCGCTAGTGGACGTTATAACATATGAGCATGGGTATACTAATGTAAAGGGTCTCCCATCGGGCGCGCTGGTCGCTTTTGCTGTTTTGTTGCGCTCGTGTCTTGCGTGTTAGGTTGGAAGTTGAGACCAGCATCATGTTCCATACACCGCATTTCAACTGGTATGGACGAGGCTTCAAGCTTCGTGCCGCCATCACCATCGCTTGCCAATTAGCGTTCGTGCTTTTCGGTTACGACCAAGGTGTCTTCAGCGGCATCGTCGGCAATGAGGACTTTTTGAATACTTTCGATCATCCCTCGCCTGGCCTCGAAGGAATCATCGTATCCATATACAACCTAGGATGCTTCACAGGATGTATTCTTAGCTTCATCTTTTGCGAGAAAACGGGACGGAGACTGGCTATGTGGATTGCTATGGTCTGGATCATTGTAAGATGTTCAAGTCGCTGGTGTCAGTATTGTGGCTGATAGTATCAGGTCGGCGGCGCTCTTCAAGCCAGCGCGTACTCAGTTCCACATATGATGGTAGCTCGGTTCCTGACTGGCATTGGAACCGGCATCGAAACTTCGACTGTGCCTATGTATCAATCCGAACTTTGCGAAGCGAACAAGCGCGGCCGCCTCGTCGCGTCAGAACCTCTCTTTGTTGGCGTAGGGATCGAAATAGCATACTGGTTCGACTACGGAATGTCATTCACGGCAGGATCTATCGCGTGGCGCCTACCCATTGCATGTCAAGTCATTTTTGCCATTATCGTCATCATCCTTGTTTTTGGTCTTCCTGAATCGCCAAGATATCTCTATGCGCATGGTCGACACGAGGAAGCACTTCAGATCCTCTGCGATGTTTACGATGGCACGCCCGATGATCCAAAGATTGAGAAGGAGAACAGAGAGGTGCTCGAGGCACTGCGGGTCGAGCGCGAACATGGAGAATACAGGTGGTCGCAATTACTCAAGAAAGATCATGTGCAGACTGGACGCCGTGTACTGCTCGCGTACGGCGCGCAGTTTATGAACCAGATGGGTGGTAAGAAGTTCCCCTGCACGAACTGCATGTGAGACATACACTGACTCGGTACACGTACATTCAGGTATAAACCTCGTCGTTTACTACATCACATCGGTGCTAGAGCAGAACGTCGGGCTCGACAGGAACCTATCACTGCTTCTCGGCGGCGTCATCAACCTCATGTTCTTCCTCGGTTCTCTGCTTCCAACCTTCACACTTGATCGCACCGGCCGCCGAAAGCCAATGATGTGGGGCTCTTTAGGCCTCGGCCTTTCCATGATGATGATTTCAATCCTCTTGAGCTTCAAAGGAGAAGACGGAAGAGTCTTGAAAAGTACCGCCTCTGCTAGTGTCGCATTCTTTTTCACGGTAAGTGGATCCCCCGCCCCATCGGTTTCTGTGAAACGGAGCTAACAAAGACTAGTACATGCTGGCGTTTGGCATGACGATGAACTGCATTCCTTGGGTCTATGTGCCCGAGATTTTACCATTACACGTGCGAGCAAAGGGAACGGCTGTCGGTATCTCCGCAAATTGGATATGGAGTAAGTATCCCGCGTAGACTGCGTTCGAGAAGTACACTAATCTTGATATCCATGTATAGACTTCTTCGTTGTCATGATCACTCCCACTCTTCTTAATAGCTTAGCATGGAAGGGCTATCTGATTTTCATGGCACTCAACTTCGCGTTCATTCCCCTTATCGTAGGTCCCCGGATTTGCACCCGAACTTCACTCGCTAACGTGCTGCAGTACTTCTGCTATCCCGAAACTGCTAATCTGACGCTCGAAGAAGTTGACTGGCTCTTCTACGAAGGCGACGTGGTGAAGCGGAGTCGACGTGTTGCGAAAGAGGGCTGGGAACAAGCGATCGGTACCGATCCCGCTGCGATCATGGAGACTGGTAGTACTTCGAGTGGCAACAAAGCTGAACATAAGACGGAGAAGGCAGAGCATGTGTCACCTTGAGAGCTGATGAAGGCACTCCCGATATTGTTTAGATACCCTGTCTTATATTATTATATTATAATGCTTCCGAGACCTTTAGGTCTACATGAACACCCGTGAGCTAATGATACGTTCCGTTAAGCTGACTCGACATCAACCGTATATGTCCTCTCAGCGTAGATCCTCTTATCATGCATCGGTGCAGTGCTCTTATCAGACGCGCCGTCGTGTATCCGTTCCCAGGCATCCTGATCGCGCCCATGATGCACAGTAGACAAGCTAAAGCCAATGTCCGCGTGATAGCTGTCGCCTCTCCTTTTCCGTGAGGTGCCGCCTGCAGTGGTTGTTGCTATGTATCGCTTACTGTTCGGATCTGTGCTGCCGTCGCGATCGTTGTTGAAGAAATGGCGTAGTGCCGGTAGGGAGGATGCAAAGCACCCGATTCCGGTCTCGACGTTGGAGCAAAGGACGATATGGGCAACCCAAACTGTGTGCGGGTCAGTTTGCGTTTCTTGGATTTAGAGAGACTACATGCTTACATGGAAGATTGGTCTGAGACTCAAATTTGTTGACAAATGGAATTCGTATCATAGTAATGATTGACGCCAGTGAGGCGAAGGACAGTAGGCCGAATGCTTGGATCTTGGCTTGTCTTTTCATCTGTGTATTCCATAAGATGATAGCCGGCACGATGACCAGGGCCATGTCGGTCAAGATTGTCGACACTGTCGCAGTGTGCGCAATGATGAGAAAGGTCTCCGCAGAAGCGCACCTTCCTTCGCCGCTCATGATCAGCGTCGGAGTCCCTGTAGGTATCGATTAGTCTTGTCCGACCTGCAGTCTGCAAATCTGCCCAACTCACATAGAGACCGCACTGGCTGGCAGTAAGCCAATGTTCCGACAAAGGTGACGAGAAAAGATGCCCATGTTACGGCCAGTAGAACCCAGACAGTGATCCTCATGGGCTTTTTGATCGAAGCAATCCGCCTGATCGTGATGCACACTGAAGATTTGACGGTTGCAAGTGCAACAACGTATACCAAGATCCAGATCAGGTAATACTTGATAGCTTCGGACTGCTGCCATGCATTCAGATCCTCGTTCATTCTGCCTAGGCCGACCAGACATCCGTAAATTGCAAGACCTGTAACAGGAATGTATGCGATCTGTGAGGTCATGTCAGCATAGCCCAAGCTACAGACCCTTAGCGATAAACATACCGTGCCAATAACCATGAACGTGTCTTCCAGGCCAAATATGCGCTTCTTGATTCGAATGAAGGTACGCAACGCCACAGTAACGACAGAAAGCATGAAGAAGATGGATGAGATGGCGATGATAGCAAGTGGTAGCCCATCCGGTGTGATCAGCCTCGCGGATGGATCGACATCACTCGTAGGCGTCGCCATTGCAGGTTCGAGTCGACTGTGAATAGCAAGGATGCAGACAGGGTGCAAGACCACATCTTGAGGACAGTATTGTTACTATATACATTTACGCCGATCTTGACCGTACCCATAAACCTGGAAGTCGGAGTGCAGGGTACAAGCAGCCGTTAATCCAAATCGCCCAGGAGCCAACTAGAAAAGATTGCTGGAAAGGAGAGCTAATCTCAGGCATTTTGCACCCATACAACGACGCCATTGCGATGGTAGCGAAAAACTAGTGGACCGATCTCCCGCGCCGGCTGATCCTGAGCCGCGATCTAGATGGTGCTAGTGTCATGCGTCATGCTCGAGACGAACCCTGACTCTCCAAATCGTATCGTGAAACCACAGAGCAGGTGTTCCGAGCGAAAGGCCCAGCGTTCTCTGGTGTTCTCTGGTATTTAAACGGTGGGTCAAATCGTAGGTCTGGCACTACGAGATCGCTAATCTGTCATTCTGCATCGCCACAATGGATCTTTCCAGGAATCTAGATGCGAGAGTGCGAACCAATTCGCCTATCGGGAAGGCTGCCAGCGTGGTACTAATCTTGCATCGCGTCATGTAGCTGCGCAGTCGCCAACGGCTCCATGCCTTGAACCCGCCTCTTATCATCTTCAACCTGAGGCCGTACAATATTGACTGCAAACATGATGCTCAATCAGAGAATTCTGGTTGCCATGAACCTCAAGATGTCAACTGAAAAGGAATACCGGGCATAGAGATCGAGCTTGCTCTTGAGTATATATTGCTGTTGCATTAACTTTCTTGCACATACGACCATAGGACACTGAAAATTAGGCTTCCCGTCCGCTCAGCCATATACAAGCAGTGTACCGGCGGATTAGTAGTTAGGTGGGTGACCACTAGCGAATCCCCGCTGTTGTATGTTTTTGACCTTGTTTTTTGCTCATGGACCCAAAGGAATGCGAGCCGGGCCAGATGTGATCGCTTTTTAGTACATCTGTGACAGCAATCCAGAGTCCGCAGAGGTGTTCAGTAGTCATGCAATCACAGTGAGCAAAGGTCTTTTCCGATGCTCCAGTCGTTCGTTCTTCAGCCTTCCACTTCACCACCACCGTGCCCGGTCCACCCGAACAGCCCCTGCCATGGCACGACCACTTACCGGCGCGGAGAGAGCCCGTGTTCGGGCTCACATGGATCATCTTGACAAGGCTATGGCCGTTGTCACAGAGTCAGAGTTCGATCCCGACAAGGTCAATGCTGCTCACGAGGCGGCTGCCAGGGCGTATCCCGTTAGCAAGGAATTGTTCCAGGCTTATAGAGCAGAGGTCCTGACAGAAATGGCCGACCCCCTGAGGGTGTTGAACGACTTATTTGATATCCTCAAACCAGACGCGCCTTGGGGTCTGGCCGTGTACCGTGCCTCATACAACGACGATGCGGCTTGGCATCGTATACTTTCTGTGCTCCGCCGAGATATCGAGTCATCACTAGCAGTATATCAGGCTCAACCAGGCCTTCTCGCAAGACATGAGTTGGTCGTTATGGATGATCAGTCCAAATTCGAAGGAGCAGGTCCCGAGAAGATCCGCGAGCATTTCAATAGCTGGGCTGTAGATGAGCTACAACGTAACTGGCGTGCCGACCGCGAGCCTGCGGCCAAGGACGAAATAACTGGCGCAGCCGGCAGTACCGATTATCTGCACCATGCTGGATCTCGCTACAATTTCTTTCTTCTTGTCGACGACATCTGCCTCGAATCCATTGAGATGATGGACGAGCCCGTGTTCAAGCTCGTCAAGAGAAACTGGGCGCCCGATAGAGAAGGAGACGAAGACGATGAAGACGAGAAGTTTGACTGGGAGGGCGGAGAAACAAATAGTGACCATGAAGACGTCGGTTGGATGTACGTCGACACCAGTGACTACGTTAATGTTCAGGATCAGTTGCAAGAGGATGATTTCTGGCCGGAATTGTATGTGAGGCCGCCGCTCATGCGTTGGGAGGATGATTTCAATAGGGCGCCTGGTTTCTGGCGACGGAACGCATCTTCTGCATAGATAGGATAAGACTACTTGCGCTACACAAAGGAAAGCATAGACGTAGACACTAAGGTAGAGGTACGTGAATCTATGTCTTCTTCAAACCTACATATCGTACAGGGTGGTGATGTTTTCTGTACACCGTCTATGATACACGCTCTAATATGGAGCGATGGAGCGAATGTAGAGACTACGATGATTGCTCAGCAGCCTTGGCGGCTTCGAGTCGCGAACTAATGTGAGGGGTAGCGTGCGTTCTGGGAGCCTGTGGCTTCATGATCTGGCGAAGGATAGCGCGACGTGGCGCAGTTATCCTGTTGCACAAAACAACCGCACCAGTCAACAGAGCGAGAGCGCCGGCTTGATGTGCGGACGCTAGCCAGGTAGGGACCATGTAGATCAATGTGCTGATGCCGAGAGTAACCTGAAGGACAACGAGGTGAACCATTCCTTGGACACCCTTGTGCTGGTCCTTGGAAAGCTTACTTCGCACGCCCTTTCCAAAGCGAGTGTATGCAAAGAGACTCATGATGGCAGTGAATGTAGTCGTTGCGAGGATGCGGTGGTCAAGCTGGACGAGAGAAGGGTTCTCGAGCATGTTGCGCCACCAAAGATCCGATTGATCTGGGACGTGGCTGTAAAAGGGATCGAAAAGTTCCTTCTTGGGTGGAGCGAGACCAAGACCCATCCATGGGAACTCGTTGTAGATCAAACCAGCATCGAGACCAGCAACCAGGGCACCTGACATAGCAGTAGTGAAGACAAGAGCGGTAAGACCGAAGACGGAGCGTCTGAAGATGCGGAGAGCAGGATGTTGCAGAGCCTTGATAGTCTCAGCAGCCTTGGTCGGGTCTGCTAGCATGCGATGCTCCTTGAGAATCGAAAGACCAGTGTAGACCATTGAGCAGTAGACAGTGAAGGCAGCACCCAGATGGGCAGTCAGGCGATACTGGCTGACACGGGGATGGCTTCCAGGTTCGAAGAGGTCGTCCTTGAGTCCACTTTTGACCATCCACCAGCCGATGGCACCCTGGCCACCGATCATACCGCAAATTCCGATAAGCTTCCAGGCCATTGAAGGCGCTACTCTACGACGTGCGATGAAATAGGCGGTTGGTACGAGCATTGTGATGCCGATGACACGACCCCATAGACGATGAGCCCATTCCATAAAGTAAATCTGCTTGAAGTCGGCCATGTCCATGCTCGAGTTGAGCTGTTGAAACTCGGGTGACGCCTTGTATTTTGTGAACTCGCTGTCCCATTCGGCCTGGCTCATAGGCCAGAGGGAGCCGGTGACGGGACGCCATTCGGTGATACTCAGCCTGTCCAACTTTAGCAGGTGTGACGGATGCAGTGACGTTGTGCCTACCCAGACTCTGTGAGACGAGTCAGGCCACCGAAAACGACTATGCCGAAAACGCTCGCAGCACTCCCCAGCAGCCAGTATGCAACGCTCTTGGAAGTTGTCTTGGGGAAGCTGCTCGACTGGCTTTCAGTCTTGGTCGCAGCTTCCTCCAGTATCGCCCTCCCCGCATTCGATCCCTCAATGGTCGCGGTATTGCGGAGAGGCTGGGTCGATTTCCACCTCACCGATTGCAGGGTGGAAGATCTCGATGAAGATCGTGAAGCGGAGACTGCGGATCGAATCGGCGAATTGAGGCATGGCGTAGATACGAAGAGTCGTCGTGAGAGGCGTGGAGCAGCAGTCCGCAGCTGCGGAAATGCCTTGTATATTGAAGCCATGACAGCGGCACGTAGAGAGGAAGAAGGAGGTTAGTCAGTCATCATGTCATCGACTTTGAGTCTTCGGTGGTTCGATGGCCCGGCGGCGCGCCAAGAAAGAACCCTGCATATCCACCGCCGTTGACAGGCGGAAGCGACGACCCACTCCGCAGGTTCGCAACTGCATCACCGGACCCCTCAGAGTGATGATCGCCATTTGGCGTTTTCCGCGCTGGCAGCGTGATGCGCCCAGCCTCCACCGCATTTTGCTAACGTTATCTTCCTATTCTCCTAGTCCTTTCACCGTCTCTGTTTCGCGTGCGTGACCGCCCCGTGTTATTAGACCCGGCGTGCACTGCGTTACCCCACCCGCTCTGTTCGCATACTCCGTCGCTGTCAAACACCACGACCCATGTACTTCAAGAGCAGTGTATAGCATAGCATGGACCCCGCCCATCAGCCACCCACAGGTCACGGGAGCGCCAGCCTCGACCATGACGCCCAGCCGGAACTTGGTGGATTAAATCGCAATGAAACATGGCCGCTGGTTGAAGCAGAGAGTACAGAGGGCGGCGCAGGCTCAAGTAGCACTCCATACGTCAGCCTTTTCTCACCGAATGTACCCGCCATACCACCCTCTGCACCATCCGACCTCCCTAGCAGCCCCAGGAACCACGTGAGCCACTCTAGGTCTCTCAGCTACTCGCGCTCTATGCCATCACTGGCAGGCTACTCCAGCATGACATCGCGCGCCTCTAGGAATCACGTCTCGCCTGACCGACCACCCATAGTCCAGCTACAGACACAGATTGATCAAGCCCAAAAGAGCGCTGACGACCCAAACACACCTCTCGAAGAGCAGGGCAAAAGGCGCACTACCCTGGATCTTATGCGTGCCGAGCATTCTGTTCGCACCGACATCAGCAGGTTGTTCAGCGAGAGTGCGGCTATGCCAGGAACCAGAGCGCCTTCCTACAGCAATGCGACAGGTCCGCTGTATCTCCGTGGTGAGAACCCCTACGACATCGGATTGTGCACCCGCTAACATTGTCAGCCTCAGGCGAAGCCATACCGCTCCCAGATCACCTCTACACCCGCGGATTAGTCGAAGGACGACACTCGGACATCACAATCATCGCCTTCGGTAACCGATACCCCCTGCATCGTCTCATTCTTGACCGCGCACCATTTTTCACGACCGCTCTTTCAGAACCATGGCTCGAAAGTCAGTCCAAGGAAGTCAAGCTACATCCAGAGGAGATCGATCCTAGCATAACGCAGGCATCGTTTGAGCTGGCCATAAGAAAGCTCTATGGCGTGGATATATCAAAAGAGTCGGATGCCGAGGCTATCGGTCTGTTCGCAACTGGCTGTTGGCTGGAGATGCAGGATCTCATCGACTCTGCAATCGAATCCATACTGCGGCAGATGGCACCAGAGACGCTTGCATACCTCATTCGTTTAGTCACCTCCAACTACTACGGCCGATCTGGAGACCGCATACTTGAATCAGCCAAAGCAATGTTAAGTAGGAATGGCTGGGAAATGCCACTCAAATACTGGGACGACATGCCAGGCGACATCATCCGCGAGCTCGTAGGATCGGACGGCTTCTTTGTCGACAGCGAGTGGGACCGATGGGTGCTCTCCAAGCGTCTTCTTGACCGCCGCCTACGACAAGCCGCCATCGAGGCTGGTCTCATACAGCGAGGACAGAAGCCTATACCACAGGCGCCCAACTCTCTCCGTCTCATGGCCGTTCGCTTTGACGGAGTTTATCGACAGAATGCCTTGACGACAGCGCACTCCTCTTCTGATGCGCAGGCAGACTGGCTTGCTCTTTACACCCTGCCCGACATTGAGCGCATACTCGTGTTGCTAGACGAAGGCATACACTACATTCACATGGAATACGAGCAGCTTGAGTTCATCAGGAATGCCCGTGACGTCTTTGGCCTACCAGTGATGCCTGAAAGGGTCATCTCTAACGCACTGTGGCAGCAGCTGGCTCTCCGCCAGAGAGTGCTCAACACGGATGAGTCTGCTCAGGAACTCGGTCTATGCCAATCAACGCCTGACCCCGAAGTAGCGAATGTGGCAACTAAGTCCGGAAGCGAGCCGACTAGCAAAGGAAAACAAAAAGAAACTACGATTCCTGTTGATGAAGGCGATATCGAATCAGATAGCTGGGACGGTAATGGCAAACCACGGAAATTCTGGATCCCAAGCTCAGACTGCAACATCGTCCTAGGCAACGGGGCTGATCCTGTCGTTACGACCTCAAACTCTTTTCAACGCCATGCTTCGCGTCTCTCAGCCACGATCCAACCAGAGGACGCACAATGGGCTACTGACTTCGCATCTACCCCGTCGACCTTGACCAACCCAAACACCCGCATGGACTTCGCGCAACGTCCGATATCAGCTGGCGGTGGTAACGCTGGACAGCCGAAGCCAATCGCCTACACCGAATTCCCTCCATTCCGCTTTTCGGCCGAGTTCCCCAACCCGCGCTTCCTTAAAGAGAAAAAACGGGTATATTCGAGGACAGTATCATATGCAGGCTCGTTGTGGAACATCTACATCCAGAAAGTCCGCTCCGCAAAGAACATCCAGTTGGGCGTATACCTTCACCGTGCCAAAGAGCGAGAGGTAGACGAGACTGGACACATCAGTAGTCTCAGTCAGCAGAACAATGGATCCGTCGACGAGCGCATTGGTCAGCTAGAGCGCGAAATGCTCATGCGTAGCGATCGACGTGATCGCCGGCGTAGCACTCGAGTCCCGTTCATGGATCCTGGCGCAGAAGAAGACACCTCCGGTAGTGGCGGAGACGCTGACCCTTCTCTCGGCTCTCTAGGACTGCGCAATCCACTCTTCTCCAGTAACGGTCTCGGTCGCCATCGCAGTAGGCTACCGACCCGCGGCATCCCCCAATGGGGCTTCCACAATCTAGCCTCCTCCCCACCTCAAGACGGCGATGCAGTAGACTCACCCTCTTTCCCCAACCTTTCATACACGCCTTCCGACCACGAATCTGATACCCCCTCTACTGACGACGAGTCTGACGCAGCCGCATACATCAACCCCTCCCTTGCCTCCAAAGTCCAGCGCAAAACACGCGCCATCGTCCCCGCACTCCCACCCTATGTCGACGGCCGACCAACCATAAAAACCTATTTCAAAATCTACAGTCCCTCCAAGGGCGGAAGGATGTTAAGCATCTATGAAAGCGCGCCTGACCGCTTCAACTTCAGTCAGAGCTGGGGATGGAAGAGCAGCACTTTGATGCTGGATGAGATTACGATTAGTGGTGGAGGTGATGATACCCTGGCTGGAACTAACCCGGCTGCGAGCAAGAAGACGGACGGCAAATTGAGGTTCATGGTTGTTATTGGGAATTTGTAACAGGCGTACATGGTGGGATGGTATCAAATTGTGTTTTTTTTTTTGGTATGCATCAGCGATGGGTGTTGTGGTGTTAAGATAGTCTTCATCTAAGATGAGCTAGGATGCTACAAACAATCATGTACACTCTCTTCCGAATTTTCTACGCATGTACATGGAACACGCACCCAGCCCTGCGACAGTCAAGTATACATATTCTACCCATCCCTATCCGATTTGATCACAGCGCTATACAAACCATTCCCGCAAACCCACGCCGTAACACCAAAACAACACATTGCTAGTCTTGCCTAAAGACTGAGAAATCACCAACATGGGTTCTTTCCTCTCATCCGAAGACACGCCGCCCCGTCCAGCTAAGAGGCACATGCTATATGTCGTATCAGTATATGTGTATAGACTTGGCCAGAGGAAAAGAGGTAAAGCGAAAAGTTTAGATTTCCCCATTCTTCTGTACGCTAGTAGCAACAGCAACATATGATGGAGACGAACTATAACTGAATATATAGATCCGTACTGCAAACCAAGGTTGATTATCAACCAAACTAATAGCTACAGCTGACACATAGCTTCCAAACCCATGATCTATGCACTACTCCTGCTCGTTATCGCTAGCTTCACTGTCGCTATGAATCATGCCATGCAGTCCTTCCCTCTCAGCCCCAATCAGTGGAGCCCGCTCACCCTCTTTCCTTGCAAAATGGCCTCCAATACTAACAGCCAGAGTACTGAAACCATGTATCATTGTACTTCCAAGCACAACAAAGCAAACAATCGGCCAAATCATGGTAACCGTTCGTTGTTTATCTGCTGGGAGATCGTTTGGTGGATCAGGAAGAGGCAATGAAGTACCGGTCTCGAGTTGTGCGCGAGCTTCAATGGCAAGGAAGAGGGCGCCGACACCCATTGGTCCGAAATGTCCGACGAAGAGGGCTTCAGTGGTGGTTTTTACAGATGGAAGGCATTTCATCTTAAACAGAGTGAAAACAATCGGAATCCTGCGGAAGAGCAGAACGAGTGCGAGTAGGAGCAACAGTCGGAGAGGTGTGATTTCATCCACGCCGCTGAAACTCTGCCATGGGATCATTGCGCCAAAGAAGATGAAGAAAGCCGAATTGATCAACAAGTCGATGACAACGGGTAGGTTGGTCTCCTCTGTTGGAGCATTTTGGTTGTGCGCGAAGCCACGTCCTGCGAAGAAGGCCACCAGGAAGTCATCAACGCCAAGAAGTGATGCCAATCCGATGGAGAAGATGGCCAAGAGAAGGTAGAAGGCGAGGTATGAGGCTCTGCCCATCCACTCACGGCTGTGCGAGAACTTGAATATCGCGTTGAAGAGGTAGCCTAGTGCGATACCCAACAGAACACCTCCGACACACTGGTACAGTACTGTGATGAGGAACCACTTCTTCAGTACCCCACCAACAGTATTCTTCAGCAAAAGACTGAGACCCAGGTACAAGAACGGGAACGACATGCCGTCGTTGCATCCACTCTCTGCGCTTAGGTAATCCCTGATTCGCTTGGGTACTCGGGTGCTGAACTGACTGTTTGACAGCACTGAAGCTGCGAGGACAGGATCTGTTGGGGTGAGACACGCTGCTATGGTCAATCCAGTTTGGAAATCTGTGTCGAAGATGAACGTGACAAGCATGGCACATATCAGCCAGCCAAACGTCATGACAGGTCCCAGGAGAATAAGCAAGGCGCCCCATTTTCTTTGAAGGTAGCCTTTTGGAAGCTCCAGACCGACTGCAAAACATTGGATTCCGACGATGAGGCGCGTCGTCTCTTGAATCCAGTCATCCTGCAGCAGTTAGTATTGTCCGCTTGCATGGCTGCGGTATACTCACAGAGAGGCCCCATTCATAAGGCGTGAGAAGATTCAGAGCACGTGGTCCGACGATCTATCAAACGTATAAGCAGAAGATTCCAATTTTGAACATGTCTGCTACTCACGATACCAAAAGCTGTGGCTAAAGGTGGTTCTGAAAGATGCAGACGGTTCCGAATCATAAGCGAGAACAACGCGTATAAGATGAGAAAGAAGGTCAGGGTCACGTATGTAACGTGAGGCCCCGTAGGCTCAAACTGAGACCAAGCCATGATGCTTCAGCTGGCTGTTAGAAAATTGCGCGTCTGTTTGTCGTTGGGTGCCGTGAAGTCTCTGCGAAGCTTGGGCTTGAGAGAAGGTGCTATGTGATCGCCGTGACGTCGAGAGAATAGGTAAAGGCCGTACGGAAGCGGCACGCTGTAGAAGACAGCGAGTGTTTGTGAGCGAAGACACTCAGGTGGCAGATATCATGGCAACGGCCTTGCGGGGTGGATGCGTGAATAGAATTAATGGCGCGTTGGATCAAGAGTTCCGACGTGAAGGATCACACTGCATGGATCCGCATCGATGACGAAGGTTGGTTGGATTTGGCAGTCACGCTCGGACCGCCCTGCCGGAAGAGGTGGCACCTTGCATATGAGAACCACACTATTGGGCGTCTGATGTGACATGGGTAGAAGAAGATCAGTAGAGACGACGAGTGTGAGTGAGTGAGTGCATATTCGTCGAGTACTATGGCCCTATCATGTATGTGCACCGGGCGCAAAAGCGACATATGCGGCTAGAGCAGCCACAATCTCCACGTGAGCACGCGAGGTAATCAATTCCGCTACTTTTGTATCAAGCGCCTCCCTCGAATATGGATATGCCCAGACGCCGCTCCCACGCGGTGATGCTACTCAATCTGACCACGACCCATCGCGGCTGGTATTAAAAATACATGCAAATTACAGTGAAACCAAGGATTGTTATTAATGGGGGTTCTTGGCTATGCGTCGTCCGGCGGGTTGTTGAAGAAAGCGAATCGTATCCTGTGAAGCTAGAGGAGAGTCAGAGAGATGTAGTGTGGAGGGAAAGGGTATGCATACCGAAGGCAGTTTCGGAATGACGACTGCGAGCGTCGCGAAACAGTTGATGAGAAAATACGTCAAGTCGTATTGCGTGTAATGCGTACTGACGAGAAACAGCACAATGGGAACGCTGAGAAGGAACTTCTTGGCTGGTGTGTATTGGTCTCCGTTGTCAATCTGTTCCCACATGTTGAGGTTGTCGTAGGCACCCGAGTTGAAGTCAAAGGGCACACCGCGCACGTAGTGGAACATGAGGTAGGATCCCGCCACGTACGAGAGGTTTACTAGGGTCCACGATGCTTCCTGCGACATGCCGGGGATGATATCGAACAAGATCTTGCCGAAGAAGATGAGGACAAAGTGGATGGCCCAGGCGCCTGCACATGTTAGCCGGGGACAGGTAGAGAGGGCTCGTTGGCGTGGGCTCACCTTTTGCATTTACCCATTCGGCGTTCAGGTTGGGGAGGGCTGACTGGTCGCTCAGCTGCTCGAGCGACTCGGGGGGCTCTTTGTAGACAAGACTACTGCTACGTCGCCTCCTCGCGTCTTTTGCAGCATCCAGAGACATCTTGGAGTAGGAAGACAGCGGGTCTGATTGGCGGGAGCGCGGGTCGCCAGCAAAGCTCAGGCGGGAGGTGCGATTGAGGAGTATGGGTGACAGTTTGGCGGTATTGATAGGATCGTCGGGCGGCCGGGCGGTGAGAGGGGGGTAGAGATGGGCGGTGGTCGCGTGAGAGAGCTACTGGAGAGCTGCCACGGGCAATGGCATGTCAGTGAGGGCCAAAAGGAGCAAGGCGGCGAGGTGGGCCTTCAGGGTCTTACTGTGTACGCAATATGTACCTTCCGGGCCGTCCGAGCGTTGCAGCGTTGAGCGATTGTCGAGCAAGACTGTGAGGGTGCAGCGTTGAGTTGGTCTTGGTGTAGTTTGTCGTGGTAAAGGAGCAAGGGGAATGATTTCCTCACTGGGCAGGCGTGAAGACGGAAGCGTGGCAGGTCGGTCCACATGATGCTCCAGAGACCGTGTTCCTAGCAATCACCGAGGCCGTGCCCAGAGCGCAGCGCAACCAGACAACTCCAGACCACCACCAGCCAACACGAACGACACCATCCACACCTGATCCTCAACCCACCAGCACCACGCGCCATGGCTTCTGAAGCGCCCAACCCGATGGACGCCCCGGCCCCAGCCCACGCACAGGATGCACCCGATGCAGGCGATGCGACCATGAAGCCCGTCAAGCGGTCGTGGAGGTAATGACGCGCCGACCCCAACACTGCAGTCCCCAGCTAATTGTGCAAAAAGACGCAAGTACCGCAAGATGCGCATCAAGTTCGACGAGGCCATGACGGACAGCGACAACCTCATCAAGCAGGAATGGAAGGCCATGGGCACGGCGCGCCGTCTACAGGAGAACAACGACCAGATCCTCGACATCCTCCTTGAGCTCAATGAACAGACACGCGTCAACCCGCGCCTGCGCTACGACCTGCGCCACCTCTCCCAGGCCGACACCGCCGTGGATTCTCTCGAAGTCGGCCCTGGGCCGGAATTCGTCAAGCAGCAGCTGCAGGCGCTGAGGGATGACGTTGCCGCCAACAGAATCACCCCGGAAGAGTACGCGACCAAAGCAGACCAGTTACACACTTCGCAGGCCATACAGCAGACGCTCAAGTCGCTCGCCAGTCTCCAAAGCAAAGTCCCCCACACGACGCGCGCCGACCTGCCAGACCACCCCATTGAGGGCATCGACCTCAGCGAACATGCGCCAGGCTACATGTCCCCTGCGCACGAAGACGAGTACCTCCTCGCGACCGACCAACTCCTCGAGCAACCTGGCTTCGACCAGACCCTCCAACAAGGCCGTCCCGTCCGTCTCGCCTCCGCTCAACCCCCGCTCAGCGAAAAGGACCTTACTGTGCGCAACCCCGACAGCGTCTACAACTGGCTACGCAAGCACCAGCCACAGGTCTTCCTGCAAGACAAGGACGCCGCGCATCACGAGAATCTCTCGGAAAAGTCTGCCGCACCAAAGACCACCAAGGCCAACGCAGCCAAAGTGAAACGGGAGTCCAACATCGGAGGAGGCACACCCGGTCCCCGCGACCACGACGACGAAGATTCCGCCGCCCCCGAGACCGGCAAAGGCCGACGGAAGACGGGCGGTGGCGGCGACGACGACACAGCCTACCGACCCAAGGGCGGCAGTTCTCGACCCGCAAAGCGCAAGCGGGAAGAGGGCGATACGCCCGTGGGCAAGGGAAGCAGGAAGAAGAATCGCGCCAGTACCGGACAACCTGCTTGACCTACCTCCCAATAGGCCGCGCAGTAGATCAACCTTGTTACCTCCACAACGCCGCCCTAAATGCAAGATGCTCCTGTTGCATAAGCTATGAAAACAGGATCGCCTCATCTGCAATATACATTTGCTGCATAGAAGATTATACGACAGGGGTGCTCTGCAGTATTATGATTCCTCATGGCGACGCTCGGACGTTGCCTTGCCCTCGGTATAAAGACCACGACTATAAATGTGTTCTCTCCCCGTCGCGCATCAAGGCAACAGGAAAGCCTGTCTTCGGTAGAAAATTCACTTAACTTCGAATTGGAGTGGGAGCTGGCGTTTTTTTTCTTGTGGGAACCATTGGCGTAAGAGAGCGGGTTTAGATATACCCTTGGGAAAACAATTACTTCCAGGAGATTGAATGCACAAGGAGTTTGGGGGCCAAACTGGATATTCGGTATTCTACAACCAGCATACGGAGATATAGCTGGTTCCAGCTTTGTACTTGTACAACCAACGTTTCATATTCATACAGAACATTTGATCAATGCAACTACCGCAATGGCTTTCCCCTCGCACCCCCAACCATGACCGTCTCAGGGGCTGGCTGGCTCTCACTCATAAACGGCAAACTCGTCTCAAGCACCTTCTTTCCGTCTACCAGCAAACCGTTGCCCGCACGCTGGTCCTCAAGGTAGGCGGTCTTCTGCCTCTTCTCCTCGAGATACTGTTTCCTTTCTTTCGTCAGCACCCATTCCTTGGGGAACTCGGCCCTCTTCTTAGGTGTGTGGTGGCGGAAGTCAAACGGCACGTCTTCAAAGCTATCTTTCCCTTCTTTGCACTCCTTGATGAGACTCGAGATGGTGTCGCCTAGGAACCTCTTGTTCTGGGATTGGGTATCGAACTTCTCGCACGAGAGTTTGATGATGGAGGTTGAGGGGTTGTACCGAGGTCCGGCTAGCTTGATTAGCTTGGAGACTTGGGTGGGGGTCAAGGAGTGTGTGTTTGAGAGGTCGTCGGGCGAGAATTCGACGACGACTTTGTTGGATGCGGGGTGCGATTCGCCAAGGTAAGATGTGTAGCGGAAACGGAAGGGCGTGGCTGCTGTTGGAGGTTCGAATGGACGGGCGAGGTCTAAGATAAGTTAGTATACGAATGCCACCTCATGTGTGTTCGGTATAAAGAGCACTTACGACTCAATAGTGGCAACTCCCACGCAATCAACCTGGCATACTCCCTCAACTCTCTATGTTGCTGCAACTCTCCGTGACCGTGACTCGTCAAGTCATCTCCATAGTAATCCTCATCCGGCCCCATACTCTCTTCTCCCTCGGCCCAGAATCCCGCGAGCGTCTTCCTCTTGTCGTCTTCCTCGATCTCGAAATCTTCGTCTGCTTCTAGACCAAAGTCACGGGTTTGGGGTAGTCCGCGTTTTCCCTTACGGAGCGCATCGGCGACAACGTTGGGGTCGATTTCGGCGAGCGATGCGCGGAGGTTTTCCAGCATGGCGGTTTCTCGCTCAGGTGTGTTCATCTCCCGGAATGCTTTCGACTTTGTGGTATTGGAGAAGGCTGATTTGGGCAACTCTGGGGCCAATTCGTCCAAAGTCTCGGTTGGTGGTTTCGCATCTGCAGCAGTTGCAGAGCCCTCTTTCGTAGGCTCATTTGCGTATTGGACGGGCGTTGTGGAGAGCGGCCGTTGCCATTGTGCGGATGTGTGCTTTGGTGCTGCTCGAGTTCGTATCCGTGAGGGGCATGCCCGTGACTGCAGAAGCAGTCTTCGTTGTATTGACGCCATTGAGTGTGGTTGTCGAATGGCTGCTGTCGTCGACTTTTCGCAATGCAGCGACGCTTGGCGATGGAGGAGCAAAGTGCGACCGTGCACCGGGCCAATAAGACCTCTCCGACCTCCGCTCTTACCCTGGGCGAGTATCATGCCTCCCATCTGAACTACTTCCTTCATCTCGAATTTTGGAACTATGGCTCGAGCATGATTCTGCAATAGTCTAAATCACATTCACTGATAACCAAAATCTCCATACATCGTTGTCTCATCCATAACACTCACCATGGCCGACACCTGGAGATGGACACCCAGTTCGAAACTCTGCTTCGTTACCACTGGCGCTACTGCGCCATTTACTGAACTCATTAAATCAGTTTTAAATCCTGCATGTCTAGACGCTTTACGAGGATCTGGCTTTACACATCTCTTGGTTCAGTACGGGTCCGCCAAGGACGTCTACCAGGACTCCTCCATGCTTGCTCAAGCATATATGCGAGATAGCAAATCTACCCAAGATCTCATCATAGACGGCATCGATTTCAATCCAGATGGCCTGCAATCCCAGTTCCAATTAGTTCAGCGGTCAAGAGGACTGGTAATCTCGCATGCTGGTACTATTAACCATACATCACGTATCTAGTCACCAACTAACAAAATCCAGGCTCGGGCTCCATCCTCGAAGCACTCCGTTACCAGATCCCACTCATTGTCGTGCCCAACACCGAACTTCTGGACAATCATCAAGAAGAGCTCGCAGTTGCAATGGAACGTAACAATTACCTTGTCCGCGGCGACGTCACGTACGTGCATTCTCTTATATCGGTAGTGTCGTCAGCTAACCAGTCTATAGAAACCTTGCGCCTGCCATAAAGAAGTCTGATGATTTTCGATTGAAGATGTCGCAGTTTCCACCTGTGACAAGTGGGAAACATCGCGAAACCAAGAGCTTCGCGGCTATTATGGATGAGACAACAGGTTACATGGACTAAACCAGCCAGTGTTCGCGCGTGTTACAACCTCCTATTGTCGGATCGGCCGACTCAAGGATGACTAGAGAAGTCGGTTTACTGCTTCAACGTGCTTGAAAGACCGAGCCACAACAGGTGGGTGCAACTGGAAAGCGCGCCACACGGTACTTGCGCTTGACCGTGATGTTTTATAGTCTTGGGGCGTCGGTGGCCCTGGTCACTTGTTGAGGCAATCGCTTCCCTTTGCTGTCCTTCTGAGCGACGTTGCAACTTCCGAATGCTTCACGGTTTACGTATGCCTCATATTTGTATACAAGGTCACAGGGTTACATCCGGATTAGCTCTCTAACTTTTCATTTCGACTTCACTTTGATAACTGTTTGTTTTCACACCACCAATTGGCTTTCTTACTCTGAACCATTTGGACCCGACGCATCCCATATACACGGGTAGATTGTACGATCACATTACCACCGATATGCGTACGCAGCTTTCCATTACAGCAGCGCTGGCTACTGCAGCTTCACTCGCAGTTTCTGTGCGAAGGTACACATTCTTTCACCCGTCCTCGTCCATGTAATCTAATCATTCCTATAGCACTCTTCATGATCGACATGTCGCCTTCGATTGGGACACGGGCAAAGTTCGAGGTGTTAATATTGGTGGTTGGCTAGTCCTTGAGCCATTCATCACACCATCGATCTTCGAGCAACACAGCTCAGCCGATTGGCCAGTCCACGATGAATGGACACTTTGCGAGAAGTTGGGCCAGAGTAGTTGTGCTGATGTGTTGAAGCCGCATTGGGACAACTTCGTCTCGTGGGATGACTTTCGGAAGATCAAGGATGCTGGCTTCAACATTGTTCGCATACCAGTCGGTTATTGGAGGTAGAGTTTTGCCAAAGCTCTACACATAAGTCATGTTGATGATTCCCTAGCTACGTGGAGCCCTGGGGCCCCTACACCGGAGGTGCAGCTCAGTATCTTGACGCTGCAATTGACTGGGCGAGAGCGACTGGTCTGAAGATCATCATTGATCTCCACGGCGCACCCAAGTCCCAGAACGGCTTCGATCACAGCGGCCATGCAGCATATTGGCCAGCCTGGGGCGACTCGGACAGTCTGAGCCATACACATGCTGCACTAAAGCAGATTGAACAGAAATACGCTACACCTGAGATGCAAGACGTTGTGATCGCGATTCAGTTCCTCAACGAACCGTTCCTGCTCAAGCTCGATCAGAATGTGGTCAAACAATTCTATCACGATGCATACTACAACTTACGGGATATCAGCGATACACCTGCTATACTACATGATGGCTTTGAGAACCCGTCTTGGCTAAACGGTTTTCTGACCAAGCAAGACAACGATGCGCGCAACGTTGTTGTAGATCACCACGAGTATCAGATCTTCGACTCTGGGTTGAACGCCATGTCTGTCGACCAACACGTGGCTCTTGCCTGTAACTCTGTACGTCGCAATCTTACCACTACCGCTCCACCATGAAGTGCTTGCTAACCCACCCTTTAGGTCAGCAACTACGACAGCTCAGACAAATGGACAATCGTGGGTGAATGGTCCGGCGCCTTCACCGATTGCGCTCCCCACCTCAACGGCTTCAACTACGGCTCCCGCATGGAGGGTAGCTTCCCTGGGTCTTACTGGATCGGCTCTTGTGCCGGCAAATCCGGCCCTGTGTCTACATGGTCTCAGGACTGGAAGGATAGTGTGCGTCGCTATATTGAGGTTCAACTCGATGCGTATGAAGCCACGACAAGGGGTTGGATCTTCTGGAATTTCAAGACTGAGGGTGGTGCAGGAGAGTGGGATTTGTTTCAGCTGTTGGACGGCGGTGTCTTTCCGCAGCCGTTGTGCGATAGACGATTTGGAAAGGCTTGTGATAATCTTTGAGGCAGGGGCGTGATGGGTGTGGTGGAGTAGGATGAGAGACGGGCGTGTGATGATACGGGTGATTAGCAAGGTGGTATAAGGTGGTACTCGTGTATGTGTATGTTGTATCTTATTGGATATATACTGACATTGTGTGCCAATAAGAAGGGTCACCTGAACGTCGTTTCCCGTTTCTCCAAGTCACGTTGTTGAGTTTGTGCGTTGCTCATACTCGGACGGACTCTACCCTACCATCTGATCCGGCGGTGTAGAGTATGATTGGATCTAGATACGCATCATAGGTAACAATCAAATCACCAGGGCGTATAGCTCAGTGGTAGAGCGCCTGCTTTGCATCTTAATTGGGCAAACTTGCAGGAGGTCTGGATTTCGATCATCCATCCGTCCACAGCTGAGTAACGAGTCTTCGGGCTCGCCCATCTTTTTTTTGTTAATTCATGCCCCACAGATAAATAATCTTAGAAGCCTTGCTTGTGTATGCTTTAAACGCATCATAGGTAGAGAACGTACAAATGTGGTACTTTCCAAGAGCACACCACTCGCTTTGGCAGCACTTACCATACGTCAGATTTGGTCGTTGCAGCATGTAGTTTCGTCTCACCCTTCACGACCGATATCTCATCTCTTCATCCCGTTTCTTTACTCTCACCAAGAAAAACAGAGCTTCTTCTTCACTCGTTTATGATTTCCGGACTGTATTCTATCTACACAAAAACCTTTTTGTCCCTACTATCTGTCCGCATCCGTCTGTCATATACACATACCACTAGCGTTTGAAGTATCGGGATTCAGTCGAGAGCAATAACTGTCTTTTTGTTGGTGGATCGATACACGTAACCACGAACAGCAACAGATAGAATCCATCGCGCGACATTCTTGCAGTCTTGCCGTGATGCGATGACGATTGCTTGGTAGTCGACATCTAAGCACTCATATGGAGTACTTGTTACGTGAGGCATTGCGGTGCAGGATACTAGTATAAGAGGAGACGCGCATCTACTTTGGTCAGGAATTGGGAAAGTACGTATTCCGATTCGGAGGAGTACTGAGTAGTACACTGCGTCCGCGCGAAAAGCGTGTTCCTAGCAGAAGGAGGATGTCTCGGCCGTATCACGGAGGCACAACCTTGCCTGGGGCGATGCGTGCAGAGACGCGCGAACTCTGCGAGAAAGAAAAATCGTTTTGCAAGGAGAAATTTTGCTTAGAAAGCCTGAGAGGTTCAAAAGTCCAGAACCGCGTATCGTCATCTGCAGTTCTCCGCACATCCGTCATTTGCTGCTGTTACGCGTGCGCAACGGAATACGACGTGGGTCTCCCCGCTCGCTACGGCCAACAACTCCTGTCTCCTGTCTGTGTCACGCGCTCAGATCCTACTGTGTACAAAGTCTTATCGGAGCGAAGGTTGAGGGACAACGCTCATATTCATGGGAAGTTCCAATTCCAACAGATTAAAGTGTGTATTCATACAGCCGTCATCGAATGAGGATCGCTCCCACTGCCGCCCTGACTGTCGAGGAGTGCCGAGCCAATTGCCTTGGATTCCAAACGTCCGGTAGTGGTTTTCCTGGTCTTTTAGCGTAGATTGCCGGTGCCGCGCGCGCTCGCTAGTTGTTAGTGTTGGGAACTGCAGCAACGGTTTCGCGCCAAGTACCACGTACCAATTTTGGGCTGTCACTGAGCATTGGGCGGCCCTCAGTGCTTCATTTTCATCCAGAAGATAACAAACCTGCATGTCCCTGCTCTTCAACCGCACAGGCTCCGATCGTGACTTCATCTTTCATTTTCAAAGTGGTGGTCAGAGAGTGTTGAGGTGTGTTCGCCCAGAAACACATCCGAGCCTTCGGGCACGAACATCCCCAGGTAAGATCTAGCTCCTTTTGGAAAGCTATCTTGGGCACTGGTCGGCTAGTGCTGCTGACATGTACCGAGCCACGGTCGAAAATTTCGAATTACGTTCATCGAAGTTCCTCAGCTTTTCGCGCTGAAGTTCAACAGACAGTTGGATGACAGATCGCGATCATTGCGTTGCTTCTCCCGAGCGATTGACCTACCCTGTGTTGCCTAGTGAACTACGAAAAGAAGACCAAAACTATGTCTTGTGAGATGGTTGAGTATGGCAAAGGCTCCTTTCATAAGACGTTTAGTCTACTTCCACGACCCGCATCGTTCATGCAGTGTCAAGACACTTCGTGGGGAGCTGCGTAATGCAGACGAAACGTGGAAGCACAGACGAAATGTGATGGGGAAAGTCAAGAATGCCGTCCAAGACCAACTGTCAAAAAGCTTTTGATGGATTTTAGAGTTCCGGACCGGTTTGCGACGCCCTGTTTTGGTAAGCTTCAATAGCCCCAAGGCGCCTCATTACCAACGGCTTTCACGCGAGCACTTCTGGAAATTGAGCACATTTGATCGATCGTGGTGGGTGTGTGGTCTGGACCTCGTCGCTAATGACCTGCTCCACCTTATTCTCCGAGCATCCCAGCGATCGTGTTTCGCATCACATGGGACGCCTCGATGCGACGATGAGCTTTGTCGTCAAGTGACAGGTATCGCGAGCTGTCTCTATGGAAACGTTGGAGCTTGAATAGAATTTACTGACATGTACATTATGCAGCCCAACAGGATCTGAATGGTGGACGTGGTTACGTCTAATGTGTGCGCATGTAGCTAATGTAGGCGAAAAATGCACCCTGGTCCTCAACTTCCACTGATGCCCCGATGACCTCAGCGGAAGAACGTCCGAACGACAGCGTCGCCCCGCTTCATGGAGCCCGACCTAGCCATAGCCCAATCAGCGCATTCACCGGCGGTCGCTGGACTATTGACCGAACGGCTCTGCATGGATCAACCGTTTTTCTGGCGTAATTCGAAGATCGCCCCGCCTTGCTTTGCGACTGTTAGCGGGGCCGGGGCGGACGCGCAGCTGTGTTTCCCAGTTTCAGTTGTATTTGTACCCGTCCCACCCGTCACAACATAACAACAACAACAAAAAGCAACCCAACATGCCCCTATCAACATAAACACCCACGAGACCCGCACCCTGAACGTTTGAACCATTCCAGGACCACTCCACCAGGACTCAACCCCAAGTCAATCAGGATGACAACCACCATCGGCATGTCATACGAGGACCTTCGGCCGCAGGCTGTGCGGCCGAAGAAGTCCTTCTTCCAGAGGCTGAACGACACTCACGATCAGCTCATCTCGCATATGCGATCGTTAAAGGAGGACCCAGTACTTTCAGTCAAGCAAGGGGAGCGCACGAGAGCATCATCGACGACTTCGCTCACATCAACACCCGAGTCAGACCGTGAAAACTCCCAGGACGCCGCTCGCACTACTGAGATCGACAACGAAGACCGGATCTCAAGTGGCTTCTTGTCCCCACCACTCTCACCAGTTGAGGGCAGCTTCTTCCCTATCCAGCAGTTCCTTCTGCCCAGGGACCGAAAGCCCAGCAAGGAGTTCATTCAAGGCATGCAAGGCTACGTACACTGGAAACAGGCTACTTACGAGTCGACCCTCAGCCTTCCCCTTTCTCCACCGGGAACGCCACAAACCTCGTACTCGTGGAGCTCCTCCAGGAGCACAAAGAGCGAGATGTCTGACGAGCAAATGGACGACTGGCTCGACCGCCCCATGGACGCGGAAGTGCATCGCTACCGCAAGGTTTCAGCCTCGTGGCTGGAGGGCTCGAATGAGTCGAAAGAGGATGAGAAGATGATCCACGTGATCCAAGAGCATCCCGATGAGGACGATAGCGCAGCACGGGAAGAGCGCCAGCACATTTCCGCTATGTGGCGAGAGACCTGGTGTATGCAAGATTCGAGAGAGGGCAGCTTTATTGAAGATTCACACAGCGAGGTTGCCCCAGAAGCGACAGAGGACGTTTCAGCAAAACAGAACGAGGAGAGTAACATTCAGTCAAAGTTTCTTTCGCTACCAGACGAAATTCTGCGTAGCGTCGCCCTTCACGTACCTCAAGAGCACGCTCAGCCATTCCGTCTCAGCTGCATGAAGCTCAACCAGCTTGTAACAGCATCATAGAACGTCACCTGAACCAGAACAAAACATTTCATTTGTCTTTACATTACACTACACATTGCGTCCGACATTTGTCGAGATAGCGCCAAACGATACCCATAGAGAGGCCAGAGAGAGAGCTCACGCTCGCGGACGATGGACTCGAATCAGCAGATTTTTTTGACAGAATAATAATTAGAAGATGTCTTCGTCGATGAAAGGAAGCCCATAAGGCGCACAGGGGAAGCGAGTCCTAGAAAATAGACTGCCAGTATGCCGCGTGCTACTATGCTCCAATAGTTGAGATCACTAAATAATAAAAGCATAAAACATTATTCTCAAACACTGCATCCACTCTAGACCATTTCCTTTGCTTCTGGTCTCCAAAACGTCCTCCCTTCCGGATATAGTTCCTGCGAGTGCACCGATTCGCTCACATCTACCTTCGTCGTGACTGTAATATCACCCAATCCACCAGATGCTTGCGCTTTATTATTGTTCAGCCTCGTAATGCTTTCGGTGCTGCCTCTTTCTGCGACTGGAGAGCTGCTTCCAGATGAACTTCCGCTCGTCTCTCGAGCTTGCTTGGTTTTGGCGTCGATCGTCGTCAACATGTACGCTTTGCCAGCCGCGCCATAGCTTGCATATTCGCCGTCTAATGCCTTATTAGACGATAACTGACCATAGTCTCTGGCTGCGGAGCGCTGCTTTGAGCCTGGTGCGTATGCGCTTGAGTGGTAGCGAAGCTGTGAGGTCTTGCGAGAACCACTGCCGTATGTGGAAACGAGTATAGAGCGGAAAAGCGGTTTGAGGCAGGGCAGATTGCCAGCGATGATGCCAACGTTGCATTCAATGACAGTCCAGATGGTCATGTTGCGCGAGTCCCACAAAAGGTCGCCCTCGCGCCCGTAGGCGGGTAGGTAGGAGAGTTTGACGAAGGCAGCGGCCGTGGCGAACGTTCCGAGGCCAAGGATACATATGAGAGAAGCTTTGTGACGGCGATTCATCTGCACGCCCCATAACATGGGAATCTAAATGGGTTCATTAGCAGAGTATGTAACCGCTTGGAGTAAGGTGGAGACCCACAGGTATGCCGACTGAAAAGGCAATGTCGGTAAGGATGTTCAGCACGATGTTGAGAAAGCCCAAGGCTTGTCTTGTTTTGACGGTCCAACATGTACCCTTGACGCGTTGGTCCCACATCAAACGGATATCCGTGCATTGCAGTAGAACTGTAAGGACACAGCCGACCGTATAGATGCTCATAAACGCTGCAAATAGTCAGCATCTCCATAGTTGCAGTCTGAGAAATGGCGCTTTTACCCATGATGCCGCTGATTAGGCGTTTGTAGAATTTCCCGACCGCGATTCTTAAGAGGAAGAAACCCACCGAAATCTTTACAAAACAGATTGCGAAGAGAAATACGGGCTGAGAAATGAGGTTCAGCCTGAGGCCCGCTATGAAGTCCTCAGGCTTGATGTAATCGACATGCTTTCCTGCTCCATAGTGGACTTGGGGGATGACGAGGCATTGACCAGCAACGCACTACAAAGCTGTCAGTAACTATACCAGAAGTAAATACTCTACTGTTTCATACCAACATCATAGCCAACAGCATCACATAGTCCTGGTGGCAGATAGATGTCAGTGGAGGTCACCCATGTTCACTGCCGAGCACTCACGTCCCAACCAACATTCCTGATCATCCTAATCCTGACGTAGAATCTCGCAATCGTAGTAAGCACGGCCACGATGGTGACGGTTAGCGTAGTTCCGAGGATGGTCGGGCCCTCATTCTCGTAGGGACGCATCGGCGGCATCGCTGCGCCGCTCTGCTGCATCGTGGAGCGTACGTCGATTGGGAGTAAAGGATTTCAGAACACGCGATTTTCTCAAAGAACCAGCAAGATGCTTGTAATATAACACCAGCGATCGGGAAATGGAGACAGACGTCAGGGGTTTCACATGGCTTTCGTGTTCTGAGACCAGCAGCTCCTGTCTGCGATTCCTTAACGCGCCACGCGGAAAAGCCGAGAGAATACAGTTAACGGCAAACCTTGTTTTCAATAACCCATCACTCAAAGAGTAGATGGAGGATGAGCTTGTCGAGGCTGGTTCCGGACAGGAACAACATAGCCTGGCGAGAAAGCACTTGGACTAGTCTCGCTAACGAGAAAGGTGGCTGTGAGTGACTGATTCGAGACGAAAGCATACCTCGGCAGGGCAAACTGACGGCGCGGGAGATGGTATGTTGTGACAGACATATATCCCTGCAGACGATAGAGTCTCGTGTGCAGGGTCTCGAGCAAGGTGCTGGGTACGGTAACCTCCGTGTGATATGAGAATCCGTGTGTTTGGTAGCACTTGCTGTAGCTCGTGCAGCAAATGTAGTGATATTAATTCGCAGTACTCCATCAACTAAGAAACCTTTCAGTTGTTCTGCGCTCGGTCATTCGGCTAACACGCTGATACCATCGATGAGTTGACTCGAGTCCATAGCTGAGTCGCTAAGCCACGTGGGTATCGACGTTACCAAGATGTAATAGTAGTGTATGAGATCTAAGATGCCGCATGAACCGTACCCTCAATATCGTTAAAGCAGGTGATCGAGACTAGTAGTCCGCATGTCATACCGTTTACTGCACGTCTTTGAAACTAAAACACTGAAGGATGCTAGTCGTGCAGCACGGGTTCTTGGAAGGCGAGCTTGTCAATCCGAACAAGTGCCGACAGGAGCAGAAGGGGGTCTGCGGCTCGTCTAAGTACATAGACGTGACATGCTGATGGATATGAGACTCAATTCTACTTGTACAGTCGCGTACATATGGGTAGAATCTATCACAAACCTGTTCCCAAGGACTCACTTTACTCATAAGCTTCAGAACACTCACTAGAATATTCCTGATATGCCTCCCCCCACATACCGAGGAAGTTGCGAAACCCGCTGGAGAATCGGTTAATATCCTATACGCTTGTCGCTTCCCAACGCCTCATCCGGAAGGTCGCAATACCCGGTAGGCCTCTCGGAGCTCAGAAGATGGTGCTTAAGCCAATGGTAACTCTAGAATGGGTGTTTCGGTGCGGCTGGACGTTATTGTCGCGATCGAGATTACCCGGTAGTTTGGAGGCCTTGTCCTCGGCGCGGTTGATGGAGTTGAGGAGGCGGGACGGGGACGCGGCAAGACGGATCTCAGCCTTAGCGGAGCTTAGCGCTTCGGCATGATTTGCGCCACCAATGTCCAGCCGCATCAGATGCTTCCCATTCTTCACTCAACTCGCACGACATCCGAGAAGCCAATCCCAATGCAGAACCCTGAATCATGGAAGGATGAGTATGCTTTCAAGGAGGTTTTCTAGACCTGAACTGCCGCCTGTAAGAAAAAATGTTCCTTTCTTCCTGCACGTTGGTGGGCCGCGGCTCAACATGCAGGGCTGTGGTGTGATTGCCTGCAGACGTGGAACAGATTGGTATCAAGGCATCCCGACATAATTTCACACATTCAAAAAGGCGGTTGGGGTACAATGTCAGAGTTATATGTTGCATAGGACCTCAGGGACCACCTAGCTAATATCATTACTCGCATACCGCATGGATCAGATCGCCTTTCGCTCATCATGTTCCCGCGCACGGAAACATACTGGGGCTCTTTAGCCAAACGATATTGGGCCAGCGGGGTTGCCCAAAGATCCGGCAAAGCTCCACTTGACATCGTAGTGCGATGTGAGTTGTCCGGCAGACTACATCCGGGTCTTCCATGGACATGTCGCCGAACGATAGCTCTGTATACGGCACGCTTGCGGCAAAGGCGCGCTTGATAGAAAGTCCGCCAATCTAGCCTTATGGTCCTTGCGTTCAGGGCATAACGTCTGCTCGGAGATGCGTATACACATGCGCCAGGCACCGATAGGTTATGGCCCCACCCGTGGCATTACCTTGCCTCGATGCTTGGACGTCAGCTTGAGAGACAGTAAGGTTAGCTGCGGTGTACTACACAATTCTAGCAAAGATCAAGTGGCTCTGGGAGGTTCTCGCCCCCAAATCCTGGCACCGAGGCGTGGCAGGCCTATTTTTGAAGCGGTGTAAGATTATTCTCTGATATATATGTGTAAGAAAACGCCTTCTTCTTTTTGCACCACAGCACAAGGCCTCATCTTCCGATCAAGCAACCACGCCCATATCTTCCATTCACTTGGTCAGAATACAATATGCGTTTCAACTCCCCTCTAGCGCTGGCTGTTCTTGCTGGAACGCTGTCGAATGCACTACCAGCTCCTCAAAATGCGCCTGTAGACCCGTCTTCGCTACCCACCTCGGCATCGAGCGACCCTGCGATTGCTAGCGAGCAACTTGATCAACTGTTTGCGTTCGCTCAACAACAAGCCAACGACGACCTAGCAGCAAGTTCGTCGAAGAGAGCCACCTGCAACAAGAACACTGTCGCGGTGCGCAAAGAATGGAACGCCCTATCGAACACAGAACGCAAAGCCTATACCGATGCAGTGCTTTGTCTTCAGGCGAAGAAAGCAAACACGCCTGCCTCACTCATCCCTGGAGCAAAGTCACGATTCGATGACTTCGTCGGTAACCACATCCTAAAGACCATGGAAATCCACTACACCGGCACTTTCCTCGCATGGCATCGGTACTTTACTTGGCAGTACGAGCAAGCCCTTCGTAACGAATGTGGATACAAGGGTTACCAACCCTACTGGAACTGGGCAAAGACCGCTGTCAGCGGTCTTGACAAAGCGCCAATGCTCGATGGATCTGCGTATTCCATGTCAGGCAACGGAGAGAAAATCGCTGGCCAGGGCAATGTTGTCATTGCTGGCAGAGGCGAACCAATTATTACTATCCCACCCGGTACCGGAGGTGGCTGTGTAAAGAGCGGTCCGTTCAAGAACATGAGTGAGTATTCCCATTACTACAGCGCACTCTCATCGACGTAAACTAACCGAGATATCCAGAGGTTAACCTTGGCCCTGTTGCTTTGAGCACCACCAACGGTACCGAAATCGCCAACGGAGATGGCCTTTCATACAACCCGAGATGTCTGACGCGGGACTTGACCGACTACAGCAACAAGAAGTGGGCTAATGCGGCTGCCATTGCCGACTTGATTATCAACAAGAAGGACATCTGGCAGTTCGAGATGGTAATGCAGGGTGTACCAGGAACCGACAGTCTGGGCGTACACGGCGGCGGTCACTACTCCATGGGCGGCGACCCCGGCCGCGACTTCTTCGTATCGCCTGGTGACCCACTGTTCTACCTTCATCATGGTATGATCGACAAGGTGTGGTGGACTTGGCAGCAGCTTGACCCCAAGACCCGTGTGGAGAGCGAGAAGGGAGGTGTTTCCGGTACCGGCACGTTTTTGAACAACCCACCTTCGGCTAACACGACCTTCGATACTGTTATTGATCTTGGCTACGCTGCGAGTGGATCACAGAGGATGGAGGATTTGATGAGCACGACCGAGGGGCCGTTCTGCTACATCTACGTGTAAACACGAATGTTTGGTTATGAAATATCTAATGAGAATTTATATAGACATTAATCAATAATACTACACATATGAAGACCTGACGAGTGCTTGAAAGCGTTTAATTCATCGAATTTAGTGCACTACACAGCATAGAACGCGGCTTTCCACCTCCACCGCCACATCCTCGCAAAACCAATCAACACACCGCCACCGATCATACAAGCACCCGCTACCTTGATCACAACCTTCTCTCCGTTCTTGTTTCCCTCAAGCAACGCTGCCGCTCCAACAATACCACCAAAGGCACCCAGCCCAGCCAGCGCCATGATGATAGCCACACGCGCAGGCATATCATCCTCCCACCTCCCCTCTACTTTCTTGCTGAGAAACATCGCCGCAACAATCATATGGAGTGACAGTACCGCACCAAGCGCGACACCATATGCCCCAGCAAGTAGAACAACGACGTAGAGCCGCGGATACAGCACCGGCGCAAGGCAAATCGCACCAGCGAGTATCGAAGCAGCGACAAAAATGTTGACAGCTCCAACCTTTTTCAAACTCCTCAAGTTTGCCATCACTGATCCCGAAACAGCCGCGACACCCAGCATACCGAGTATCGCATACGCCGCCGCATCGGGAAAGAAAAGCCCAGGCACTTGCGTCAGCAAAACGATGTTGAAGACCGGATATATCAACACGCCCGCAAAAACAAGGATATAGCCCAGTATAAACCACATTCCACCACCTCTTGCTTCTTGGAGAAACCCCTTTGGCATACAAAGATGGAGTTTATACCTCTGCGTCGAAAGTTCCTCATCCTCAGGCTTCAGTCCTACTAGGAGGAGGAACGCAGAGAGTAGCGTAGCGCCCATGACGCCTCCACTGTACACATACGCCAACCCGCCGCCGCTGTTGGCGCCGCCAAGACCAGCATCTTGGAAAGCAAAGCGTGCGATGACCGTATACACGACCGCGCCAGCAAACGCAGCAAAACCCGACTGTACAGAAGCCAAGGGTACATCTTTCCGGTAATGACTCGCAAGAACCAACGTACTGATTGTAAAACACGTCCCTAGTGCTCCTCCTAGAACCAGTCCCCGTAAGAGTAGAACAGCAATGTAGTTCTTCTGAACCGTATAGCTGAGAAACTCAGAGGTAGTCGCTACAACGATGGCTACGCCGAAGAGCAGATTCCAACCCCAACTCGACCACCGATATCCGTGTTGCCGATTTGCTAGCGCGTTGTAGAGATGGCCGACAGGCAACGGTGAGGCGAGCAAGATGAAGATTTGCAGGCCGATGACCACAGCGAGGGAAGTAAGCGACTTGGTGGGAAATACGCTGGTGAAATCGTGTTCTAGCCTTGAAGCTGATGAGAGAGGGATGCCGAGGACGTTGAAGAGAACAAGCGCTTGGGCGTAAATTCTGTGATTGGTAGGTTAGCCCGTATTGCACTGCAATACCAAGAGAGGGGGATGAGTACGATCGGTTTCGGTGTCTATGAGCTCGCTCGGACGACGAGGATACAGCATGAAGTGGGTTGCCAGCGACGCTGCCTTGGTTCCATTTCTTCCTTGCTGCGGGCTCAACGAAGTCGCCTTGTCGAACGGCGGATATGTTGGATGGTTCGGGAGTTGATCGGCGTGGCATTCTGAGGGGCTGTCAAAGATGGACGTGGAGCTATCAATGTTGTATGGTGAGTGATGTGGTTGGTGTTTCAATTCGAGGATTCTCTGGTAACGAAGGACAGAGAGGGAGAGAACGAGAAGGTGTGATCAATGTGCAAACGAGATGGAGTACAAGCCATAATTGACTGATATAGAGAGAGCGTTGTCGTGGTGGCCTATCAAACGCATCAATTATGCGTCAATCCCCTCAGTAATGTCGATTCGTAAATGTACCATCACAAGAAAAACCTCAGTACATCGTTTTGACAAGCGAAGAAATGTCATTCAGTCTCCCTATACCGCCATTAGTTTTGCCAGCTACCTTGACCAAAGAAAATTCCCAACAGCGATCCACACATGGTGATAGCAAAACCCATGAAACAGCCCAGAACGCCAGAAGCAAAGTTAGCTTTTCCCATGCACAAAGTCGACTTAGAAGATGGAGTTGACAATGTTACCACCAATCGTCGCACCAGCACCGAAGATGGCAGCATTACCCAGCTTCTTTCCAAACTTCTTGCCGTTGGCTTCCATCTTGCTCGGCTCGGCAGGCGGCCCCGCTTGCGCACTGCTCGCAACATCGAGGGGCATGTTACCGTAATTGCTGGGAGCAGGCGCCGAGGGAGTGTAGGCAGGCATGACGCTCTTCTCCTCCTTGCGGACGTAGCTAGCGGGGAAAATGCCCTCCATGCCGGTGCGCTCGTTGCGTCCCTTCCACCACTCGTTGTTCATGTACTCGGTGACTTGGACCTTGTCGTTGGGCATGAGGGCCAGGTCGCCGGCGTCTTGGGCGTTGTACTGGTACATTGCTGAGGCATAGGCGAGGACAGGGGGGCCGGCGGGGGTAGCGGGGACAGAGGGGTAGGCAGGCGGCGGGGCGTTGGCGGTGTTGTCGGCATAGTATCCAATGTTTGTGTTCTTCTTCTCCGGGGGAGGCGTGGGCTCGCTCTTGATGGCTAGCGACGAGAGTTGTGCGGTTGGCACGGCGGGGAGCGCGCGCGAGCTGTTTTCGGCGCTGACGGGCAGTTGCGAGGCGATGGTGTCGTGCTGGGCCGAGGTGATGACGTTGGATTCGACGAGGAATTCGAGGTTCTGCGCATATTCGTCAGCTTGAGGTGGCAGTCAGGAGTTCGGGCAGCTTACGTTCTTGATGTCGCGAAGCGATCGGTTGATCATCGCATTTCTGAAGCTGTCCGCCATGATGGGTGTGGGTTGAGAATCTAGATTACTTGGGACGCGCAAAAGCCAATCGTGAGTAGGCGATCAACTGGATTGTACAGGGAGGAATGGGCCAGAGAATGCAGCGACGGGAGTTGTGAGTTGGGTCGACTTGATACGAGTAGGAGCAGACTAGCGGCGCACCACCTCGGAACATGTGCGCCGCAATGGGGCTGTGCTCATGTTGGCTGCGCAACCCGTGCAGCCTGCCGACTTTACTTCTTCACCGAAACCGCCATTGAACCTAACCTGACATTGATCGTTGAGACATGTTGCTTTTCCCATGTTTCCTCACTAAACATCGGCTCTACACTGTCATTCTTTCCACGCGCGTCCGTCAGGGTCTAAACGTGGCTTGACTACTCAGGTACCAGAATGGCCCCACTCATCCGCCGTCTATTTTTACATGTTTACTATCTGCACTCAATGCCTACGACTGCGACAAGAAGATCTGCTTGTACATCTCCTGCCTCTTGTTCTCAAACGCATCAAAAGCCTTTCCAACAAATCCCACCGGAATCTGATCCTTGCCCTCCACCAATCCCTTCCAAGCCTCATCCGTAAACTCAGTCAGCGGCATGCCAATGTTGCCCCCATCTTTAATATCCGGCTGGTGTTTCGCATCGTGCAACTCCGTCTGCACAGCTGGCGGGAAGATCTCAATGACCTTGATGTTTCCGGGTCCGTTTGCTAGTTGATGGCGGAGAACAAGGATCATGTGATGCAGCGCCGCTTTGGAAGCGCAGTAGTTCGGACAACGCGGAAGTGGCATGAGCGCAAGTCCAGAGGTCGTGTAAATGAGCGAAGTTTCCTTGTCCTGCTTCTGGAGGAACGGGATGAATGCCGTGGTAAGATGCATGTACGACAGATAATTCGTCCTAAACTCCATCTCCAGCATATCTAGATCCACCGTCTCGGGCTTGGAAAAGTCGAAACCGCGCTGGATGCCCGAGTTGAGGAAAATGGAATCGAGGTCCGGGTGCTTGCTCGTTACATCTTTGACAAACTTTGGGATCTCGTCGAGCTTTGTAATGTCAAAGACGATGCTCGAGACTTTGTCGCTGCCGTACTTCTTCTGGAATTCGTCGAGCTTTTCTTGTCGCCGTCCAACGATGATGGCGTGTTTGCCGTCTTCTACAATCTTCTCTGCGAGTGCCCAGCCAATGCCGGATGTCGCGCCTAGCACGAGAACCTTGTTGTATTTAAGAGACATGCTGTAAGTTTGAATTGAGTTGTGTATTGATATGCAAGTATACGAGGCACGTCTGGGAATCGAGCGGTTTTGTAGTGGCGTCGAAGTTATCATAAACACATCATTAACGCCGCTGCCACGCAATCTCTACCCTGTTTGATATGCACTATGGACCCCACCATAGCTGCATCTCGGTGGTAACGGACTTTACAAAACAAAAGTAAGTGATGCCATGGTGCGCGTGGGAGATCTAGAACCGATACGTCATGGTGAAGATGTGGATCGGGCTCTCGGCAGTTGCAATGTACCCAGGTACCTCGCCTTCGGCCATCGCATTCTCCGACTCAACACCACCAAGACTGAAAACTTCACAGACAAGAATCATATGATGAATAACGAGTGTATTGCGCTGCTACTTTCTAGCAAAGCGGGGTATCAAATTATATTATTAACTAAAGCCGTCACATCCGCCACGCGCAAGCATTATGAGCACAGCAACTTCCGCACAAAAGCATTGCCCTTCTCCTCGTCCTCGTCCTTGCTCAACTGACTGTTGGCGCGCGAAACGTTGACAAACTTGGGCCATGTGTTTGTGAGAACAAGATACTTGATCTCGCTCTCTGCGGCATCGAACACCAACTCGTTGAACGAGTCCGGAACGTCAACATCTATGACTGACTCGTCCCCGTAGAGCTCGCCCAATCGGGATACAGCCTTCAAGTTCGCACGCCCAAGTTTATCAAGACTGATAGCGTTCGCCGAGATGTGGGTGTTGCTCTTGTCGTTGATGGGCGAGTCCGATGCATCATCGGGCATGACATTGTCAAACGGTGTAGCGTCGCTCGATGAAGAGGAATCGGAACTTAGACGACGGCCGAAGAGAAGCTTTGCTGTCCTCTCGAAAACAGTGTGAAGGCGCTTCATCTCCTTTGATGAAATGTTGATAGGAAATTCGGAAAACTCGAGGGAAATGAAGTGAGCGTAGATGCGCGTGGCAGCAAGGAACTGCTTGCGGCGGTGGTCGGTAGTGGATGACTTGGGTGAGAACCAGTAGAGGCGCCAGTCTGAGACGTGGGTTAGGAAACTGACATTCTCGCCTATTGGTGTAAAGTTAGTATATTTATCTGCACAACGGTATGCGACAAACTTACCAGAAAAGTCCTTCAAGGCAGCAAACTGGAGCAGTGGCATGGCGTTGGACCTGAGTGCGTTCTCCAGGGCAGTCATGGTCAAAATGTCAGACTTCTGCGAGTCGAATGAGCGGTCGCCGACGCTGACCTCGCCACCAGACTTGAGTGTCGTCGTACTAGAGAACTCGCTAGGGCTCTTGAAGGGTGCATCGGTAGACGCGACTTCCAAGTTTGCAGTCGCCTGACGAGCTTCCCAGTTGGCAATGGCATCAAGAGTCTCTTGACGCAATCTGTTGCTCCTGAGCACATCGACGATTGGGAACGCGATGGTGCAGATCTCCATGATGCAGAAGCAGACAGCGAACCATACTGGTGGCGGGAAGACGGCGTTCATGGGAGCAAACGAAGGAGTGTAAAGGCCTAAGAGCCAGAGCGGAGATGCAGGAAGTCTACAAAAGTCAGTGATGAAGACAGACCCACAGCAATCGTAACATACCCAGCAATGCAACAGAGGATGGTTTGGAGACGCCAGCCGTGAACATCGCGAATGCCGCGCGACTTGAAGAGGATCCATGGGGCGTAAATCCAAGACCAGAATAGCTGCCATACAATCGACAGCCACCACTCCCAGCCCTTGCTGCAGTTTGCGCGCACTTCCCCGCCAGTACCTTGTACGGTATAGTTGATGATACCGTAGCCGTGGTGGAACTTTTCTGAAGCGAAAAAGACGAAGAGAACGAGGGCGAGCTGGTTCGTGGGTTAACTACAGTCGCATGACCAGTGCAGAGTTTACTTACCTGAACAGCCATGCCAATTCCAATGAAAATCAATGTTCGCTCAATATTGTCTGCCCGCTCAACCCCGTTCATGATCCTCTTCCATCGGCTGTTGACGACTTCTTGAGCCTTTTTCTCGTCGATAGGCTCGTGGTCTTTCAGAGAGCTCATACGAGCAAACTGCTTTTGACGACTGGCGAGGTGCAAGAACTGACTGTTCGAGGCGTGGAACAAAGCCATACCCAATGGGACTGTGATGGACATCTACTCGTGTTAGCAAAAATTCATATTCATGTCGTCGTGTGACATACCATCCAGAATTCAAGAGAGCATGGGACCGCTGGGCCGATCGGGTAGGCTAAACAGCAGAGGGAGCCATAGATGTGGAGTACACCAATACCGGCAAACAAGAGTGGCAGCCTTCGCATCCGAAGAGAGGGGTGCTTGCGATGAGCCCATAGGAAGCTGACACCAGTGAAGGTTAGGATGTTCCAAATGATGAAAATGGTGATGTAGGTCCATCCGACACGATCGAGAGGAAGTGTGTAACCCATGGTGTCCCGTAAAGAAAGTGATTAAAGGAACGTATTGAGTACTGCGACTTGCTCAGCGAGACTGGTGTCGTGATAAATGCGAACAGCCTCGACCTTATACAGGCAGAGTCAATCAACAGAAGTTTAATGAGAGTATTGTCGGCGAGACGACAGGTGAAAGGGTTCGCGGCATGGTGCAGGGTACGAAGATCGACGTCTTGTCCCGAAGATTCATCTTGGACGCGGGAGATGTTCAAGGGTGCGCAATGCTGATAGAGTTGACAGTGCTGAACCTGTCAACCAACGATGTGCCGCTGGTGGACACCGGATCGTAGTGCTAGAGTCGGATAAGGCTTCGTCTTGTGTGGAACCGGTTAGTGCAAGATCTGGTAGCTGGCTATCCCGGCCAAATTGCTGATCCTCATTTAATCGCACGATACCCCAGGGTCACATCCTTTCGCGATGATGCGTCCTTGCTTTTGCACGTTGGGCGCGAAACACGTGGTTGGTGTACCTGAGGATTGTTTTGTTTTCACCGGAAGGCGATTTTCTCGGAGACATAACACCCTGAAAATCCCCAAAAGATTGGTTTTGCCGATGCGCAGCGGGGGCGCAGCGAAGTCATAAAGGCAGATTCCGTCGTCAGTTCTTGGTTCTGCACTGCGCGGTCTCGTCGATCTCATGTCTCTCAGAACATGAGTTCGCCGACCTGGTCCCGATTCGACAAACCAATGTTTTCTAACGGCCTATGCCGCCTCGCCGACAGTACTTTCCATCGTCATGTGTATGACTCGGCGATTGTCACATGGTTGTCTGTCCTATACCCGGGTGCGCGGAAGTCCGGGGGGCCATGTTTCTCACTACAAACCTCCTGTTAGCTTGGTCCGAGCGTCCGATTATGCCGGAACCGTGGTGGCGTGGTTATGTTCTGCTGTAGTTCTGAAGATCATGAAGAATCCGATAAACATTGCAAGAGCCTATGTCGAATAAGGCTGACAAGTAAACTTTCCCAATAGTCGATATGAGCAGGCGACTGTCAAAACGCCACAACTGACCTAGATGATCGTCATGACATGCCGATAGAACACTCCCTGAAGCACGTCACGTAACTAGACCGACCTCCTGTCACCATGCATAGCGGCACTTGTATGAATGCGCGTACAGTTATCCTAGGTGGAGATATTGCACAATGCCATCGGGACGATAGGGATCGGAGAAGCACCGAGCCGCCGGCTCGAACCAGGTATATTGATTGAGGCGAGAAGGATGATGGCTACACAGTAACCGGAGAACCTTCAGATTCCAAGCATTCGATCACTTACCCCAGGCACACAATGGCATGGCACACCTCAAGGTACATGGGTCACGGACCTCAAGGTGTGCCAAGCGGTCGAGACTCGTATGTTCACAGGCCAGGCGGGCAGTTTGGGCTCAGCCTCGCGCTCGTGCTCCGGAAGTATTCGATCGCGAAGACTGTACAATTAGGAAGGTGCTTTGGTTCATCTGTGCTGTTCTGCTATTAGAAGTCCGATGTTCTTCGGAAGCATTCATGTCCACAACCATGACTGCTGTGTTGACCTGGTTTGACTTGACACGACGATAGATAGGGTCAAGGCGTTCTGTCGTACCATAGTATGCGTTGCGCGCTACTATGGCAGTCGATAGGCTGCATGGTGCATGGTGCTATGAGCGAACTTTACCACACCGTCACGCATCACGTTTACCAGAATTGCGGGGTAGGAGCGCACAGCTTGACCGGACAGGCGAGAACAGAGTTTTCAGGACAGGGCAACTCGGTGCTTTGGTGTTTCGTTGAGAGGGGGGAGGTCAGGAAGGTGGAGATTGGGTACGAGGTCTGAAGATGAGAGGCGGCTGTTTCAGCTGCCGAATGCATGACGGTAATCCTGCCCCACGCGCACATGGGTAATGACTCGCGCACGATTTCTTTCTCCCCGCAGCCCACTCAGCCATCTTCGCGTCACCGTTTTGCAACAACCATACCCAAAAATGCCGCCTTCACCCTGCGCCCTGTGCATGGTGAACCGGGCGCTTATTCTCCGACCCAAGGATCATTCCAAGTTGTGCAAGACATGCTTCATATCCGTCTTTGAGACAGAAATTCACCATACCATCACCACAAATTCGCTTTTCCAGCGCGGAGAAAAAGTCGCCATCGGTGCTTCAGGTGGTAAAGACAGCACTGTCCTCGCCTCTGTTCTCAAGACTCTCAATGAGCGCTACGACTATGGCCTTGACCTCATCTTACTATCCATCGATGAGGGAATCAAGGGCTACCGGGACGATAGTTTGGAGACGGTGAAAAGAAATGCGGAGCAGTACGAAATGGAGTTGACAATTTTGGGATACGCGGAACTATATGGATGGACCATGGATCAAGTGGTGGAGCAGGTGGGCAAGAAAGGCAACTGCACGTATTGTGGCGTTTTCAGAAGACAAGCGCTTGATCGCGGAGCGTCACGGCTGGGAGTCAAGCATGTGGTGACAGGACACAACGCTGATGATGTCGCCGAGACAGTGTTGATGAACTGTAAGTATTATAGTTTCGGCGTTTGATTGTGGAGTATGCTGACTGGAATAGTGCTCAGAGGCGACCTCCCCCGACTGTCGCGCACCACTTCCATCATCACATCTACCCCCTCGGCCTCTTCTGACCCTGCCTCGAATACGAACATCAAGCGTAGCAAGCCTCTCAAGTACGCATACGAGAAGGAGATTGTTCTCTACGCCCATCACAAGAACCTGGACTACTTTAGCACTGAATGCATATACTCGCCCGAAGCCTTTCGCGGCAGCGCACGAGCTCTCATCAAGAACCTTGAGAGGGTACGGCCCAGCGCTATCCTCGATGTTGTCAGGAGTGGTGAGGACATGGCAAAGCTTGTACCCGGTAGCGATGAAGGATGCGGGGGTGCTTGTGCTAGCAGTATGCCTGTTGCCGAAGAAGAGGAAGGTGGATGTGGAAGTGCCCAAGGGCGCAGCACAGGTGGTGAAATGGCGAGTGTGGAGGCACAACTGAGACAGAATGAAGCCGCAGTTGACGGCAATCTCGAGACCGAGATCACAATTAAGAGCGTTAACAGCAACGGCGCAGTACCACTAGCGAACGGAAAGAAAGCTAAGAAAGGTTTCACACCCAGGAAGACGGCAAAGCAAGTCATGGGCCAGTGCAAGAAGTGTGGATACCTCTCGAGTCAAGAAGTCTGCAAGGCCTGCGTTCTGCTTGAAGGACTCAACAAGGCGCGACCAAAGAACAAAATCGAGGTCGGTTACGAGGTCCAAGATGTAAGCCTCAACAGTGTTCGCGACGAGCTCGAGGCTACGACTATCGGATGAGAATGAAACCACAACCAAAAGAGATCCTTTTACGACTGCCCGTAATGCGCAAGGCACCGCTACGGCCTTGATCAGATTACCAACCGCTTTGCGTGTTCTCAGGTATAGCGACAAGCTGTACGACAGTCTGTGGGAAACAGATCTGTTTGATATACTGCACAACACCAACGCCGTGTTTGCAGCAGCTTGTCTATTCAAACTTACCGGAGCGTCCCGAATCACATCTAGATGGGCCGGTGGCTTGACATAGTCGGTGTGCGTTACAAGCCTCGTGGCTGACAGACTCGTGTGACGAGGTGTGAGCGTGACGAGGTGTGAGCGTGACCTGTCAGAGCAAGACAAGCGTCTCAGTCACACGAGAGTCAACACTCCACTACCTCGCACGAATGATCTTACGCCCTCATGTCTCACTCGGAGCTGTGACCATAGCTAATTCGCACTGCATCGGTGCTGTCGCACTCAGCGGGAGAGCGGTACGTACCGAGTTGCCTTTGTGCCCTGGTACTTTTGTGTTGTAGCATCTAGGAGACTTGACGTGTTGGTTGTATATTCCCGGGTCAAGCGTTGACAGCATAGCGACAATGTTAAACATCACAGGAGACCAGGAAAAGGCTTATGAAGAAAGAATGGGTGCTATTCATAACAGTGGAGGTATAGAGCATCGTTGTAAAACGCCTCCCATGGTATCTCGGAAATCCACCATACCACCCGTTTACCCGTTTCCAATCAATATCCGTGAACGCCATCTCTATGCAATGCTTCCCATAAATCCAACACAACATGCAAAGACAATAAGGAAAGCAGCCTTAGTCTGAACCATCGAAGTGTGGCCGGCTCCACTCTGAGCAAGCCGTAAGCCGGGTGAACGTCATAGCTGGAAACCAAACTCCTTATTCATCTTCCACGGCCCATCGACCGTGACAGCACCCTTATCAGCGTCAAAGTTGCCGGTAGCGCCAGCCTGGCTCTGGCCCAGCACAACGACTTGGCCAACGGTGATGCTCTCTCCATCGGCACCCGAGTACCCGAATGTACCTGTCGCGCTGAACTTGCCACCATCAAACGAGAAGGAGATTTCGCTGGTACCAGACTGCTGAATGCTCTCTCCGTCATCGAGGTACAGACGTCCAGTCGCCTTGCCATCCGCATCAGGCGCAACAATGACGAGGAAGTCTTGTTGACGCACAGCCTTGGTCGTGTTGGCGCTGGTGACACGTTGCGGGACGATGGAGCCACCGCGGATGTGGACAGGAATGTCACTGTAGCCCAAGTTGCTGACAGTGACGTTCTTACCCTCACCCTCGACCTTTGCGTAGGTCCAGTAGTCGTAGAAGGTGTCCTCGGGCAGATAGTACGTGACGGTGTCGGAGTACTCAGTTACAACGGGCGTAATCAACAGCGCGTCACCGTAGAACCACTGCTGGTCGAGACCAAACGTGTTCGTGTCCTCTGGGTAAAGGAAGAACATTGGGTTGATCATAGGTGTACCCTCCTTGCCCTGGTAGTAAAGGCCAGTGTAGATGTAGTCAAGGAGCTTGTAACGGGTATCAATAGCCTTCTTAGCAGCTTCAGCGACAACGGGCCACTGGTAGAACTCCTGTTGGGCGGCGTCATTTGCTGCGTGGTTACGGTAGAAGGGCTGGAAGGCTCCCATGACAGCCCAGCGAGCGCACATGTACTGGTCTGCTTGGCCGTTGAAACCGCAGATATCAGAGCCAACCATGGGCATCTGATGCATCGAGACGAAAGACAGCATCTGACGGATAGAAATCCGGTAGTCGTCCCAGGCTGAGAAGTTGTCACCAAACCAATGGGCAACCTTGCTACCAGATCCAGCGAAGGTGGAGCGCGTCAGCACGAAGGGACGGAGCGCGGGACGGCGGGCCAGCATCGCTTCGCGGGTAGTTCCCGCCATCATGTGGCCGTACATGTTGTGCGTGTCGTACTGGTAGGTACCGTCGTAGTTTGTAGTGTTCATGGGAATGGTCTGACGAGAAACGTCGCCCAGATGGCTGTTGATATGGTACGCGGGCTTGAACCATTCACGGTCGGGGAAGCCCTTCATGTTGCCATTGGAAGATTGGCGGGGGGAGACAGACTTTGAGGCACGAACTTCAACAACAGGCGCACTACGCTCCGAGAGATCATCAGAATCACGAGCCTTGAGCGTGCTTCCTGGTTGGAACGAAGCCGGGAATCCAGGAATAGGACGGCCAGTGTTGGGTCGTGGCGGGTTCGTAGGCGGTGGTGGAATATTCTGATCGATCGCTTGCTGACGGGGGTTGCAGGTGGTAACATCCTGGCAGAAGTTGGAGGCTTCGTTCATGTCGACCCAGAGACCATCCAGATCGATACCGTTCTCCGGGTTGAAGTTTGCCTGAATCTCACCAGCCCACCACTTCTCTGTGTTGGGCGCGAACCAATCGGGCCATGCGACTTCACCGGGCCACTGTACGCCAAGTAGATCGGTACCGTCTGCGGCCTTGAGGAAGACTTCCATGTCGTGACCCTTCTGATAAGTGACGTACTGACCGCCAACAGCGTGAATACCAGGGTCGAGAATCAGAATGTAGCGCTGGTCGCGAGAGTGAAGCGTCTGTACAAGCTCGCGCATCTTCGAGAGAGGGAAGCGCTCGCGGTCAGTCGTGAAATCCTCGCGAAGGTACATGTAGTCGATGTCGGTCCACATGACTTCGAGGGGAATTCCAGCAGTCGAATAGTTGCCAACAACCTCAGCGACCATGTTGACGTCCCAGTATCCATACTTGCACTGGTGGAAACCAAAGGTCCAGTACGGGTACATGGCGGAGTAGCCGGCGATGTCAGCGTATTGCTTGGAGACCTCGGCGGGCTTGCTACCAGCCATGAAGTACAAATCAATGACTCCACCGATGGTGTTGTACTCAAGGTACTGGTAGCCGTTGACCTTTTTTATTTCAACTTGCATAGGGCTGGAGTTGAGCATGAAGACGCCGTGAGTCCCCTTGTCACCGCGGTGGTCAAAGTAGACGGGATGCGTTCCGTACAGGTTAGCATTCCTGGGAATGTTGGGTGATTCCGCATTAAGCAAGACACGCTCGTAGTTGTCCGTAGCGAAGCGGAAAGAGTCGCTGTGCTCCCCAAGACCGTAGAGGTTGGGGTTGTCGGGCAACTTAGTACGCAGGCGAACATACTGCTTCTCAAAGACAAGGGGAACAGTACCGGTATCAAATAGAACCTCGCCATTGTCCCTACGTTTTACAGCGAAGGAGAATGGGCTCGTCTTGATACCAAACTGAAGTGCAGCACTTCCAGCGGACGCCTTCTCGTGCTTGGGGCGGGGAAACACTTCCTCCTGAACCTGGTAGACTTGTTCGTCGGCGTCATAAATCTTGACGTGAAGACGGTCGTCTGTTGAATATCAGTAAACATATCAAGTAAAGGTAAAAGACTGTTGACTTACCGGTCTGGTACTCGACGAGTAACTTCAAGTCCTTGATATCATCACTGTAGGCGTTGCACGCCGCGCCAGAAAGAGTAAGGTCGGCCGTCAATCCTGAGTCGCTCTCAACAACGTTGGAAGCAGTGTAGCCAGGGCAGGCGTCGACTGCTGCACGACGGTTGAGGATGCTCGTGACATCGGCAGATTGCTGCGCTATAGGAATCGCGTGGGTGAAGCTCGAGCAGGCGAGAAGCCCGAGCATAAGAATATTGACCATTATGTCGAGTTGCCAATATTATCCAAAAGTTGAGGAGCGCTCGTTGGTAAGAAAAAAAGAGCAAAGGCTCGTTTGCTCGGGAATATATATGTTGAGGAGGGCCTGCAATGGAAGGGCCCGTGCAGACATTCACGATATCGGTAGGTGTCGGTAGCCAAGGTCAAGTCTGAGACTCACAGTATCCGCTTGACCCACAATCCTGCTCTTTCCGGTCTGTCTCGTTCGTCCACCTGACGTCTATCTGGGGAAAATGCTCATTACTAAAGCGCAATGACGCAGTGAACTGTGACAATATTTCGCCCGCGGTGTGAATGTGGGGAATAACAGTTGTCATGCAGAGGACCGGTCTCGAAGACGTACCTGCAGGAAAGACCCATATATAATGCAGCGAGTCCATATTCCCGCCGAGGGTTGTACACCGGCGCGTACACGATACAAAAAAGCATGTAGTTGTTTGGATACTAGCATCTGGCTAGGAAATGAGGGATCAACAAGTCACATCCAATACCGGAAAGGCGGCAGCTTCCCCTAGAACTCCGGGGTAGTGCTCAGATGGGCGAGTACCAATCCCGGCGTGCATCGCCACACTTTCCACTACGTGCACACATGCCTGCCAATAGATGCGCGGTTAACAAGCAAAGATCCCGGGTGCGATCGTCATAGGTGCTGGTGTCTTGGCTTAGCAGAATGTACCCGTGACGGCCAAGCCGACCTTGGATACAACAACAGGAAGGACGCAAGAGATTTGCCAATCAAGAAAGTGTCGCGAGGCCCGCATTTCATGCATCTGAGATGTCTTCGTGACGTCGGGGAGTTTTGGTCGGATCAGTCGCTGAGTTCGCGTGAACTGCGGGGACGCCGCTCCCGCGCTAAGCTTTTTAGCGTGATGTCCATTGCCGTGTCACCTGGACTCGAAGTCTGAATGATAGCATCTTGACCTTCCATCCGCGAGCATCAGTGTGGCTGTAGGCTCCCTCCTTCTTTTTCGCACTTCCATCAACGATACACACCGCTATGTCGAAGGCCTGAAGCTGCACACCGTCGCAATCCCCATGTGATCGGATGCCCGATTCAATTCCCGAACACCCGACCTAACCGCTTCTTTTTCGACATCATCACTACGAAAGCTATCCATCGAAGCCTAGTCTAGTTGTGACACTTGCATCTAGCCAAAAGATATACTTGCAAAAGAGTTCGGAATGTCACGGATATACGGCACATGAAAAGATCTAATGAAAGCTTAAGTGTAGGAGGCTTTCTTTGCAGCCCAAACTTAAAGCCGCTTGTATCCTCGTCTACGATCATGCGCCGCGGACAACACAGCACCACTTAGGCGTCAGGCGTTCGACTATACGCACTCCAAGGCTCCTCCTTCCGCGTTTCGCCCAACCACCGATCCAACGCTGACATGTTACCACCTTCGCGACCGCTATCATTCGCCATGCAACCCAAACTTTCGTCTGTGACTTTCGGGCGCTGACCTCCGTCTCTCTGTATGGTAAACTCTGTTAACCGCCAAATAATCGAACAATCATTGGGAATGGACGTACCGGTTGCTCTCCATCTACCGATGCAGTCTTCGGCCCTGCCATCTTATTCGTTCCGATCCCCGAAGTTACAAGACTACAGCAAGATGCTTCGGATTGGGAAGTTGCTGGAGCACTACCAGAGAAGGAGACGGCTTTCTGTAAATTCTTAGATGATATGCGCCGCACGACGGGGCAATTTCTGATTTACTGTCGAACTTGGGTTGCTCATTCGTAAAAATGAGGAGCTACGATTTGAAATACCTGCGCTTGAAGATTGATGTACCTACATCGTGAGAAGAGCTCCAGCTTAATACTATCTCGCTCAGGAACCTGTTGGATGAGAAGCATGGCCGCAATGGCATGGAAGCTGTGTTGCTGATTCGAGGCCGCAAAATAGTTTTGCCTATATCACGGCCAATTGGTTCCCACGAAGGGCCGCAAAGCAGGCAAAACCTACCTATTGTGGAGATACTGCAATGTGATCCGTAAAATCTCTCATGGTGATGCTGGAGTGCGATGAAGTCGTCTCAGGGTTGGTGGCCACATCTATGGCTATGCTACTAATATAGCGTGTAATGTCATATTTACATGATTTTGCTTGGGAATCGAGGACCAAAACATATACATCTCCTAACATTGGAGGCCGCATTCCCAGCACAGGCTCACTAGGAGATATCCGTCGCGTCAACATAGCATCCAACTCCATGATTACTGGAGGCCACCAAAACCATCGGTTGTATAGTGTTTGATTGACTGACTTCTGAGCGGCTTCTGTTGTGCATATTATACGGATTGTTTGATTGGAGGCCGCATCCGTTGAATCACGGAGGAGCTTCAGTTGTCAGTTGTCGGCGGACATGAGCTAACTTAGTTAGGCACCGACTAGCGATTGGATATGAATCAAGGCCGCAGGGAAAGTGCTCAGACGTACCTCCAGCCTGATGACATTTGTATCCAGCCATCTGACCTTGCTCCGTTCGTTTCTCGCTCCATTTGATTCCGATTCCTGCTATTGACATCATAGCTCGGCTGATGTTCCTGAATGTTCAGTCCACGGGAGACCTGTCCAAACGGTCATCGTGTAGATATTCTAAGTTCTTTCAATAGTTGGATTATCCCTCTTATTAACATTGCGAGTACAAGTGAATAGGGAAGTGATAAGTATATGCCCCATACTCCCACTATATATATGAGAAAAACACTGCCAGACTATATTCTCCGGTTCATACGTTCTACGAGAAAAAGTTGAGGCACTAGCCCAATGTTTATGGCCATTACCTAGAAGAACGAGTTCCTTTGCCATCAAAGTAAACCTTGAAAGAAGCAGAGCACAACCGATCTCCAACCGAATCGAGTCCTGTCCCCCTCGATATGTCAGCGAGAGATGACGTAAAAGGTCACATGGCTCTCGCAGCTTGGAACGATAATACAGGTTCGAGCCAAACATGGAGGAGATGTGAAAGAATCGAGATATCGAACTCTAGGAATCCAGTTTTCATAAAGCATGGTGATTAGAATTCAAAGGTAGGGCGTGTGAGAACGAATCTAGAAAGTGATAGGACATGCAAACAGCCGAAGACTTTCTATGAGATAGATACAAACACTAAAGCATGAAGAGGTTTACCTCACATCAGACATCCACAAATATGCTTATCTTGTTAACACGTACTTTGCACTCTAGTTAGAAGCACCTTACATTATATACTCTGGGTCTTGAAACTGCAAGAGCACGAACATCACCATGGCGAGATTGACGCCATACAAGGTTCTCCCTCTTTGTCACAATTCTTTAGGAAGAAACTGTTGAAGATTCTTTTGGAATTTTATCCTTTATAACATATATATCGAACGTAAAAGGGTATGCGTCAAGGTTCGAAAGGAGAATAGAAGTCAACATCCACTTGACTGCCGATGAATGGGCAGGCTTTATGCCAAAGGCAACATTTTTAAAAGAATACGCACGTAAAAGACCGGAACATCCTGGCTCGCGGTGAATAAAGCCCTCTGGTGCGCTTTTGTGGCGATGAATAGTAAGTTCGATAGGAGATGACGAGATGAGTAAACAATAGGTGAATAGACGCAAACGAAACGACAAACCAAGGCAAAAAATCACAACATTCTCATTCCACCCACGACGATATCTGGTTCACGCCAGGAAGATCTGATGGAACGAATGGACCACGAGCTGCCAAAACGTAGGGGATGTCTCCACGGTAATCGATACCCTCAACTATCGTGACCTTATTAGGCAAATATGCCTCGATCTGGTCTCTTCATGGCGGACTTTTCTGAGTGGCGGATTGCTTCCGTCTGATCTTCCTGGTGTGAACCAGATATCGTCGTGGGTGGAATGAGAATGTTTGGCCCGAAAAAAAGTGCGCATACCTCCTATGCCATTTCTTTTTTATCTCATGATAAAAAGGTTCTGACACAGTCTCACAGGTATCAGGCCGCACCTTCAATCTATGAGGACCTCGGGAGCTAGTATCCCCCCAACCTTCCCGTCGGGGGTGTATTTTGATCATGCTGACATGATTACCAGAACCCCGCCTCTCCCGGATCCCTATGTCAACCAATATCTAGCATATTGCCTGGTGAGACAAGATATAAGCCACCATCGAGGTACGACAGCGGGTAGGCAAGCCGTATGCTAGATGTTGGTTGATATAGGGATCCGGGAGAGGCGGGGTTCTGGCAACGGTTAGGTCCATCTTGCAGCAGCAGTATCCTAAGTATTGGTACTGAGCCCTGTACTCGTTTCCAATAAGACGAGATCGCTTCGACCTCCAACCGTAATTCGCAGAACTTGTGATGATGACATTGGGGTAGTGGTAGGAGATGTGGCCATGATTCGTGTCGATGACTTTAGTTGTTTTTGTTGGCATGCTTCGTCCGTACATGGCGCTGTAAGGAGTCTTTCCGTAGATATTCAACACCGCAGTCCGGACATGCAAGAGAGGTTTTGACCTTCCGTGCAAGACAAGACGATGATGTCTCTTGATGCCGCTTGAGGTCTTTCTTTAATGTAAAGTCTGCTTTACATGGGCCACATTGGAATCTGAATGATGGAGCGGTACACTTGCGGTAGCGTTGGTGTTGCCTTTTACAAGTCGAACAAAAGTGAACAGCACGAGCTGAGCCAATCACTCTTTTGCCAGCGATATCGTCGTCTAAGCTGAGACCACTACTAGAGGGGCTTGACGAAGATGAGGGTCCAGGCCCAAGTGATAAAGGAGTTGAGATGTTCGAAAACCATTCTAGGTCTGGTTCCGGGATACTACTTGGTGTCGGTGAATGGGAAAAAGGCATTGTGACGATGGGGGGATTGTGCGGAATTATGAAGTTCGTGCGAGACTGCGGTTGGAAGTTTTCGGCCGTAGCGGCGTCGTCGGCAGATAGACTGCTTTCTGGAAATGGAAAGTTTTGAGCTTCGTGAATATCCTTGGTTGACAGATCGACGTCAATGGGCTGCTCTAAGTCGGAAGACTCAGCACCTAGATATCCCACTGAAGGTTCCATCCACCATGGAAATCCAACCCCTGAAGACTCATTATTACATTCCAAAGAAGTACCATATGGCTGAAAGTCGGCAAACAAGCCTGATCCGTGTATTGGGTCATCAGGATCGAATTGTATTGCTCCTGCTGCAAAGGATGGATGATAACCGATATGTTTTAAGCGATGATCACTGCTATACAATCAGTATTGCCGCTTCTGCTCATGAAGCTAGGTACATACTGCTGATGGCGTGTGATGGCGTAAGAGGCCTAGTACTAGGCCACCCCGCTACCAAGCACCGTCAATGGATTAGGTGAGAGACAATCCCAAACCTCGTTGAGATTTTTGGCGGGTGCGTATGCGAAGGTATTATCGGCTGGACCTGAGTATGGGCCAGGGCGGCGAAGCCGCCCTCTTTTCTTGGGTGAGTTGAAGACAATAGATTTTGCGAAGGTCGCTTTAATAAGAAGGAAGATGGGGGGAGGTAGAGATGCGTGCTCAATATATGACAGCTGAGACCTCGTACTGGTAAGGCTAGCGCAGATACTCGCGGACGTCATACCAGCGTTTATTGGTGGCCGCCATCTGGAGTTTGCCTGGAACCTGGTAAGGCTGGCACAGGGTAGCCTAATCGCGACTAGTCTATGGCCCCCTCCTAGGAAAATCAATCTGTTGTAGAGCATATCCCACGGAATCGAATGACCCAGAAGGTTTCGAAAATTACCTAGAGAAACAGTTGTAGCTCGTCATTGGATATCACGCCAAGTGCCAGACATCCTCAATCGAATAGGCAAGGTTCTCAGTCACACCATACACTGTGGACGGGCGCTAGTAAGAGTGACCCCAGCCTGTGTCTACCTGCACCGTATGATAGAAACACAGGAGGAACTTGGCCTCGGCCAACATCCACCATCGTCCACGCTTGCTTACCTAGGTATGATCCTCGTCACTTTTATTTTGAGACGTGAGTATGCAGACAGCTCGGCATTCACGACTCTGACATTGACCGGTGAGAGCCCAAGTTTCCTGATCAACCAGGACGAACCGAAACCGCATGAGCTTCACCGGTCGGCGTGTCATGAGGTTCTCAGTATTAGAACAGATGCAATCGAGAAAGGCGGCCACAGCTCGTCATTGGCATCATTGCTAGGCGCGATCCTCACATTTTATAAAATCCCAGCGATGGAAACAGCCTGTCATCCACATCGTGTGAATTGTTTGGCCATACGGGACTGTGCTCAGGATTTGGTCGGTCGGCAGCGGGGCCGGGCCACCGGGAAGTGGGCAGATAAGCGGCACGTCGCGAAATAGAACCCCAGCCATAATTGAGGGCCCGGCTTGTGCTGCTCATGATAATGAACGGATCTGGTGTGACGCGCTTCAAAACGAAGAAGGTTCGTTCCAAGTCGTATCTCAAGACGTACGCAAAGGACATCCATTTTGTTTGATATCAGCCATTCGCAAAGACTAGGATAGTGCGTACTTGCAAGGTTATTGTAAAAGCGATGTGTGAAGACACAATGAAGTTCTACGTTGCAGAGCGCGGGACGCGATGATGGAGCGCGAGGCTGGCAGCCACGGTTACGCTAGATTTAGCCGCCGATCTGAATCGGACCACCAAGCAGTGCAGTACGGACGCATACCAACTATTCACAAACTCATCGCAATCTACTCAAAAGCTCGTCGCATAATCAATACGAGGGTCCAGTCCCTGAACATCATGGTTCTGATGCGCAGTCATCAGCGTCACGACTCACGCGACACTGGATGGACTAGGTGCCGCCAACGATGATCTTTCATGGCTCCCAGCCGCTCAGGTACCAGCAGCATCTTCATGCAAGACGCAATCGCTAAAGGTCTCTCGGATACTGAGAAACGCATCTGGTAGATACGAATGTCGATTCGGACGCATATCGCTGCGACACCAGAAGACATAGACTAGTCGCCAACAGACACACCACGGGCCGAGACGAGACGCGACGCGACGCGACACGACGTGATAGCCAAATACTCAGCGCAAAGTTCATGTACCCCTTTATACACGGTCACGCCGCTACTGGCGGTGACCGAGGACAACAAGGTGGTCGGAGACAACATTGTGGTATAGTGTGAAGGTAAGCATACGTTGAGGCACGCAACCAATCTGACAGAAGTCTCGGAGTAAGCTTGAGAATACAGAGTAGACCAGGTTCGGGTCAACGATATGATTGATCAGCTGAATAGAGCGTCGTTAATATGCAGATTTACACAAATCCGACAACCGAAGCCCACCATGTGTCGAAGTTCTCTTTGCGCTTTACGGACAACTTTAATCGGTGATAATACTGTTTCGCTGTTGTGATACCCCGTTACATAGTATAGGTGGTCTCAGAGCTGCGGTCATATTTGTCCGTTGCCGTGCCTCACTCCGCAGGCCATAGTAAGCAGACGCCGTGCTGGATTGGTCATCAACGACCTCTTCGTACAACACTCTGAAGAGTTGCGTTACTACAGTTGCACAATAACGAAGTATTTAATACTTGATCTCGGTCCTTTTTCGGTTCAGACATAGTCAAACTTTATTTGCATACCTCAACCTCGAACAAATCAGCCGTCTCTACCATGTCTTCAACCACCGTCCTCATTACTGGTGCCAACCGTGGTCTTGGCCTAGGCTTATTGCAGAGATACCTCGCCCAACCCAACCACACGGTCATTGCTGGAAACCGTAATCCTGCGCACCCTTCGTCACAGGCACTGGCTCAGTTGCCTAAGGGTGAGGGCAGCAAGCTCATTGTTGTCAAGATCGACGCTTCGATTGAAGAGGACGCCTCGATCGCCGTCAAGGAGTTACAAGACAACCACGGCATTGACTACCTCGACATCGTCATTGCCAATGCAGGTGTCGCATATACCTATCCTTCTGTAGCGGAGCTGAAGCTCGATGACCTCCGTGGTCACATGGGGCCGAACGTTTATGGATTCGTCACCCTCTACCAAGCCACACGGGCGCTGCTCCAAAAGTCACAGAGAGAGCCCATCTTCACACCCATTGGGTCAAGTGCTGGCTGTATTGTGTGGGTTTATCCTCCTGATTTCTCTCTATACCCCATCGTGTAAGCTAATTGCAAGCAGCAACCAACTCCCACTCCATAACGCGGCTTATGCTCCTACCAAAGTGATGGTCCACTGGCTCACGATCCGTATCAATAGCGAGGATCCCTGGCTAAACGCTTTCGTCCTGGACCCTGGCTGGGTGCAGACGGATATGGGTAACGCGGCAGCACATTTGTACAACCTCAAGGAAGCGGACATAACTACTGATGCGTCTTGCGACGGCATGTTCAAGGTTCTCAGCGCATCGACCAAGGAAAAGGATGGTGGCAAGATGATTGGCTGGGATGGCGGTGTTAGAGTTTGGTAGTAGCGATATACAGTTACGATAACCTTTCTGTTAGAGAAGAGCATGGTAACGACCTCATTAGCTGTGAGACATGAACTTGAGGTCAAAAGATACCCTAAAGGTAGTCAAATGAGTTTCAAACTTACGCAGACCATGTCAATGAATGCTGTAGACTACTACCTGAGGTGCTGGAAATGTGGCATCATCGAACACGCTGTTATTCTCCGTGTCGAACTGTGTGAATCCGCTCACAGCCGGAACAGCTCACTTGTTCTCCTTACACTTCTCCAGACTTTTGGTTACAACTCCCTCAAGGATCCTCCGCGCTTCGTCAACCAGTTCATGCAGCTCCTTGCGGAACTGCTGGCCTTCGGGAGTGTCCTGTTCTTTCCTGTTCTTCTGACGCTGGAAAGCGGCGCGAATTGTCTTGAGCATCTCGACCACTTCCTTGCGCAACTTATCGCAGGTGTTTTTGATGAGTTTCTTTACATCCTCTTCAACTCCTTCGGCGATCGCAGCGAAAGGGCCATCAAGACCAATGGCATTCTCTTCAAGATAAGCGTGGCGGACGTCTTTCAGCTTTTTGCCTAAAAACGTGCGTCAGTGAAAGTGTAGTAGCATATGGAAATGCATGTCGTTACCTTTGCCCGGCCCCTCATCAAGAGCCGCCCCGTAGATCTCATCCATTGCTTTGAAGAAATAGCCTTTGTCTCCAGGCTTGACGGCCTTTTCTTTTATAGCGATCAATCCTTGGTGAAGGTCTTTCCTTGCGTTTTCGACCTTGAGAGTGACCTCCTCCTCGTAGCCGACACGATTCTTACCGAAGCACAGCTGATAAGCGTCACCAGCCAAAGCCTGGGGGTCGTCTAAGACATGTGTCAGTACAAAAGGAGATGATGAAATATCAGTGAAAGTACCTTTCAGTTGCTTGCTCAAGTCGTTAATAACGGTCTTGATCGTCTGTGCCATTTGGGCCTTCAGCGCTGCAGGTGCGGTATCGAGCACGTTTCGGAACGCGGCATCCATGGCGGTTTTTGCAGGTGCCAACAGCGAAGCATTCAGATTGTGATTGATCTTCAACTTCTTCTGTTGGTATGTGCCTAGATATCGTTAGCGAATAATTCAGCATTTCCAAATTTGTGCCACACTCACCTCTCTTATTCACCAATGCCTTATGCGAGGCCGCATTTATAGTGGCGAGTTCTTCGAGCTTCTTCTCGGCGTTTCGCTCGAACCTATCTTGCAGTTCATGGCTTGAGAGTGCGCTTGTAAGTTCATTGGAAAACGCCTTGACCCATTTATTCATGACACCACGAACCCGTCCTTCGGTGCCCTTTATGGTCTTATCAATGATCTTGGTAATGTGTTCTATCCTGGCTTCAGTGCTCTTACTGCAGCTCATCTGGACAATGCTCAACAACATTGGCACCTTAAGAGCACAAAATGCTCTAGAACGGCGAGGCGTCCTTGTGAGGGTATTCCCGCAATATATCTGCATGCAGCTGGAATTTGAGTGTCTTCGAGCTTCATCGTGGGAGCCTTCTCTAGGTTGGTCATGTTGTAGCCACGTCGATGCCGCATATACATTCGATTGGAGACGCAGAACGACGCAGCGCCCGCATCATCGCCAGTGTTGTGACTGTAAATGCGACTCATGCTCGCGGCTACAAGCCTATTGCGGCATGCAATACGTACGTCTTTACGCCTGACAGAGTTAGCTTGGCCAAATGCCAATGTAGAGCAGGGCTTACCCTTTCTCCAGGGAAGCGACGAGTGGCATTGTAGTCTTCTTGCGACTAGCCAAAACCTTATTTGCTGCTTTGAGGGCGTCATGCTGGCTGCGTTGCTCTACAGTGGCGCTTCCAAGATGAACACTGGACTTCAGTCGTTTCATATGATGCTTGTTGGCCTCAATCTCGTCTTCGATAGCTTGCAGTTCGCTGGTAAGATCTGCGAGCTTCTCCTCAATAGGTGCAATGTTTTCCTCTGCGACAGGATCTAGCTGAAGCGTACTGCCGCCATCGTCATTCAGTTCCTACAAGACATGAAGTAAGCATGAGTATAACGAACGATACAACAGGTGCACTTACATCAGCTCTAGTCGCTAACAAGATGACACTGCCATGGTGCCGCCTGCTATGCGCATCAAGGTAATGCTGGCGGAAAGACTGATCGCTTGTCGCACGCTTGATGTCCACAACTACGATAGTCATTTCACATTGCTGGAGGTATGCGGTGGCAGCAGTGACGCGGTACATGTTGATATCTTTCGTGCCAGGAACATCGGCCAAGCATACACTATCCTGTACCAACGGACTGTCGACATAGTATCTGTGTTTGTTATCAGCGGCATAACTTGCATGTGGAAAAATGTTAATCTCTACCGTATGATCTCGACGAACGGCCATGGACTGAACTGTAGCACCTTCCCTTTGTAGCGTGCATTGAGAGCTCGCATTCGAAAGGGTCGAAGTTGCTCACGCATATCATTGTGCGTACTAGATTCGAAGGGGACGGACAGCTCTCCATCTGGCACAAACATGCTGTGTATGTCAACCGTCCACTGCAGGAATTTCTCCAATACTAAGTTGCCTTTTAGAGCTTTACTGGAAGACATAAAGTCCTCAACAGACTCTGGAGCGACGCGGGAAGCGAACAGGTGCTCCAAGCACTCCAATGCAGCATCTTTGCGCGCTCGGTCTTCGTCGGCGACACTGTCCTCGTCTTCTATAAGCCTCTGTCTCGTGGTAAGCCACACCTTGACCCAGTCCGTTACTAGGTCAATGCAATACTCGAGGCAATAGAATTGAACTTCGGCTTGCACTGCGCCGATATTGGTAGACAGAGTCTTCTGCCGGAACTCTGTAACGACATTTGTACATGCTGCCCCATTGTCGCCCTATAGGTCCGTGTTAGTGAAAGCCGCTCATATTTCAATGGACAATAAACTTACCTCTGGTGTCAGGTCTTCACCAAGAAGAGCATTTGTTGTAGCGGACTTTCCGGTGCCAGTGTCTCCAGTCACAGCAATCCGGATTTCCTTTTGGTACAGGATATTACGATTCTTCAGAATCTCATTCCAGAGGTACGTAGCCTCTTCACTAGAGACTCCACGGTTCTTGGCAGCTTTTAGAAAGTCTAGGAAGACCTGCAATACAGCTTGAGTATCTTCCTCGGCTTGTTTGAAGCCGGGGTGGTACATCGGTAGCTTTGGACGACGCTGTTGAGCTGGGTCGTACGGAGGGACTTGCGAAGGGTCTTTCTCGTCGTCGCTGTCTTCATCGTCGCTGTCAGAGAATGTGTCGGAGACTGACACAGGTTAGTGTAATTCGCGGCGAGTGCAATGTACATACTCTTTCGCTTTGCAGGTACAGCTGATTCTGCACCGCCGGAACCCCAGCTAAGGATAGCACGATTGGCATCAGCTTCGATGTCTCGAAGCCTCTGCATGTGTGGTGAAATGATGTGAGCGTCTAGGGTAGGATTATTCGTAGTGCTTGAGGAGGAGAGTGGAAGCATTGTAGCGACGGGTACGGATTGAGCTGGGCATTGTGGCTCGAAGATAGGACTCTGCGTGCTCTCAGGTGTCTGTTGTTGTAGGTCCTCCATCTGAGTGACATCTGCGGACATCGTCTATGGTTAGCCAAAGGCTGTAACTGGAAGGATAACAAGCTGAAATCAAAGCCAGGCCTGGATTGGGTAGATTTAGAGCAACCAATGTTGTTCGCCGTGAGCAAAAGTAGAAAGGTCGAGAGAAAGAAGATGGAGAGTGGGGAGAGCTGAGAAAGATGCCTATGAAGGCCTATAACGGCCCATACTGGCACCATCTTCCGCCTTCAGGTGAGAGAGCGGATTTGAAGTCGAAGTCGCCTCGCTTTCGGCAAGGTAAGAGAGCGACAGCCTCTTCTGATATCGAACCCATCGCTCCTGTTATGTCAAAAGTATGCTAAGCTCCGGCAGAAGATCTTAACATGTAGCTTTTGACAGTCTTGCTACAAAGAGGTGCTACACCCTCAAGGTGTACAAGATGCTGTGCTTTGTAATATGCTAGTGCAACATACCCGGCCAACAATTTGGTATGCTGTGAAGCCATGGCCCATGGTGAGCTCTACCTTTATCTCTCCGTTTGCTCAATCTGGAAAAGTCACCGTGAACAAAATATGCGCAAAAAGCAGAAGTGTCAGCCGGAAAGCTACTGGTGCCTAAGTGTTGTATTGCGACGGTCACTGGACTTGTGCTTCAGTGGGTGGTGTGATTGTCATCGCCTGGCTTGCGTTTCGCTGACGGCCAATGCAAGAATCCATACGTCAACCCACTGCGAGTCTAGACAACTAGCACCTGGATACCGCCGGCGGAGGTTGTAGCGATATAACATCTATCGTAATCGGGTCATTTGTTCCACCAAGGGTTAGTGGATGTTGAGGCTCATGGGTAACAACGCAGGTCAGCACGCTAGTCGCTGACCTCTGGTCGTACCAGCCACAGGTACCGGCGGACGCTATGGACCCTGCCATTTATCCTGAACTGCCACACTTGTGCCATGTAGCTCTCCTCGACTCTTTCTCCGGATCTCTCGACGACTTGTTGGTTGTCGTGCGCCGCCATGGCAATTCCACAATTGCGATACGCGTCAGCGCCAAGGAGATGGTGCCGATTGCCGCCCCCTTAGCCCCTTCGGTCGTCCCGTCGGGCCAGGATAAGGAAACTTGCAGACATGGATGCTTGGAAGGATTGCGACAACGCCGGAGGCCACATTCACCATTTCCCTGAATAGCGTCTTCTCTTCTGGCTCCTGAGTTTCGTATACAGGACGCAGATGCAGACTTCGACGGTCTCATAATAAACTTCCGCCGCCTTGACGCGACGCCACATTCTTTTGCAACTCCCAACATCTGCCCACCATGGCAATCCGTCCCCTCAACTCGAGCCTTATCTTCGACAGGCGCGTTATACTTGGTCTGACAGCAGCTGTCATTCTCGCCTTCACATTTGCCTTCCTCTATTCGCCCGACCTACGCCCCAGCTCAGAATGGCTACCACCTCTTAGCTCGAAACCTACGTCTACCTTCTCCGCGCCGTTGAAGAACACCGAAGATCCCAATATCGTTGAGCTAGACTACCTAGCTATCAAGCCCAATGTCACGGACAAAGTCAGGTCTTACTGGAACATCCCATATGCCGCAGACGCAGGAGGCAAGAACAGGTTTCGGGGACCACAACCGGTGAACAGGACGTATGGCATCGGCAGGGGCGAGAAGCCGTTGGTGTGGGATGGATCACTGGGAATGTGCCCAAGAATCCAGAAGATTGATCCAGCTCAGAGGAATAGGGACGATATCTCAGGACCGGACGTCTTGGGTATCCAGACTCGTTCTACCGAAGACTGTCTGAGCTTGAACGTCTTCACGCCGTTCGATGCTGAGCCAGGTGACGACCTGCCAGTGTTGGTCAACATCCCTGGTGGCGGCTTCCATCTTCCAGGACGCAGCAACGGAGGCGAGATGGTAGAAAAGGCACGACGCGAAAAGGGCGTAGATGGCAAACTCGACAAGGGCATTATCGTGGTCACCATGTACTACCGCAACGGCATCTACGGTTTCCTCCCTGGCGAACAGATCGCAAAGGACGGCGACTACAACAACGCGCTTCGCGACCAGAGAGCAGCGCTGGAGTGGGTTCAGAAGTACATCAGGTACTTTGGAGGCAACCCAGACCACGTAGTTATCATGGGTACAAGCGCAGGCGGTGCGTCTGTGATGCTGCAACTCACCGCCAACGAGGGTGACAACTACTACCCTGTCCCCGGCACAGGTCGCAAGCAGCTCTTCCACGGCGCCATCGCCCAATCTCCTGCGAGTCCGACCTTCTTCACGCCTGAGCAAGCTGAGAAGTTTTACAACGAAGTCGCAGACGGACTGAATTGCACAGACATCGCTTGCATACGCGACGCCGCGACAGGCGATCTCTACTACCAAAATTACCCCATGAACTTCCCCGGCCGCGATACTCCACCCCGCTGGATGTGGGCCCCAACCACCGAGCCAGCTGGCGGTATGTTCACTGAACCTGCCCCAGCAGCCATAATGAACAACCGATACGCAAAGGTCCCAACCATCATCGGCTTTACATCCAACGAAGGGTCAGACCAAGTCAAGAAGGCCACCGACAATGAGGGTGAATTCAAGTCCTACCTCAAAGACCATTACCCGCTCCTCACCGACGAAGACCTGAGCACGCTCGTCAGTACGTACCCTAACGACCGACACTGGCCCGACAGCGGCGCATGGTGGGACGCTGTAGCAAAAGCCCAGGGCGACATCCGCTACATTTGCCCTACATACCTCGCATCCAACGCCATGTCCGAACACAACCCCGAAAACGTGCCTACGTACCAATACCAATGGGACGTAATGTGGGGTGTTGACATCGAGAACGGATACGGTACTAAGCACGCCGGTACCGTCGGACAGGTCATGGTACGCCGCCAAAACGAGATTTCAGATTACTTCATCAGCTTCATCAAGTTCCTCGATCCCAACCGCGAACATCAGGTCATTCCTAGGAAGGATGTTAAGATCGCCAAGTGGGAGCCGCTGGACAACACGGGTCGCAGGATGTTCTTCACAAACATCAAAGAGGGTGGTCACAGGGGTGACGGCACGAACATGCTAGGCCCGATGCGCACAGAGATGCGAACCAGGGACGACGAGAGGGAGAAGAACTGTGGTATCATCCGTGGCATGTTCAGAAGACTACAGTTTGAAGGTGTTCCAGCACTCAAGCTGGACTGAGTGTTTTTCGTCGTATACTGTTGCATTTGTAGGGGTTTCGGAGTACCATTGCGATAGAAAGTTTCGCTGTTCCTCTCAGTTGTATGAATACCATATCATTTTCACGTTCAATGTCGGTTCAAACGTGCAACAATGTTTTCACTCGCTTGGCATACTTATTAGTTGGTATCAAAAACTGTGCTACAAGCTAAGTACATGATGCTACAGTGAACCCCAGCCACAGTCTAGATCTTCTCGTATTCTACCCAGATCCACACACCCACATCGCTTAGCTTCCGCGTGTCTCCACGGATCCCGCACGATACGATAAATACAATCCGACTGCCATACCTCTGAGCCGCAGTTTGTGCAAAAAGAAAGTTCGAAGAATCCTGAGAATTGACTCAGGCACGTTGTCCCCTTCGTGGATCGAACACGATACCTCCAGATTTAGTGACTGAGACTTCAGTCTGGCGCTCTCCCAATTGAGCTAAGGAGACGGGTTTTTGATGAAGTTCTCGTGGGGATCCCTCCCTAAATCTCAAGCAACATCTCTCAGATCTTCTTTACGTGTGCGATTAGGTCTTGCACATCGCTGTGGCTCAGACTCTCATCATCATGACTCATGCCTAGCTCTTGTTTCTTCTCGTCTAGACTTTCTCTCTGCCCGTCTAGATCGCGCTGGGAGTCACGGTCTGGGGTAACCGCTTTTGTCTTTTCGTCCCTTAGTACTCGCAAATCGCCGGTTTCGACTGCAAACGGGCCTGTTGGTGGAGAATTAGTGGGACCACCACTCGTCTTTCGCGCATGTTCGACAACATCCGGTAGATCAGCTTGGGAGAGACTACCATCATCGACACTCATGCCGATTTGTTGCTGCTTCTCTTCCTCTTCCCGCTTTAGACGGCCAATTGGATTATCGCCTTCTAGCACGGGTGATTCTTGCTGTTTGGAATCTTTCCTGCTCACCCAGCGGACAAGTTCGTCGACGTCGTCGTCTGTAATATGCCTCTTTTCCTTGATTGGTTCAATTTCCTCGCGGCTTCTTGGGCGACCACGCTGCTCCTCTTCGTCAAAATCGTCAAAAGTCTCCTTGACAGGCGTAGATGCTGCAGACTCGCCGCTAGTGCCGTCGTGGCGCTTGAACCAGCGACCTAGTTCTGGTACGTCAGACTCGTAGTGCTCTCCTACATCAGAGTCCAGTTCCGCTCGTTGCAAGTTCCTACGCACTGGGCCTGCTTTAGGTCCGTCGCGATGCGATATCCAGCGTACGAGGTCATCTGCGTCCTCTTCTTCATCTGAAGATACTTCTCTGAGTTCGCTGTCAGACTCAGTGGACGCATCGCTATACCCCGAATGTCCGTCGTTGATTGAGCGAGTCTCTTTGGCGTCAGATTTTCTGCTGGCGAAACGAACAAGTTCATCAACATCCGACGGCCCAAGGCTCTCGTGGCCACTATCCTCTTTGGCCTCCACCACACTGTTGTCTTTTCGTCTTTCACCGTCACTGGGTGGATCCCGTCGACTGACCCAACGTACCAATTCTTCCACGTCAGAATGATCGATGCTCTCTCCATCACTCTCATATGGATTCCTTTGTTCTCCTTCCACGTCTGAAGAGGCCGTTGATGCCCGATCATTGAATTCGACTGGTGCGCCATCTTCCCTGATCTTCTCCATATTCCCCGCATCTTTTGTTGTCATCCTTCTTACCGTCATTCTCAGTCTGCTTCCAATTCCACTCTTCCCTGATGAGTCCTTCTCGGGTGTCCCCGTGCGGTGCATCTGGCGTTCTTCGTGTTGCTTATGCCACTTGTCTGCCGCGTTTTGTTCATTCTGACAGTCTTCTTGTGTGACAGTCTTCATTTGGTCTTCAATTCTTTGTTGGAAAAGCATGCTGCGAAGAGAGTGGAATCGCGCCATGTGAGGCTGTTTTTGTCTGGGCTTTGCGGAGTTTTCTCCGCTCCCACGTGCCGAAGAAGTTTTAGAGTGAATTGAACTTTTGCCGGTACCCGATTTCAGAGAACTTCTGCTTGGTGACAATGATGAAGGTCGAGGGTTCTGGCCAGCGATATGCTTTTGTTTATCTTGGCTCAGCCGCTGAGGCTCGAGTGATTTCTTGGTATGTTGAGTGGAACGTTGCTCTTCTTGTTCAGATATGTCTCCTTCGCTGCTATCGCTGTCTGAGTGGTCGTCGCCTAATCCTTCCAATATCTGTGTGACTGCAGGGGACATTAAGCTGTTCATGCGACCCAATTGTTTGCGCTGGTCCTGGGGTATTTGATCTAGACTCGCAGCTGGCGCGGCCTTCTGGGACGGCGGGAGATCGAAGTATGACGCCATGACTTCTAGGATAGTTTTCTCCTCTCCAGTAAAGATGAGGCGTCTTTGGGTTCCGATGAGTGTGCGTACGTATCGATGCGCCAGATATGGAGCGGGATGAGAAAGGTCTCAGGTGAGAGGCAGTGCTCTTGGGAGGCTTGGTGAGCTGCAAGGTGTTAGGGTTGCAGTCCAGGCTAAGCCCGATGCTGCAAGTCTATACCCCGCAATTCTGTGATGTCACGGCTTGTGGTTGGCCCACAGTGCTGAATCAGCTGACCTAGTGAAGTGACGATCGGCGTGCGTGCTTGGGCGACATCACCGTCTTGGAGTTTGAGATCTAGCGCTAACTCCCTGGTGCAACAGTTGCGACAGCCGTTGAGATCGGAGGCTCTTACTGGTAGTGACTAATCGCGATAGGTGGAAGAGCCTACCGATGCTGCGACAGGTGAGGTGAGACGGCACGGCAGGTGAGGTCGCATGCATCTTCCCGCCTATCGATGACCGGTGCTGTCATGTACGGCTCGATCCGCACGATCTATGAGCAAGCACTAAGAACAACAAACTGGACGCAGATACTTTCTCCATTGCAATCCCTTCCTATTGGCAAGACTAGATTAGCCAAAGCTGCCAAGTGCAGTGGGCTGACTTGGAACGTAATGTCCGAGCAGACAATGGACCTCTCGAATATTCTACACGACCTGGCCAGTACGTCTACCGTAATGTTTAATTCCCTCCGCCTGGTTATATATGAGAGCGTTAGGTGTACCCTCATGGAGCGTGCTATCATCGATCGCACCCTTTGTCGCGGTACTAGCAAGATGTTCGCACAAACCTTCTACCCGTGCTCCCAGACCCGCGAAATACGCAGCTACGCCGACAACATGCGGAGTGGCCATACTCTGGACATGTTGAAGATCGTTAGCGCATGTAGCATTACCGCATCTCTTCGGAAGGTTACTTACGGTTCCAGATATAGTGTTGATGCCTCCACCAATCCAAGTGCTGGTGATCTCAACACCAGGTGCCAGAATATCGACCCGGGGACAATAGTTGGACCATTCGATGAGCGTACCATTATTTGCTGTAGCGGCCACGGTACATACAGTAGGTTCAGATGATGGAGATGAGTAATCAGCCAACGTGCCTTCATTGCCTGCGGCGACACTAAGGAAGATACCTGCCGCAACGATAGCAGCAGCCTAAATTGGTGTTAATGCATCGATTATGAATGCTGCGGACTTGTCACTTACAGCATCATTCATGACTTGAGATTTTCTTCCCCCAAGGCTCATATTGGCCAAGGCTCCTTTCGGGCAATCTCCGGCGTCCATACGCTCTTTTGTATCCGTGATAACAAACTGCATACCGGCAAGGACGCCAGCATTTATACCGGTACCGGAAGAGTCCAGCACTCGGACTGCGAAAAGAGTCGTCTTGTTTGCCACACCCCATGTGAGGGAACCGATTGTGCCAGCAACATGAGTACCATGTCCCGCACCGTCAATCTGGTCTCCCTCTTCGCTAAAATCTGCAAGGAAGTAGGCGCCTAGTAGAGCGTTAATACGTTTCCATCGAGTTATACTGCTCATACATACGGCCCTCGAATTCTGGATGAGTGGTCTCGATACCGGTATCGACGACATATCTGTGTTCGCTGTATAAGCAAAGATCAGAGAATTCTAAGATGGCTGGCGACATACACGCATGTGCCTTCGCCAGCAGTGGAATCGTAAAGGTAATTATTCTGACCAGGCTCAATGTGCGAGATTCGACCCAAGCCCCACGTAGCGTTCACCTGTGTCTTCGTTTCGAACATGTGGACCCTGGCATCTTGTTGGATATAGTCAACCTAGTCATGTTAGTATGTACATGTCAATACAGATGTGTATCTTGCATGCTCAGAAGCCTGGAGTCGAGTAAGTTCATGATCCGAGATGCTGCCAGCGAAACCCCTGAAGCCAGACATCGTGTATTTGAAATCGATATTGGCGGTAATTGGAGCTGTCAGGCCCTCCTCAGCTTTTGATGTAACATCGCCTTTGAGCTTCACAATGTATTTTCCAGCAACAGCATCTGTACTGTCGACCTTGATCAATGGAGCAGCAAATGCCGAAGAAAGCAGAACGAGAAACAGCGGTGTATACATGTTTCGATATGATTTGGGTAGAGGTGTTGGGACGAGTGGAAAAGACTTTGAAGAGAGGGCGAAGGATCGGATGTTTCTGGTTGAGTTGTACCTGCATCAGCGGCAGAACTGCGTTTTAAACACCAACGTTGTAGAACATGCCCAAGTGCCAGAGGCGGCAGACTTCTTTGATAGCCAATGGCGTGGTTCGGCAGATCACGTATAACGAACAGAGCGCGTGCACCTACGTAGTGGGACGTTTTACGAACCACGTTTGAGCATGCTGTTCGACGACCCCACTTAACGTTACAACACCAACAACGGTACGGGAGATACGGTTGTCTGATGGTATGTATGCTTGTGGTTGATAGATTCAGCGCCGATAATTGTGCTTGTGGTTCTTTGGTGGCATCATATTGCCACATTCTCTACTGCTTGGTCGGTTCGTCTTAAGATGATCATCTTGCAAGTTATTCAGTCGGTCATCTGAAGGATTTAGTGTTCTCCGAGGAAGGTACGATGTTACTCGGAGGGGTATAAAACACCAAGATAACCAGAGGGGTGGACTTCGGGAGACAACACGCAATCGAAACTACGGTGCTGTATGGTGCCGAAGAAACCTTTTTGTTGACGACATGGTCTCCAATGCGCCAAGATGTGAGCTTAGCATCCCATTAAAGGGACACGAATCACGAAAGAAGGCTTTTGTGATTCTCCTAGATCCATGTCTTATTGCATGGTATATGCGGGCGGGTAAGTCTGAAGTCGAACAGAATTCGATAAAGAACAGGTATCGGTAGTACCACCGCAGTCAGAGCGTTGTGGAACATAACATGCTTTGTTGTGATTTCCTACATGTTATCTTTGTCGTACCCGATGGGCGCTAGAATGTCGCTTCTCATCATAGGTGGAAATGATTGATCGGGAACCAGCAATCTAATCATCAGCGTCACAAGTGCTCGTCAAGAAGTTAACTCGCGGGACAACATCAAGCAGCTGATAAAAGTGTTGTTCAGTGCAAGGTGAAGAATGATGCATGTGCAAGGCACCCATGTCAGGTTGTCAGATATGCGCCACTGCATCGTCAGACTATGCATCCGTAGGCTCGCATGTTGGTACGAAAGGTATCGTTGGAGTCTCGCAAGAGTTTGCTATTCCCGTTGACAACCACTCGTTCGTGCGGGAACATAGTAGCCAAACCATGCTGCCAGGAGCATGAGCATGCGGGCTTTTTCGTTCCACGGAGGAGTTTTGACAAAGAACAAAGACTAGTCATTCGTATGGTGTTGTTTTTGATGCAAACATGTGACACAGACTCAGTGTAGTTGTAAGACTAGATGATGGAGCGACGGTCTTTGGAATCGCCTTCGAAAGACAGGCATCATGGAGCACTGGCTATGGTTCCTAGGGGTGTATACCGCACGAGGTCCTTTAAGCGACTTTGTACATATGCTTTCTCTGGATACAACCGAGTATAGCGGGTCCTGAGTGTAACACAACGCACACTATCGGCGAATAACACAACATGCCTTCTTTACCATCCCAGCCGGTCAAGGGGTTCCGTCGATGCCTGAGCTGCGATGATGATATTTTTGGTCGAGAGTAGAGGACCCTCCGAGGGTTTCCTGATTGGCAATTCGTGTCCGAATAAGACACGGAGTGACAGGGTTATCTTGCGAAATGAGGTATCTTGATGAAGCTGCGTTGATTAGATGCTCTTCATGAAACAGCAAGTCGACCCGGAAACTGTAATGCTATGGTGTCGACAAGCTGGTTTCTAGGGTGGCGTTCGAAGAGCAGCATATGATCTACTACGTGTGAGCAGATGGGGGCAAAATGGGCAGCTCGATGGATGGAAGGCCCACTTGCTGAGCATGTATAAAACAACAACCTCCATGCCACCCATTTCTATACGACTTGGCACTTGTTGGCTTTGCTTGGCAGGGCGGTGCCGCACGGCGTAGCCGTAACTCAGCTGGCGAGAGCCAACGATCGCGCGCTTACTCCGCTACACGAGAAGCTCTCCCATCGCGCATTCCGATACATATCATGTGTGAAGTACTTTGCGGCAATCTAGTGCTGTTTATTTTTTCGTTGTTCTTTGTTTTGTTCGTTAACAATCAGGATTGCGGCTGAATCTAAAGGAGTAGTTGCGCATCAGGTACGTCATCCAAATCCAGATCCGCTGACGCGCGTTGTTCAAATTCGGGTACAGTTATACTCCGTCGCGATCATCGGGTGCTGTCTATAGCCAGGCTATTCAGCCATGTTCAAGGTCGTATCGTTGTGTAAGTAATTATGCGCAAGTAGAGCGGCAGTTGGGATACAGAGTTGGTGGTGCTCGATTGTACGGAAGTCTCCACCCATCTAGGCCCGTGCATCACGGCGGAAGGATGACGGCTGCTGCAGCCTCAGCCGCGATATCTCCTTTTTGGAAATGTGGGGCGAGATCGAATATTCCGATGACCACGCTGATCAACCTTGGGCCAACATAGCATCGAGAATGCAGGGAGGGTTGAAGCCCTGTGGCCGCATGCAGCTAGCTATGTGTGATCTTATGTGGTACTTGGGGAGGCTTCTGTTGACAACTGTCAAACAAAGAACAGATAGTACCAGACCTCGGGAGATATTCGTCTGGTGCAAGATCACAATGACTCACGTCGTAAACCTACCCAGGATTCACATCAGGATCGCTGGACGCCAGATCATTTGCGGAATAGATTGAAAGTATTTAATTAGGTACCTTGTTAGTCCACAAGGATGCATCTATCAGCAGACCCTGCATAAAGCCATCTAAGGGCATGTTGATGGGGCGCCGTTATACTAATGCACAGGGCTGCGCCTCCGGAAGCCACCTAGGCCGCAGCATAGTCAACTGTACCCCCTCAAAGTAACTGAGGACAATATGAAACACATGAGGATCAGCAGTAGCCTGAAGCCTGGTTCGTGGCTGAAGCCACCAGTGCAAGTACGTTAGTCGCGGTGATACAAACTCTGCTTTCGTCACATCGGTCTCCGCATTCGAAAACCGCGGTAACGGGATTGTACTCGCATCTTCGTCATCCGGACTTTGTTGGAACGATCATGATCCTGGTCATCAGCATCTAAGGCGGGGCATGCACGGCATCTGAGAATGGCCTGAATGATTTGACTTAACAACTTGAATATGCACTGATGCTACTAGCTACGAGCTGGAAGAATCTCTGCCACATTTACAGCAACCACCATCATAAGTTCGTAAGAAAAGAAGGAGGGAAATCTTCAACCTCTATCAATGCGCAAATGCCTCAGATAACAATGCAAAATGCTCATGAGAACCCGCTATGAAAGCAATAGCTTAACCGCTGGGGTTGCCGTTGAAGGCAAGGTAGTTCTTGGTGCTGGAGGGAAGACCAGTGATCTTGTTCCTCAGCGAAAGAGCAGTAAGGCGGGAAGAAAGGGCGGCAGGGGTCTTCTTGCCCTCGAGACCTAGGATGTAGGCACCGAGACCAGCAACGTGGGGAGTGGCCATGGAGGTACCGGAGATGGTGTTCTTTGTAATATTAGCTTTTGATCTAAACGTCCACATAAATGGTTGAACTTACAGTGCCGCCGTTGAGCCAGGTGGAGAGAATGGATACACCGGGAGCAAGGATGTCAACAATGGAACCGTAGTTGGAGAAGGAGGCGAGACGGTCCGAGCTGTCGGTGGCACCAACAGTGTAGACAGTGGGTTCCGATGCAGGCGAGGAGTTGGCAGCATCTTGAGCCTCGTTACCGGCAGCAACAGCCATGAAGACACCAGCGGTGACAGCGTTGGCTGCAGCAGTGTTGACAGCGGTAGAACGGGATCCACCAAGAGACATGTTAGCAACAGCACCGTTGGGGCAGCTGCGAGTCTTGACATCATTGGCGACGTAGTTGATTCCGGCAATGACACCTGAGTTGGTACCCTTCAAATGGTTAGCAAGGCATTTGCACTGTGAAACGCATATCCACTTACAGAACCACTGGCGTCGAGGACCTTGACAGCGTAAAGCTTGGTCTTCTTGGCTACACCGTAGGTCTTGGATCCAATGGTACCGGCGCAGTGGGTGCCGTGACCGTTGCCATCAGTGTTTGAGCCATCGCCAGCGTAGTTGGCGAGGAAAGTAGCACGGCCCTCAAACTCGGGGTGAGTAGTAGAGATACCAGTGTCAATGACATAGGCGCAAGTACCAGCGCCGGCAGAGTCATCGTAGGTGTAGGAGCTGATACCCTTGGCCTGGTGGGAGATACGACCAAGACCCCAGGTAGAAGAAGACTGAGTGACGTAGGCCTTCTTCTCGAGGTGGATCTCGCCCAGGTTGGCCTTGACAACGGCATCCTGCTCGATGTAGTCGACCTATATTATATCAGTACTCTGAGAGTCATTTTCAGGGCTGATAAGCTTACACCGGGCAGGTTCTGAAGCAGCTCAACAATGTCATCAGCCATATCAGCAGTGAAACCACCGAAGCCGGCGAACTTGTAGACATGGACAGGGTCCTTCTTGAGAACCTTCAAGGCAGCATCGATCAGAGCCTGGAGGTTCTCATTCTTCATCTTGACGATGTATCTTCCGGGGATAGGACTGCCAGCACGGGGAACGATGACTGGGGCGGGAAGGGCAAGAGCCACGGGCAGAAGTGCGAGAAGAAGTGAGAGCTTCATGTTGACGGATTGATCGAAGAATGAGATCGTTGGAGCGAAAGACGAAGAAGACTGCTGATGATGGGCTGAGTGTTGCTGTGCTCGTGGCCTGGTGATCTGGAAGGGCGTCTGATACCTCTTATATAGATCCCTTTGACAACCTGGTGTTGAGACGAAATGGCAGGAGGCAAATGCACCTTCCAATTAGGATTAGCAACCACCGACCAAGCGATCTCGTGCCATGCCGACATACCTAGAGCAATGGTACAAGGTGTTGTTGGTCGCTAGAATGGCTTGAGATGGCGTTTGTACACGTTCGATACCTTATTGGGTAGGTGCTACAGTGTGTTCCGGCACTACTACCAAGGTTGCTTCCAAGACACCGGAGTAGTGGTAATGGAACGGGCGGAAAGTCTTAGAGAAGGAGGAGGATACTGTGAGGAGCGGGTCAGATGCGCAGCTCTTGGCATGATGCACTTTAGATTAACATGCTTACTAGTTTAGGGATGTGAATAACGTCGCGTAGAGATTCAACGTAGAAAGCCTGCACGATGGCGCGATTGGACGAGGGTGGATCGATCTGCAGCCCCTTGTGAGAATCCTGATAACGGCGTAGACGCGATGAGAGGGCTGGTGTCGAGCCAAATGTCAAATGAAGCTGTTTCATGCAGTATCGATGCCCGGGATTCATCAGGTGTGTCCTACAGGATTTGTCTGTGGGTCGCAGTTCCACAGGTCCTATTCGACTCGGGCATCGCTCGCTTACCCATCTCGGATCAAGTGAGCCAGCATGATCTGTGTTTCTTTGGTATCCCTGAACCTCTGTCCCAAGGGTACGGGACGAGCCGCCACTGTGTTGGTAGGCTGTATGTACACTCACATGCCGACGCAACCTACAATTAGTTACTGTACAAACAGCACTAGTACAGAGGGATCATCGAACTGGATCTACGATTGGCGGGAGCCAGAATTGGTCGACACAACGACATGAACAAGAAGAGTGGGTTAGGGATATTGTTGGACAGCATTTGGGTATATCGTTACCTTCAGCCTTGTATCCTTTTCCATAGCTGCATGGATGTCCAATCTCCCTAAAGTGGATCACCAATAGAACTAGGCCCAATCACAACAAAGTTGTTTGCGTCTTTGACTTCTCGGCAGCTGGGTGAATTGCTCCTATACCGATTCCATTTCAGGCGGCAAAGGGACGTGATTTTGATCTAGACCAATCAGATACTCGATCTTAACTTTATTTAGCGGGCTTGGCGGGACCGGCAATGTAGCCATCCTATCACGGCGCTATCCGGCAGCACTGCATCGTGGCATCATGCTTTTTTCTAGTCCTGGAATGCTTAAACGTATTGAACATGCGGTGCTCAACTGTTATGATCTGCAACAGCGACAGCGCCCCCATCCGCTGGCTATCCAAGGCCCGCTAGTAATGAGCTTAAAATCACGTAGCTGCTGAAACCACCTCCTTCTTTAGGAATTAGCACGACGCAGACCAATATAGTTAACCTGGCCCTTAGCCACACCTCAGATAAGGCGACAACGGGATAGGAGAAATGGGCGAATGATGAGCCACGATATGTTGGGTAGCGCTCTTGCATGCGGAATGATGCGATCGCTTTGGAAAGTTGTCATGTCCCACGCTGGTCGCGTGCAAGGCCCTTGTTCGTTCCGAGCGGGTTTAGGCCAGAGCCAGAAACAGTAGAGGCACGAGGCCTAGACAGCCAGCCCACTCAACGGTGAGACTATGAGTCCAAGGAAAGTACGGCGGAGAGGCGGTATTCCAAGCCACTTCATAGCGACCGCGGGCCTTTGCTGAGCTGGCGCCTCTGGCTGTGTCGATCACGATGTGGCCGGCGAATGTGGGCGAGGCGAAGCGTCTCCTGCCTTTTGCGTATGGTCTCCGCTCACTAAGATGACCTACCAGCCGTCTTCGCGGCTGGCAGAGCCATGAGAGGTAAAGGGGTGTGGTGTAGTGTTTTGAAGTGGTTCCCCTAAGGAACAATCGGCACGCTTCCATTCAAAGCCCAGAGGTTGATCGGTGCCGAGGTGCTGCCGTGCGCACGTGTCTCACGCACGGTGCAGGCCGAACTCGCTTTCAATCTCACGGCATTCGCTGTGGTCACAACACATCACCAGCCGCCTTCGGGCAAGCCTTTCTGTCTTGCCCAGCTCAGTTCGAGTACCACGCAATGGCCCATTCTTCGACGATTCGCCATGACCTTCTCTCAATAAGGAACAGTTTACTGCCTAGATGACTACTGACCATCGGGTACTGCACCACGGATGGTTAATCACATGCGAGTACATGGGAGTTCCTCATGATGCATTGATAGCCGACCGCATATTTGCACTTGAATGTACTGACAAGACTCTCAAGCAAAAGTGGTGACAATAAACGTGTACTAACTGTTGGACAACTCACCGCAATCATACCTAGGGACGCCAGACAATGCTCATCGAGCTGTTGGTCTACAAGCTTGGAAGAGGCAGATTCACAAGTTACCCCAGCTTATGAAAATAATACAGTTGCTTTCAATCCCCGCTTCAAGTATTGTGCATAGGCCATGCGATCCTATCTTTGGAGCGCCTTCGCACCCTTCACGATACATACGACTTCGTACAGATGCGCACCACGTTTGATCTCCAATACTCGCCGTTCTTTCTGCAGCCCTAGTCACTCCAACGGTTAGCCCCCCAAGCAGGATCTCCCGTGATCTCCTCGTATCTCAGACCCTGCGACGATCTCATGCGGGAGATATGGACCTTCCTTGAGCGTCAAAACTCCACCCGATGCCAAGAACGCAATCGCACCCAGCGCTTACTTCGGACCATGACCCCACGCCTCCGCCATGGAGTTGCTGCATGGTATTCGTTAGCTGCACGCGCGAGGAATGCTGGCTTGTGTTAGCTTACATCTTCTATATCTAAGGCGCTAAGCTCTTCTCTTGGCTCAGGGATTACCTCTTATCCAACTATCATGCAGGTACACCTGCTGACAACGCGGGCTTTACTGCTGATCGACTGTACAGCCAACTCCTGGCCATTTCGCCGACCACACCCACAGCAACAAACCCTCGTCTCGAAATCCAAGGTCACCTTCCTCATCCGTCTGAATCAATAGTCGATACTCGAGAGCACCTTGTTGAGGTCAGTGTTGCGATAGCGCCACACTCGCCACATCTCAGCCATTTCTATGCAGAGGTGAACTTGGCAAGTGTTTACCTACAAGGAAGCTTGATCGAGCTGTTCAGTGTTCGCAGCTGGAGGGTAATGTATGCTCCTTTTCCGCTCGTCATCACAGGTTGTAGTAAAATCTGTAGGTATCGTTGCAAACTCAACGCCACAGCATCAGCATCACTAGCCACAGAACGTCCTATGTTCCGAATGTATCAATCATAGGTTCTGCGCGCACGGAGAGCATGGTAGCTATTTGGTAGGACTCAAGCCTTACCTTAATCGGCGATGTGAACCGGTGGTAGCAGAAGGTGTGTCCTTCATTACGTTGGAGCCGCCCACCACCCCATCTTTTCGGTCAAGAACCGAGAGAAACGTTCCGCCCAGTTCCTGGTGGGTCAAATATACTTTTCGAGCTTCCAACTCAGGACTCGTACCACGGGTGATCGGTAAGAGTCTTTTTGGCCTCTCGGAAGTCATACACGTACGGTCTCTGGAAGCTCCGTTGGGTTGTATAGCCACGTATAAGGCTATGCAGTGGCTGGGTTGCTCACTATATCATTGGTGGGATTAATCAGCTACGTAGGCACAGCTCAGGCACGATTTGGCATCAAGTACATGGTTTGTTTGCAAGAAGCCCACACTTGAGACAGGTGTACGACGTTCTAGTCCTTTCTTACCCCAAAGCAATACGTACGCCGATCAACGGCCATCAATCTCCTGTTCCTCATCGCCGATCCCTACCAATCTGCTTCCTCGTCTCCTTATACCTGTTTCTGCATCTCGCCTCTTCGTACCCCCAGTCTCTCGCTATTCTGATCGTCCCGGAGCACGACCTACATACTCCACCCTGCATCATGCAAGCAAGCAACTCTCTAGTGGATGTGTGTGAGCGCATATAGCGCCACCAACATAGGTCGACCTCCGTTCCTGACACGGGCCGGCCCATGTTTCTGGAAGGAGCAAAGAACCATGCTCACGTGCATTATCGAAACACCTTTGCATCATGCAGAATAAGCCTCAATGAGTGCTGGACAAGCCTTGATAAGAAGGCGGATGCGGTCTTGGCGGGGTTGGCGACCTTCCGCTCCTGGATGCACCGGCGGCTACATGTTTGAGGTACTCCAGTGTCCAGAGCACATGGTATCCAATCTGATTGAATCAATATGAGCCTCGGCAAGCCGTACAAAGAGCAGTATCGGATTCGTAGCAGCTCGAGAAATCCTTGAATTGGAGCTCACGACATCAGAAGTCAAGCAAAAGGATATTGTCATGGTCATTCAAGCTCCGCTACGTGTCCAAATAGTTTAAATTTGCCAAAGCGTCCCCGCGTCATACGAGTTCGATCATTGTTTCTTGTGTTTTATGGTATCCGTCAAGAATACTGCGCAGTATAGGCGTCTTCTTATCGAAATCTGTATAGATGAGCATTCTAGAGTCTGCATCGATGGCAAAAGAACCGACGCGTTCGTAGCTCCCACTTTGAGTCCGGCTTGGTGTAATCAAGATGGCCTGTACATATCCTTCTCCCACTGATCCGTAGCAGCAATGGCGAAGGACGACTAGACTGACTTCGCAACCTAAGTCATCTAGGTCCCATTTCGTAGTATCGTCAAGGATCATAGTATTATCGTATGGCTCCCACGTTAAAACAGCCGACTCTGGCGGAAATATCAATATTGGGCGACATCTCAATGTCATGGAAGCGTGAACGAGCTCTCCAGAAGGCCTTTGGTCTACAAGTAAAGTCTCGATCGCAGCCATGTCGTAAGCTGGTTTTGACTTTCTATTGATACCAGACCACGATACCCAGCGCTCTACAGGATGGCTGATACTCGCCCAACTCCAGGTTGGTGCACGCCAAACAGTAGACCTCAGGGCTTTTTCGGCTGAGTATGAACTGATTGGGATCGGCTTTCGTGCCCAGCACATGTCTTCGATGAAGCGACCTCGCCACAAGCCAGCGACCAGGGTGTCGTTCATCGCTCCAGCGACATCCTGTGCGACACCGTTCAATGCAACGAGTATATCTTTTGCCATGGTAGGGCAAGTCCAGAGTAACTGCGTCTGAAAGCACACCAGTATTCGTAAATTCTGAATAAGTAATCAAGGTCTGTTTCGATCGTGCCTGAGGTTTTGGGGATCATCTTAATTTTGTAATCGTTGACCCACCATTTCAAGCCTCGGCCTATGAAGCCATCGGGCGAATAAGATCTTCTCTCAGAATGGTAGTTGTGGCCTGGATTTTGTTCGCTAGTCAATTCCTCATGGCATTCCCAGTAGATCAACTCCTGCGTGAAATGGAAGATTCCGGTACTCAGGTAACGTTCCTGCGCAACCCATGCTCTTTTGTTCAAAGGTGCAGTATTGAGGATCTGTTCAGGCGTGTTCACATCAGGAATAACTGTATAGGCCACTAGGGGTTCTCTCGTGTTCTGTCCATGAAGGCGATCCCTGCTGGTTTCAACTCGCATAGATAAAAGGGCTTGCGGATCTCTGTTGAAGAAGAGACCGGCATCACTATTCTGAGCGGCGGAGGCCGCAATGCAACATACGGCCTGACTATAGACTTCTCGCATACGAGCAGCCTCTCTCTGCCAGTCTTCCGGATCATCTTGTATAATACACCTAGGGGGCGTTAGAGATACCAAGATGAGTTGCTTCATCTGCAACGTACAGCGAATCGATCCAAAGATACTGAATCTGCATCTTTCGAGCTACGTAGATGGCATCCTGGAAGGTTTTAGGAAGATCTGTCAATCGTATGCCTGCTCTAAGGCGCGCAACTGTTGCTCGTGTTAGTTTGAAAGGCTGAGAACCTCCCCAACAATGTGTCAGCGCGATATATGGCATCATTTTGACGCAGTCTTCGTTTTGAAGAAGGCAGATCGTCGAGGCTTCGGCGTAGCCTACGTCAAGCACTCTTGTGGGCACAAAAGCGCTCACCTCTTGTCTGCTCTGCCTGATCTTCCAGCATTCGGTATGCGTAGCTCGGCACCGCCTCAGTTGTGACAAGGCAAAGCTGATACAGGCTTCGCTGCCGGTATTATCGGCAGTGAGACTCGTATCTACATCCAATAGACCTGAATGAGCTGGCAGGTGCCCTTGCGACAGGTTGGTATCTTTTTCAGGCACCAGGTGTAGGGGAACGTAACTCCCATTACAAATGAACCAGAGGGACATTCTCTCTTCTCGGTCTGCCTCGAATTGAGTTACATATTCCGTTGGAGCGACCTGGAATGGACCGCGTGAGCGATGACCTGTCCGGGTGTCAGTCAGTGGTACATAAAGGATCCCAGACGGGTTGGTCATACGCAAGTCGCGATCAATCTCAACTTTTAGACGTCTACATATTCCGCAAGACAATGCAAGGGCTTCCTGAAACGACTCAGGCGTTGCATGATGGGTAAAATACAACTTTCCGTTTGTCTCCTCTGTGCGAAGTAAAGTATTTCTTCCTGAGAGTAGTCTTTGACACGGACCACAAAGCACTTGGTCTGACGAAACGAACAGCTTTGAGGTATGGAATGTAGTAGTGTCCATTCGTAAGGGTTCATGTACGCGGACAAAGTAGGCCATGGTGGATCGCTAGTCAGGCAACGGCCAGACTCAAAGCCGATGTGCTCTTGTTCAGAGGTATATAGCAAAGAGCACGTTGGGATATGCGGGGTTAGGCGCTGAAGCCTCGAACAGGGGGCTGACATAGCCCTGCTAGCCTGCCACACCAGCATATTAATACCCAGTAAACATAGTATAGAACATGTTGTTGCGACAACACGATGCTCGTTGTCCATGGTGTTGAGGTTGTGCGTCCCCAGAGATGACCGGACCCACTTCCCCTTAGCCTAAGCCAGGGTCCAGCGTGACCGGGCCTTCGTACCTGCCTGTGCTCAACTTTTACGAATAGCCAAACAAACCTCAGCATGCAGTCGCTCCCTTCTCTCTCCGCCATGAAGCGGACACAATGAACTCGTCACGCGCATTCACCCGGACGACGCAAAACACCTTCCGCAAACCCCTCGACTTCCTCAGCAATCTCTCGCGGAACCCGGTACAGCTCCCAAAGGACAGAAAGAGAAAGGACAGCAACGTCCACAGGCGGAACACCAGCGCCAGCTCAATCGACGACACGGACCACTCTGACGTCGAGTTCTACGCGCAGATGGAGACGTCACGGCGGAGTCACTCGACGCAGAACTCGCAGTCGGAGCTGCAGCCTGCGGTTCCATTGATCGATATTGGGAGTCGCAGCAATAGCCCATACCCACGCATTCGAAGCGCCGCACAAAGCGAAGACGAAGACGATGAATACGAGCCCGCGAGCAGCATACGGCCGTTGGTTAGCCACGACGTGGGCAGAGGAAGCCATGCCTTTCGCGGCTTTTGGCAACAAGGCGGGCCTGGGGCTTTCTTTTTCAGCACATGGAGGGGCTGGCAGGTCTGGGTCGGATTGCTGGTCTTTTGGGTTGGCGGATGTAGTTTTGGGCTACTGCTGATGAATCGCTTCATCATGTTGACGGGTGTCTACAAGTGAGGAAACCGTTGAACTGCAGGTTGGATGGTTGCTAACAGGACTAGATTCCCATTCCCCCTCACCCAATCCTACGCCCAGCTCATCATCACGCACATCCTTCTAATACTTGTTTCGAGTCTTCTACGCTTCTCTAGCAACCCTCTGCACTTCATAGGCTTTGGTGCCGCTGTGCCGCCTTCGCAGCCAGCTGCGCCCCAGGGAGGAGCATTCAGAGGCAACAAGAAGCCTGGCATATATGCCTTTGCAAGATGGCTGTCGAATGGATCGGGAGGCATTGCTGGTGGAGGCCTGTTTGAGTTTGACTGGCAAATCGCGAAACAGGTGCTACCACTTGCAGTAGTCTTTGTTGTGAAGGTGCTGCTCAGCAACTTCTCGTTTGCGTATGACACCTGCAACTCCACCACATTACTCAGTTCTGACATGGCATAGCTACGCACCTCTACCAACCTACCAACTCGCCCGCATTGGCATAACCCCCCTCGCCATAATCTTCTCCTGCATCCTCCAGAAAGAAAATGTGAACGGCAGCATCCTTTCCTCCGCCCTCGTTGCAACCCTCAACCTCTTCTTCGCGTCCTACCGCTCAAACGTTCGCGTCACCTGGGAATCCGTCGTAGCTGGCGTCTTCTCATCCATCTTCGTCGCCCTATATCCAATCCTCCTTCTACGCACATACCGCAAGATTGTTGCTGGTTTGGTACCTGTAGGCGATGTGCTCACCGGATACCCTAGTGGCTCAGAAGAGCCAGGCAACAGGGAGGAGACTCGCGCTTTTTACCGCACCTTACACTACACATCACTGGTATCCCTCATGCTCCTCACACCCATTGTGATCCTCTCCGGTGAGGTTCCTCATATCTACCACAACATTCCCTTCCTCGACGTACCCTTCTTCTGGGCCATGATGCTGTTCGGCGGCATGGGCTCGTGGGCTGTCTTCTCAGGCACATTATTGCTTGTCAAGGCAACGTCTCCATTGACAGCGACGTTTGTGGCCGTTCCACGAAGCGCTTTCCAGCTCGTTGCTATCACTCTGTTCAAGAGCCCATCACAGACTTGGATTGGCGTTATCCTATGCTGGATCAGCAGTCTGTGGTTCCTTGTTGCGAGACGGGATGAGGGAAGAAGTAGGGATCGGTTGAGATTGGAGGGTCGGTAACAGGTGCATGATGTTGGCTTGGCACATACGATCTTTTGCCGACCTTCATGGTTCATTTCCTCGTTCTAGGATATAGCATTCATATATTCATCTTGCATAGCGTAGCATCTGATACCATTATTGATTGTACCTTTCACCACATTCTCATCTTCCTATGAGCATTGCAGCTTGATATGTCAAGCTTGGTAATCGAGCCGTTGAGGTGACGCGGTTACAGGAAGCGCTATGCTGGGTATGCATGACCATATTAGAAACGAAAGACCTATGCGACAGTCCCAGTGTTGCATTCTTCAGCCAGTGAATGTAAGCTTGTTCATTTCCTGCTACTTTCTAGTCTATCAAAATAAGGATACCACAGTTCGCATCAAACTATCTACTGAATTTTGAGAGCTGAGCCAACACCAACACCACCCTCACCGCCACCCACACCTCCCCCTCGCCCCATCCATCCTCCTCTTCGCCTCACCAAACCGTCTCCTCGCCTCCTCAAATGCCCTTCGTGCCTTAATCACATCTATCCTTCGTACATTGAACTCGTGTGTCGCCCTTTGCGCTGCCTGTATCCGAGGATCTATTATTCTAGGTGCTTCGTACCTGCCTCCCATGAATTTATTCCATATGCTGTTATTGTCAAGTTGTTGGTATGTACTCGGTCGGTTCGGACATGGTGTATCTGGATCGCCAAACTCATGTTTCAAACTGTTAAAGAGTGGGGTAAAGGAAACATTCTGAGAGGAAGTGGGCGTGGGAGTATTTATTTGTGTTGTGCGAATTGGGGGAAGACGGGCGCGGCGTTGGGATCGGGGAGTGTTTGGGATCGTTGAGGGGGTTATAGTTTTTCGCGAATCTGGGGGCGTGAGTAAACCAGGGAAGTTGATGGAGAGTGGTGTGACGGGCTCATTGTCGTTTTCTGGAACGATAGTAAGCTCTTCCTTGAAACGTTTTGCTAACTTTTCAGAGTGTTTGTCATCGTCCCTATTGCTAGTATCCACCTCGTGTCTAATCGAGTATTTCCTCTTCCTTGCCTCCTCTTCCTTGACTGGAACAGGGCCTTGCATCTCGCGGCCTCGACTCATTCTCCTCAAACTCTCACAAGCTTTTTCTACATCGCCAACCTCCAGTATAGCAAAGATGTTTTTACTCTTGCCGCTGTGTGATCCTTCGCGGATGCGCGCCTGGAAGTAGGTATTCAAAAGGCTATGCGCACGATCTCGTTGGCCGATCGTTAGTGTGGAAAGCTCATGGACAGCTTCGAAAATTCCTGCTGGGAGACAGTTGACTGGTACCCCAGCAAGGAGCGAGGGGGGGAGAATGTCCTCATCATGAGAGCCGTTTTGAATGAACCAGTTCTTTTCAATAGCTTGAATATGGGTGTTGATATCCGAATGGCGTTCGAAACCGGTCGAGTTTGCAAGGTTCGCTAACTCCATCTTCAGTATTGTGAATTCTAGACCTTAGTCGAGGAGAGATGCTGGGATGTAGATGCGGTTCACAACGCAACGTCACGACCAGAAACACAACTTAACGGTGACTGATAGCGAACTGCTATGCAACAAAGATTCAGTAGCTACAAAGGTTGCGCAGTCATTCTCGGCTTTGTCCCAATCCAGCTCTAAAGACCGGTTTCTGGTGGCTGGTTGCGCTTTGTCTCTCAGCTTCAGAACAGTGTGACATCGCTTTTATTGTAACACAGATCGTACCGGAGGCGAACGTTCTTCCGTTAGATACTTGAGACGTGTTTCAGGTTGCTCGACCGGTAGAACTGCATGCTGGATGTGAAGTAGAAAGGATGCTTGTGGAATTGTAAAAGTATATGAGACCACTGTAGAGTTTGGACAAAGATAGGAACTCGATTTATACACCAGCGAGAGGCTAGGTCCGCCTGGCGGCTCTGAGTATATTTGCTTGGGTAGTCTTCGCAAGTCAGAGGTCCGCGTTGTTGCCCATAGTGCTTGTTCACTGCTGCTGGTCGATACTGCTTTATTGAGAAAGGTCTCAACGTGCGTACGAAGCCATGGGAAATCTGAGAGCCCATGAGACGCAGGAAACACGATTTTCTTCATGTGAATGTAACGCTGTCCGTGCGATAAGATGCTGCACAATTGAGGAAAATCGGCGGCGAGGGGGCTGGAGTGATGACGAAGGGCAAGTGGGGCTTGAGACACGTCACGTCAGGCGCGACGTGGAAAGCACTATCAACGCCACAAACGTTAAGAGGAACAAGCTCAGACAAATTTCCGATCAGTTGACTTTCGCAATCAAAATGGCATCTCCAATCATGTGAGCACTGTTCCGCAGCTCGAAATACAAAACGCGCTTGATGGAGACAAACAACAGTAAAGAGACGACTACCGAATACTAGCAATATGACGTAGCATTCCAGAAATAGCATCCTGGTGCTATTGGAAAAGCCTGCAGTATGTTGCAGGATCATGTACCTCCCCGACCTCCCGACGAGCAGCCCCTCAATGGAAGCTTGCTGGCTCCCACGCAGTTCTTATTGTCTGTTACCACGAAGTATACTTCCAATCGAGCTGAAAAGGTTGGGTATGCCAAACGTGCCTCGTGAAGCATTCGGGTTGGACGTCTTTCGTGAATCGTGTTTGTATGGACAGCTGCCATTCGTGCAACCACCTTGGGTCTTCTCCCATCTACATGGAGTTTCTGATTGAGGCCGTCTTCCCTGGTTCTCCTCTCTACCTCGTCCAGCCGTCTTGATTATGTCATCGAGAGATTGCTCAAGACGCTCTTGAGGACGTTGATTTTGAATGGGCGATTGTAGTTGAAACGGCTTTCCACATCTCTCTTTCCTACCTCCTCCTTTTGTTTGGATGATCTCGTCGAGTGACTGCTCGATCTGGGTTTGGCAAGGCTGCTGCCGAGTGGTTGACTTTGAAGACTGATGTGCACTATTGCTGGAAGAATCTTGACGAAGAAATAAAGGATCATGACTCCTCCTACAATGATCATCAGCAAAACAAGTGCCCTTCATGAAGCGTGAACATGGCTCATGAGGGTACTGGCAGCTGAGACCCTTGTTGCATCTGCCCTTGAGATTGTTTTTACACGCAACTTTCTTCGAATCAATCGTAGCGCGAGGTCCCTGAATTGCATCAGATAGGATGCCTTGCTGACGATTGGTGTTGCCATCCTTGATGGAAGCAATGTTGGACCCATGCGATATGATGGGTTGGCCGTCTTTTGTAATCCTACCCATGATCGAAGGGCGTTCACGAGGACCGGTTGTTAGGGCTTGGTGATCGGGTAATCTCATAGTGTTGCTAGCTTGAGAGGCATGGGCCCGACTCTGCTGTCCGCGTTGGAACGGGTTTACCTGAGAGAAAGCGCTGGATCGTGGACTAGAGTCAGAGTCGATGATCATTTGGTCAACCTGTGAAGACTGTCGCGGCTGACCACGTGATGTAGCATCTGTCAGAAAGAAAGGGTCGTGGCTGCGGATACAATTCCCGCCATACCTACAATTGCCTTTCAGCCAGAACTTGCATGCACTATGAGGCATCATGCAGCTTTTGCCCGCTGGGCAATGACCGTTCTTGTACGCCGGGCAAGCCGACTTGAAATTGCTATTTGACAACCCAAGCAATTGTGAGGGAACACCACTGCCGATATGAGCACCGAAGGTATTCAGCTGCCCTGCGATGCTAACTCCAGGGCTAGGAAAGCCGGTCTGATCGGATTTTGTCGGGTGTTGCTGTGATGGGCCAATTCCTTGGACGCCTTCCATTGGTACACCGCCGTCTCCCGGTCCATGCTGATGTGAAGTTTGTTCAAAAGACCCCGGCTGGGCGGAAGAACTGCCAAATGATGTGCCTAGTGAGCTCTGAGGCTGGTAAATACTACTGTTGGCGGTCTGATTACTACTGAACGACGAGCCCATTGACGTGCTGAGCTGCACAGAATCGATTGGTGACAATGGTGTCGAGGTAACCTTCGGCTGCGTTTTCTGTGCCTGACCGCCAACTAGACTGTCTAGTCTGGCGTTAAGTCTTTTAATATCAGTCGTGTTGAGTGAGATCTGGTCCTGATACGATTGCTCGCGCTTCGCTAGGGCTGCGGCCTCTGAATGTTTCTTCGCAACTTCCTGAGCGCGTTCCTTCGTGACGGCCAGCTCAAGCGATCTGATGCCTTTCTTCATCTTTATCTGCTCGGCTTCGATCTTTTGTAGCTTTTCAGCGCGGGCTTGTTCCTGCTTACGAACTTGTTCTTCCTTCTCTAGATGCTGTCGTTTGGCCTTTTGCTCTCGGTACTCTACCGTCTCCTGTGCGTTAGGACCGATGCTGGTCTGGACAATTTTATCCTCTGTTGCTTGCTGAAGAGTTTCTTTCACTGCATTGACAAGTTCAGGCGGAAAAATCGAGGTGTTGAGGCTTGTGGGAAGGAATGTAAGCCAACCCTCGATGTCGTCAATTTCGGTGACAAGATGGCGGAGGAATTGGTAAGGTCGTGAGTATTCTATCAGATTGCGGAGAGCCCGGAGGCGGTGCAGTGGCAGCGGTAGTGGTAGGTACGGCAAGATCGTGCGCCATCTTGCTCCTTCAGCGAGAGCCTTATGTAAACCATAGAGACACTCGCGGACCTCAGCAATGGAATCTTCGTCTCCACTGAGCATGATCTTTTCGATGACCATCATGTCGCGTCGTACGTCCTCGTAGTGCTTCGCGAAATCCTTGACAAGCTCTTTTTTCTCTTCGTTGTTTCGCGGGAGAAGCAGTACAAGACGAGGAACCATGTGACGGGCTACTGCGTCTTGCTTGATGGCTCCTTTCAACGCGGCGTGGCTGAACATCTCGATCAAATCCTCTCGCCAGTCGTTCGCAACGTCGATTGTATATTGTTGAAGGCCAGCCTCGTGTAAGCGCACCTTGTACGCGCTGAAGCACATTTCTGCCATGTACTGGTAAATGTTAGAGATAAAAGGGGAAGTCGCATCGACATATCTACCTTAGGGTTGTATTTGTCCTTATTGTCACGGCTCTTCGTTGAGCGCGCTGGTGAGGAAGTCACATTACGTTCAGCCTAAGCATCGGCATCAGTACACGAGAACGTAGAAGAAGATACGATTAGGAGTAACTTACGGACTCTAAATCGTTACTTGTGGATATTCGCTTCCTCTTTTCACCAGCTAGGGGACGAGCGTAGGTCAGGTAGCTGGCGCGATTGGCAGTGTGGAAGTGAGCCATTACGACAGTCGAGATAGGGTAGCTGGATGTGTACAATGGTGCCGTTCCGCGATTGATGAACATCTTGCGTGCCAAGATACATGAAGACCTAGTCTGGGGGACGGAGATGATCGATAGAAAAGGATCAGGTACGTAGCAGTGGGCGGGGTGTCTGAGTTTGGGCTATTTGATAAGTCGCTAGTTCACATTTAGGAGTCGAGTGAGTGTTCTGAATAGTTTTCGCGTGTAGAGGGAAAGGCTGATCAGTACCTACGCGTAGTGTAGGGTCTGTGCAAAGTGAATGTGGATGATGTCGAGACAAAGACGCAGGTTGAAAGACAATGACAAGAGGCAACCGAGAACAACAGATCAACGGGAGGTACCAGCGATTCATCTTGCCCTACAGTGTTCATAAGGCAGATGCTCTAGCCCAAGTCATCGTACACCGAAGCAGCAAGATTGGTGATGGCTGTGCTGTACGTACAGCCCATCGTGACGAAGCTCAAACATTACGACACAGGAGAGTACGTAAGGTAGTTGTTGATTTCTGGTCATAGGAGAAGCAGATGAGCAGACTTTGAGTTGATCAAGATGATGGAAAATAAACAAGATATAGCAACCTGAAAGATATCAAGCCGCAGAGAAATAGATTTCCTGGCTACACCTGAGTAGTGCGGCCTGCATGTCTATCTCATAGGTGTTGCATAGCACGATTATTTCCATGAAGCGGCTGCAACAGCCTGATGCAGGTTATTCCCATTATTCCCGAGTCTCGTTTCTTTCTCTGTGGTTTCGTCACGATAGGCGTTGGGGTAACAAGGCATTCCTATGCTCTCAAGGCAGCAAAACACAGTGAAATGAAATGAAAGGAGAGAACAAGCAGATGGCGAGAATGGTAAGCAAAGAGACGGCCCGGATGAGCTTACGATGGAGAGTGTCAGAGTTTGGAAAGAGACATGGTCATGGTATTCGGATGGCTTGGCGATGCTGGTCTAGCGCGAAATGGCAGGCACGGGATGCGGAGAGCTGACCGCGACGGCAAGGGCGACTGAGGCAGGGTCGCTCATTCTTCAGTCGATGTTTGGACACATGCATCGCGACAATGCGCAATCCTGTCGCGTGTGTTTCTTGTCGGTCAGCCAAGCAAAAGTGCATTCACGAAGATAGGCCGCCGTGCGACAGGTGCAAGCAGAGTGGACGCGCGGACCGCTGCGAATTCCCAGGTGCGTGGAGCTTCTGTCATCCCCTACAGCGGCGTATTGACGGCTGTGATAGCACCAGGAACGAGTGCGATACACCGCAAGCCTAAGCGACCACGGCCATCCGAAGATGCAGGAGAGACGCCGACATCGAATAACTCGAGTACGACGGTTGTAGCGCCCCATCAGGGCCGCAATGACGCACATCTGCCGAACGGCAACAATGCCGCACAACAGGCGTCGCCGAATACGGCATCGTCACTACTCGACGGCCTAGATCCATTCGAGCTCCTGACAGACGAGGTCAAGAACAGCTACCTGCGATGCAGTTACAAATGGAGTTTCCACCACACGCCGACCTTGCTGCGCCGGATTCGCGATCGCACCTTGGAGCCATGGATGGCCTGGGCGATACTTGCGCTGGCCATCAGGTATGCTATGGCCTTCATCCACATACTCGATCGCCAAGCTGACATGGCTTAGATTCGTCCAGAACCCGCCGTCGCCCTTCAGGTCGCAGACTGAGGCCAGCAATGCGTATGCTGCCCACGCTCGCCAGATCTTGCAACAAGACCTTGAGACACCCTCAATCAGTCGCGTGCAGGCCTTGTTGATGTTGACAGGTCACGACTGGGGAGCTGGAAACGGAAGAAGGGCGTGGATATATCTAGGCATGGCGATACGCCTGGTTGAGGTTATGGACCTGACGCGTGAGACTGGCATACCGCGAAATCGCGTGCCAACACGTGAGGAGTTTATCGAGGCTGAAGTGCGCCGACGGACTGCCTGGACGTGCTTTTTGATGGACTCCCTGCTCAGTGGCGGTAAAGGACGCAAGAGGTCATTGACTGCGGCAGACATGAAGATTCAACTACCCTGCGAGCGCGAGGACTTTGTCTTTGGAGAGCCAGTATGCACGCCTCAGCTGGACAATACACAGCGCATGCCACCAGTGGCATTGCCCTTGGGGGAGCTTGGCATCATCGGCTATAGCATGCGTGCTGCTAACATCTGGGGTAAAGTTGCGCGTTGGGCCTGCTCTGATGAACTCAAGAGCGAACTGCCGTGGGCATCCTCTTCACAATTCCAGCAGCTCATCTACGAGCTTGAGGGCTGGAAGGCCTCGCTTCCACAGCGCTTGCAGTACGACCTCTTCACTTTGCATAGTCATAATGCTGTCGAACAGGGTCAGGCGTACTGCTACATGCACTGCATACACTTTATGAGTTACATGTTCCTGCATCGCGCTTATCTACCAGTCCTTGGCCCCCAGCAAAATGGAGCGAATCCTGAGGAGACACCAAACTCCTACGATGAGCACCGGGACATGTGGAGGAAGTGGGAGAAGACTTCACGCAAGGAGCTGTTCAAAGACTCAGTTATGGTCCTGGACATGCTAGAGGAAATGCGCACGTTCGGTGTGTATTTCCTGAGGGGCTTGGTGCCATGGATCGGCTTCACCATCTACACGGCAGTCGGCGCAATGCTGTACAGTTTCAACTTCCCGAGCGGCGACGACGATCCTCGCTGGCGGGAAAAGGCGCGTAAGAGCGTGATACAGGGCTGCAACTTTCTGAGGGAGATGAAGACACAGTGGCCTATGGCTGAAACTTGGGTGGGTGACTACAAAAGATCGAGATGAAACATGCTGACAATCCCAGTACGATACCATCCGACGCATGCAAGCGTACTATCGCTCTGTACTTGGTCAGGACGGGCCGGCATCACCTGAAGAACGACAGGCCTTGCGACATGCCATGATAGACTATGGCGCGTTACAGCCTTCACCTGTACAAAAACCAGCAGGCTCACCAAGAGATGTAATCATGTCCAGCAGGTCCCCTTCACAACAACACAACGACGTAAGTTCCCAATGCCGCATCCACGAGACTCCGCTAACACACTGCAAGCGCAAACCCATGATCGTCAACCTCACTAATCCGCCCGTCACAAGCCCGTTGCCAGCCACAGCGCCCACGCCTAACAGCTACACTTCCAACTTCTCATGGAACACCCCTCCAGCGGTGCCCCCATTGGAAGCTGACGAAACTTTCAACCTTGACTCGTTCGACCTGACCAATGAGGAACTGGAGGCCATGATGATAAATGCGACACAAGACTTTTGGGCAAGCTTCCCAGGCGAAGTGGGTGTCGGGTATCAGTAATAAGTGGGATAGGGTTTGGTATGGCGTTATGGTAGCGAAAAAATGGCGAAGGGGCATGTATCATATCTAATGTATGCGATTAATTTTAATGGTCCAAGGCGAGTTTCTCGTTGCTGGTTATGACCTGCGTTGCAAACGGGACGTCATGGCCTACCGAGCCTGACTTGTGTTTTTGCCACTTTGCAGACTGACCACTTCTATTACCACCAAAAGAGGTGATCGGAAATGAGGAGCAGCATGCGACGATTGAGAAAGACAAGGCGAGAAGGATCTAGAAACGGACTGAGACTTCCCAATCTATCATTAGGATTCCACGGAATTATGCGTATTAGGCCACCATCAAGTCCTAGAAGCATTTCAAAGCTCAGCAGCAAAGCTTAGCACTCATCCTAGACGGTGGTAGATGTGTACCTGACATGTTACTTCTTTGGTCAACCTGATGCGGTGTGTACAAGGCGAAGACGGAAGCCGGCACACTGGCGGCTCGTCATGTGGGACAATAGGCAAAGGGGGATCCACGAGCTTAAACTGACAACATCTCACATCTTTCAAACGCGCTCTCCTGCTGAGGATTTCATTCCTCGCTGAACATCGCAAGTTGCGACCTAAATGTTGTTGTTGATACAGTTGTCTTTCGGGCCGTCTTCGTCTCATGGTGGCGATGTACCTATCCGGACTAGCGCGGTTACTAGATTTAGGGAGAACGGATTTCACGAGCCCGAAAGATTGCATCGCTCACGCTGCGCTCTCGACGTGCAGTGCTTCCTATGCAGCCTCTTGAGAACGCTATGAACGCATCTTTAGCCTATTGGTGGCTCAGGTGTATGCACCGCCGGGGTGGTCTAGCGTAACCCAAGGTTTCAATTCCGGGATCGTGGTCGTCGCCCACCAACATGGCACTTTCGCTCGTGCCTTCTTCCAAACGGCTCAACCCTATGAAAATAAGATTCGGATCTGTTTGTGCCTAGTGATTGGGCGTTGAGTATCGTAATTGCGTTGCACGTGTTTCGATTACATTGACGAAGAACACTATCCCATCTTGCTTACGAGTTCACAGCAGACATGCTTGGTGCTGTCAAGACGGCATTTCCGGCCATTCATGCCTCATACGTTGTCGTGGCGATTGCTCTGGGACCAATCTGGCTGACGGAACCACCGAGACATCCTCCTAATCGCTGATGCGTCGTCACCATGATCAGATATTTCCAGCGGCAAAGTCATTCACAGCTACCGCGCACTGCTTCTCCGAATACTTCCCGCTGGATCATCCATGTACATATGCCAAGGGACCGAACTTGCTGATAGTCTCACTGCAAGCATGAGATCGTCTATGCCATTGACGAACACGACAAGGAGGTGTTACCTTATCGCGACTGGCGGGCCAAGAGACCAGCTATGCTAGTACGCGGAACCCAACTTGTGGATCGTACCACCAAGGCATACCCGCTCATGCAACGAGGTTGGCCCGCACGGTGGAAACGGTTCTGGGGATATCATCCCAAAGTCTGCAACTGCTCACTGTGCAGGACTAACTGTACCAAACAACCGGCAATTGTACCAAAGCTTGTACTTTAGGTGTTTATATGTGGAAGTCGCTCAATAGCCACAGATATCCGTCGGTCACCAACATCGTAAGGTGGCACCATTTCCCTTGCAGATCGTAACCTAACAACCTCTGGTCCTCACAACACCATTGAGCTACATTTGCATCATTCTTCAAGAGCAGGTGTCTTGATACAGGCTCACTGTTGGTCAGAACGGCGACCTCGGCCTTCGCGAAGTGTGTGCTCGGAAATCGCGAAGGAGTTGGTCCCACTAGACGATATCCACAACTCGCGATATCAGTCGCAGAGATCCACCGGCGTTAATTTGGTTTGGCTTGCATGCTAGAAGTGCCAAGGTCATTTCTTTCAAATTTCTAGGCCTGTCCGTCAGCTTTCGTGTACTGTTCTGGAAGGTGTATCAATGCACGAGCAAATAACAGGCGTGGGAGAAAGGTCAGGACCCGGAGCAGTGGGAAGAACTGGTTCAGCTCGTAGGTAGATATCGACGTCTGACAACCGTTGAAGTTACCCACGTTCAGGCGTGCGATGATCCTATTGGCCGGCCATCCCACACACGACTACTCCACGCCCCAGCGCCACGAGGAATGCCAAGGTGAGGCCAAGAAACATAGCAATTGTCGGCATCGGCTTGATATCTTCTTAGAGAGGTCGAGCACCAGTAGCGCTAAGCTCCGCCATCCATCACCAAGTTGCTTGAGTACGCTAGTGGGGAGATCCTGATGGCCTTGGCAGAGAATCCGCCTTCCTCCCTCTGCCTATCCAATCACAACTTCATTTCGAGCACACGTTCTCTTGGCAGGACTTCTCACGTTGCGGCTTCTGAGTGGTGGCTGCATTTTAGCTGGAGATGCAGGCTGTCGGATGTCACCCACCGGTCTGGATCCTGTCGCAGATGTGAAAGGCTTTGACGCCAATACGGGCCTAATCCGCTGCAAAGGGTTGCGCAAAGGGCCTGTATCAATATATATACACGTCTCACAGACGCCCTCCCTTGATTTCAGTATCCCAGCTCCAGCTTCGGACCATCACTCTTTCTTACTGAGCCTACTGAGCCCCTAGAGCATCAGTCAAGATGGCACGTCTTACACAGTACAACTATGTTTTCGCCATCGGCACATTCTTTGCCATGCTCGATGCCTACAACAACGGTGCTAGTATGTACAGACTGCTACTACTGCCTTATCCTCACACTAACACTACCCAGACGATGTTGCCAACGCATGGGCTACTTCAGTCTCTTCCCGCTCGGTTTCCTACCGCCAGGCCATGATTCTCGGTACCATCTTCGAGATGGTTGGTGCCATTACCGTTGGTGCCCGTACCGCTGAAACCATCAAGAACGGTATCATTCCTCCTACTGCCTTCAAGGGCGATGCTGGTGTTCAAATGCTCGCCTTCACCTGTGCTCTGGCTGGTGCATCCATGTGGGTCATGTGGTGCACCAAGCACTCGGCTCACGTCTCGTCCTCATACTCGCTCATCTCTTCCGTCGCTGGTGTCGGTGTCGCTGTTGCCGGTGCTGCCAACGTACAATGGGGCTGGAACAAGGGCAAGGGTCTTGGTGCTATCTTCGCTGGTCTTGGAATGGCTCCCGCTGCCTCTGCCTGCTTCGGTGCCATCATCTTCATGTTGATCAAGATGACTGTACACGTCCGCAAGAACCCCATCCCTTGGGCCATTTGGACCGCCCCCTTCTTCTTCCTCATCGCCGGAACCATTTGCACGCTCTCCATCGTCTACAAGGGATCGCCCAACCTCGGTCTGAACAAGAAGCCAGCGTGGTTTGTCGCGACCGTCACCATGTCTTGCGGTGTCGGTCTCGCTGCCCTGTCCTTCCTCTTCTTCGTTCCTTACCTATACACCAAGGTTGTCAAGCGTGACCACACCGTTCGCTGGTACCACGTTTTCCAAGGCCCCCTTCTCTTCAAGCGTCCTACCCTCGAAGGTGCTGAGGCTGCTGTTGTCCCCGACTACGCCGTCGTACAGGAAGACGAAGAGATGAAGAAGCCTGAGCACGGCAGCGACTCTGAAGTTGGTGTCATTGGCCACGACGGTGAAAAGGGCGCCATCAGTGCCGATGTTGCCGAGCACCAACAACTCAGCTACAAGCAGCTTGTCGAGCAAGGTCAAGAACGCTTTCACGCTAAGCTCAGGCAAAAGCGCGGACCTCTTGGCTGGGCTATGCGATACCTTCACGAGAACAAGATCCAGACTGGTGAGATCTACGAGAAGAAGAACATGCTCATCACCCTCAAGCGCATCCCCGCCATGATCACCGTCGGTGCTCTCTACGGTGTCAACTACGATATTCACGCCGCCCAGACTGGTATTCACGGTACTCCCGAAGGTCGCCGCATGGAGCGCGTCTACAGCCACGCTAAGAAGTACTCCAACGAGGTCGAGCACACCTACTCTTTCGTACAAGTTCTCACTGCCTGCACTGCCTCATTCGCTCACGGTGCCAACGATATCGGTAACGCTGTCGGTCCCTGGGCTGTCATCTACGGTGCCTGGAACACTGGCAAGGCCGCTTCATCCAAGGCCCCCGTTCCCGTCTGGCAACTTGCTGTTCTCTCCGCTACTCTTTCTCTCGGTCTCATCACCTACGGCTACAACATCATGAAGGTCATGGGTAACAAGATCACCTACCACTCTCCCAGCAGAGGTTGCTCCATGGAGATGGGTGCCGCTCTTACTGTCCTCATCTTTTCGCAATACTCGCTGCCCGTCTCCACATCCATGTGCATTACTGGTGCCACCGTTGGTGTCGGTCTTTGCAACGGTACTCTCAAGGCAGTCAACTGGCAACGAGTTGGTCTCTTGGTCTTCTCCTGGATCATGACAATTCCCATCGCTGGTACCATTGGTGGTGTCTCCTGCGCCATTGTGCTCAACGCTCCCCACTTCGGTTAAGCGCACACATCGGTGACGGATGATGATACTCGTGTCCATCGGAGGTGGATGTTAGTTTGCTTGAATACCCCTGTTTCTTCTTATAGCCATAGCGATTGCGATCATGATTTAGCATGCAATAGACTATCTTTTTGCCTTTGACATCAATGTTCGTCATGCTTTCATCGCTTCAATAGCGAAAGTTCAACATTTGCATAATCCTACTGAATCAGTACTTTGCTCGATCTATTCTCAATTTCCTTGCATGTACGCGACCGTCTAGGAAAAAGAAGAAGAAGAGAAGTACATGAGTATTCGCTGTGCGAGCATTCTGAGTGCTGACCATAGCAAAATATGTTATCTGATCCACAACCAACGCCTAACTCTTGCAAAACGACAAGATTGCTAGAAGCTAAGTTCTACTCCCAGACTTCTGGAAAGCGGAATCAGCATGAAAGAGGTGCAGTGACACTATCGCCTCATTAAAGTGCCTCATCGCGCGACAAGCCATCAAACCCACCCGGACGATTTCCACGACCACGTTCACGAGCATCACCCCGACCTCGACCACGGTTCTGAGAGCTATGACTACGACTGCGAGCATCCTCAGGACTTACCCGATCAGCGGCCGGATCTTGTTCTTCAGCACGCTCGCGAGTAACATGATCCAAGTTAGTCCAAAAGTTATTCCTGCGGTTCTGAGAAGCCACAACTACGCCCTGGTTGCCAGCCGCAATCTGATCTCGTCGGCCCCGGGTATCTTCATGAGTCCGGTCAGAGGGTGCTTGGGGTGATTCCTGATTCGGAGTCTTGTCTCCGAGAATGGATGCTATGGCCGAAGGCTTTGGGGCAGCGGAAGCGGCTGGAAGAGGATTTGAAGATCCGAACGGTAAGTATGAAGTTGACGGGGCTGAGGCAACCGGTGCTTGAGCAGGTGGAGACCCGAAAGGCACGTACGGAGCCTTCGCAGCTGGAGGAACTGTCGATCTGGCGATTCTAGATCGCCCCGGAGAGTTGGCGTTGGCATCTGGCACAGAAGCTTCGGGATTCATGATACGATCGAGAACGTCTACTTAGCGTTAGTAAATCTAGACTATATCAATCATGACCGTAGCTGACAAGTCCGACAAGCACAAACGCGTCTGTGATCTTCAAGGTACTCAAAGTTGTCTTGACTTACCTTGGGTCAGATTGCTGAAGGTTTGCACAGTTACCCTCTGTCCCTGGATCATCCCGCCACTCAAATTCTTAACAGCCCAATCACGGCCCTTAGTAGTTTGCATGAGAACAAGCGCAGAAACCATCCAGTTACCTCCAATTTGGGTTCGATCAATCGACTCGGGACGATACTCTTGGAGAAATGTCATGACAGCATCATTGTCGGCCTCAGTCGGCAGATCTGTGATCAACAGCACGCGGTTTCGTGGGTCTTGCCTGTTCTGAAGATCAGGAGCAGGGACAACATGCTTGATAGGGGCTGGGCCTGAAGGCTGCTTCCGCCGATCTTTGTTTTTATAACGTGGTAGAGAGGCCATCATGCGCTCCATGAGAACTCGACGAATAACCTGCTCATTGGTGTAATCCGCGCGAGAGCGTTCTTCTCGAATGCTTTCTTGTTGCTCTTGTTGGACGCGTGCTCCTTTTTCGCGTGTGATACCGAGGGCTAGAATATTCGAAATCGTGCGATTCAGGGCTGTAGAGAGCGACTCGGCTGCGGCGGAAGCAGTGTCAGTATCCCTAGGCCGGGCGAAACCCTCCTGACTGGCGTTGACTAGATCAATAGATCAGCAAAGCACTGGCGAAGGGCTTGACCAGACATTGAACTTACAGCTATAGTTACCAGTAGGCGCAAGCATTGTGTTGACGCGATGACCATCAATGTAGAGGTCCCCATACCTCTCAACAACAGCGTTGCTGTCCTGGACAGTCGAGAACAGAACGTAGACGCTGGAGTTTGTCCCCACTTGTGGATCGATGGTGCGAATCTGGTCGACGACGACGCAGCTCCCGAAGAGCTGGCGGATGTCTTCCTCAGCCACGTCATAGGGTACGTTGGTCAGACGCACCACGCGAGCATTCGGAAGGGTCATATCGTAAGTGGAGTTTTCAATCTTTCCGGAGTCTCTAGTTGTGAATGAGTTCTCAAGAATATCAAGACACTACGTGAGAAACAGCAATAATGGAGTAACGAATCGCAACTTCTGTGGGTTGAAACAGCGCGGAGTATCTGAACGGGGCGCTAACAAGGTGTGCAAGAAAAGGGTACGTGCGAGGAGCGCGACTGACTCTTTATGTCAAGTAGTGAAAGAGTCCCTACGGCAGTTGTTTCTGGTGCCAATTCGAAGCTGCTCGTCGGTTCTTGACATGAGAGAATGTACGACGACGATAATGAGGAGAAGCAAACCACAAAGAAGGAGTAGCGACTGGTAATATAGCGTCAAGCTTATCGTGCATCCTGTATGCTGTATTCGAAGTCGTTTTGCGTGCTCTTATTGGACTGGAAAGTGAAGTACAAAGAAATGGCTGCATATAGGAACTTTATCCCCACCGTCACCGTTCCAGAAGACTTTGAGAGTTTGATATAACAGAGATAATGATTTAGTCATGAGAGGAAGTGGGTTGAACATTAGCACACCAAGTTGTAAGAAGCTACGCATGATCGAAAGAGCGAGGGAAACCATTTGGAGCTGTACGGAAAGACATGTACACAGTGTGCTGCAATCGAAGATGAGACCAATGTGATCTTGAAAAATGAAAGAGCGTCTGAGCCGTGGATGTTGGTAGATCCTGCTGGTCGGGGGGCGGACTAGCGCCAGGCTCGTGCACACGTGCTGACGACGCATTAGTTTCGCGTCTGACATCACTTTCAACGTGTTGGATCTACGCGTTCCAAGCTCCGTGTATCGATTGCATGCGAAATTCTTCTATTGAGTTATTGTATCTATATAACACACGTCTACTGCGCTCCGTGTACAAACAGCCTCTTGCCTTGCACCTCCTGGAACTGCTTCTCGCCAGGCTCGCCCGCACGTCCACCAAAGACCAACTGGCCCCTGAGCTTCCATCCAAGAGGGATGTCCCACTCCTGTGCGGCCTTCTGGTCGATGATGGGGTTGTAGTGCTGGAGGTTGGCACCGAAACCCTCAGCCTCTAGAGCTACCCAAAGAGCGTACTGGTGCATGGCGTTGGTGTGTTCAGACCAGTCACCGAAGTGGTGGGCGTAAAGAGCTGCGATGAATGTAAGCATGAGCTGGGGAAACGTGCTCGGGGTTACTCACGGAAAGCTTTGCGGAGGCCCTCGACGGGTTCAGGGTCCTCGTAGCACAGAATCTGCAAATATGTTTTAGATGGCGCCCGACAAACACAAGGTGTGCACTTACGGTTCCCTTAGCAGCTCCGAATCCCTTGACCTTTTGCTCGGTCTTGGGGAACTGGTCCTCAGGAGTAAGAGGCTTCAAGACCTCAAGGACGAAGTCCCAGAACTTTTCGTGGTCCTTGTTGAGGAGCACAACCAGACGGGTGCTCTGTGAGTTGAAGGATGAAGGGACGTGGAGGAGAGCCTTCTCGGCGATCTCGGCGATCTGCTTGTCGGAGATGGGTGACTCCTTGTTGAGCTGGTAGTAGGTGCGACGCTCCTTGACAGCGTCCATGAAAGACTTTTGGGAAGACATGATGTGTGGTGTGGTTGAGAAAGTTGCAGAGTTGTGAAAGGCAGGCGTTAGAATTGGAGTTGGGGCATGTAGCGACGATGTGCTTTTGTACCCACCACTGACCCACGCACGATGCCTAGCAGCGCGGAGGCTATTTTTTACTACTTGCGCCATCGACTCGGATAGGGATAGTGTCGTAGACGTTGGAAACGTGTCGTGATTCTGGATGGCCGGCAAGTGGAATACTGGCACCATCTGCTGCATCAACCAGGCAAGAAATAGGCTCGTTACGAGACCCATCAATACAGAGCGTGGGGCAAGGACAGCCATGACGATGACGTGATGACAACGTCGGAAATACCAGCAAGTTGCGAACACCGAGATAGCTTAATCATGGTGAGTTTGCAGTCCTTAGAATTGCTTGCACGTACTTCCAAAGTGGATACGGTGTGCGGGAGTTGGATTTGCCGGGGATTTTCAATCCATCAGTCAGCCGCGCATTGTGGCGCGCATGAATTCCGCATGTGGGGTCCCGATCAGATCATATCACTCATCCGACATCCGAATTGCGAAGCTACGTGATAACGAAAGACGAAACAATATAGCAGGAGAACTATTCCATTATTACTAATGCTTCTTCCGTCTAGGTAATGCGCTCTAGATAAGACACAATGAATAGCATCAAGGTGAAGCTTCAAACCTGTAGCATCCATACCGCAAGCCATGCGATGCCCTCGACCACAATGCTTGGTCAACCTTCTATCATATTAGCAGCCGAAGAGCTCGTACCGAAAGAAGCAAAGATGGCTATGCGAAGGCACGAAAGTGATTACACCTTTACATAGGATAAGCCAACAGCATCAGCCTAAATATCGCGATGTTCGCGATGCGCAATCGGCTCGCGACTGTTCATCTTCTCCGCCGTGTCTCGCGAGGATACACCAGCGCGGTCCTCAAACAGGCTATGTGGAACCCATTTCTTCGACGTGCGTGGGGTCGTCTCCTCAAGCATGCGATCGACTTGCTCGAGGGATAAACCCTTAGTCTCAGGCACCAAGAAGTACGCAAAGAGAACGCAGACAGTGCATGTAGCACCCCAAACGAAGAAAACCTTAGCCTTCATATTCCCGTAGGTCTCATCAACCATGTAGGGGGTGATGAAGCCGATCACAAAGTTCCAGAACCACTGCTAAGTTAGCAACCAATTCGTAATTGTTAGGGGATCTGCGTTACTTACATTGCTGGCTGTTGAGAGAGCGACGCCCTTGGCACGTATGGGGAGAGGAAAGATCTCGCCGATCAGAACCCAAGCACCTGGACCCCAGGTCGATGCAAAGAAGAAGATGTAGATGCAGGTAAAGACGATGAGGCACAACCCGGCTGCCTTGCTGCCTTCGTCAACCGTACCGACAATGGCGATAATGAATTCACAGACGAGCATACCGACAGCGCCGTAGATTAGGAGCGCGCGCCGGCCGAACTTCTCGATGGTCCAAAATGAGATGGGTGTGGAGCAAACATTGACGGCGGTCGTGATCATAGAAACCAGGAAGGCATTCTGTATGCCGACTGTCTTGAAGAAAGTAGAGCCGTAGTAAAAGACTATTGCGATATGTTAGTGCTGGAAAAGTATGCTTGTAGATGTGTAAGTCACTTACCGAAATTCACGCCAGTCCACTGCTGCATCATTTGGAGTGCCATTCCGAGGACTACACGGCGGAGATTGCTAGATGGCTTCCATCCACCACGAAAGCAACCGGCCCAGCCCGCTTGCATATGCCTCTCGTATCCATGATTAGCGATGAGCTCATTGAGCTCATCCCTGACATATTCCGAGTTGGCAGCCTGCCCACGTAGGGTACCAAGAGCACGAGCCGCATCTTCATGGCGACCTTTCTTGACATACCAACGGGGTGATTCAGGTAGTAAGAAGAGGCCAACGCCGAGGACAGTCGCAAATAGCCACTGCAATCCAATGGGGATACGATACGCACTGGAGTCCATACGGTCCTTGGTTCCGTTATCAACCACCGATGCTAGGAGCAGGCCGATGGTGATGCAGAACTGATATCCTGATACGATGGCTCCACGAAAGCGCTTAGGTGCAACCTCAGACATATATAGGATGATGACAGCGGAGACAAACCCGATTCCAAAACCTGCGATCAGACGACCCGGAATGAGGACGCCTACGCTGGAAGCAGCCACCTGTAGGACGACACCAAGCGAGAAGATGGCGCACCCAGTGATGATAGTGGCGCGACGGCCGATCCAGTCCGCAACGGACCCTGCGGTAAGAGCTCCGAAGAAAGTTCCAGCAGAGAGAATAGAAACGATGAGAGACTTCTCCCATGTTTTGTAAAGGTGACCGTTGGAAGCTTCTTCACTGGCGGAAGGTCCTAGTGGTGACGTTAATGTTGAAGCACGAGAGGATGCGTGAGGCCGGGTTTACCTCCAAACTGCTGCTTGAAGTAGTCCATGCCTAATACGCCATTGATGTAGCCCGAGTCATAGCCGAAAAGGATACCACCAAACGCGGCGAAGACGCACAGGAGATAACCTCGTACAGTGACCGGCGCTTCGATTCGGTCGTGCGCGGCGGCGCCTTTGCTGGAGGAAGTCCAGAGATTCATATCTTGCGGTTTTCTAGCTGTCTCTGATGGGTTCAGGGATTATATTGTGATAGAATATAGTTATATGGAAGTCGGGGTGGGAGTGAGAGAGCAAGAGCTGGACAGGAATTATATCCGTGCGCAGAGCGTTTGCATCGTGACGAAGATCGATGAGCAGACGAAAGTGACCAATGTTCAGGCTAGTAGGTGTACGCGTGAGCCGAGTGAAAGTGCAGTACCAACGTTCGTGGACTACCGCATTTGGCGAACGAAGAACACTTTCTTCGCGGGAACTAGTGGCTATTACAAAATGACATTCGAAACATTATGATAATTTACACGGAAATCTCGCACACATACTAGACCAATCGCACAATTTCACGACTCAAGAACGCCTGACTTCATGACGTGTGGCATCTTCGTAACTCGGCGGCGGCTCTTCTGTACTGACCCTCTCTGCATCCATACTTGGGCGTCTGCTTTCATACTGTGGAACGCTTGGTTGCTCTCGACGAGCTTCATCAAGCGCCCGCTGAGCCTCTTCGCGTTTGTTCTGCGTCTTATTTTGCCGCTCTCGGGTCGTCATTGGTGGCGGTGGAGCAGATGACGAAGAGCCATATATAGCTTCGTGTTGCTACAACAGCTGGTCAGCTGACAGTATGGCGTTTCATACAGATAGGGAACATACAGCAATAGCCTTCTTCTCCTTTCTTTCGAGCCTCTTTTCGGAGATGGTACGTCCCAGCTTCTCGGCACCAAGGCCAATACTGACTGCGATGAGACCAGCCTGTACCATGTCAGTTGTTTGTCTAGCACCACTGGTGCCTTGTAATCATACCATGGTGGGCTGTTGAGATGAACTATACGTGCCGATGGTGTTCGACTGAGCCTGTACGAGACGTGTTTTACAACAGGTTCGTCTTGGTGGCGAATACAACAGTTGTTGTTCAGAACGTTGCTGGCGGTTCTTTTTGCAACACATTGTGAGCGGTGTGTATTCAAAACGTTTGCGACTTTGGAAGCCAAATTGTATTATAAAGCTTCGAGGAGATGATGCTCCTTTCTCATCGTGGTTTGCTTACCTTTATAGACTTCTTTCCAGTACAGCCTTGATACAAACGAGTATCTGACGTAGTTGTCGGAAGAATGGTCTTTTCGGGGTGCTTGCAGCAGGAGTAGCGCTTTTGGTTCGGTTCTCTTGATTGATGGTGTTGTTTCGCCAGAGCAATCACTTAGATTGTGCCGATGTGGTGGTAATGTTCCACTTACGGCCGCAACACGGTGACGTATGCCAGGCGTGGCGTAGCCTCCATCGTTCTAATTGGTCATGGACCCTACCACGAGGCAACCCGTTCTTAGGCGAATGCGAAACGCTGCGGTACAAACTACAATTACCGACTCTAGCGTGTCTCCGAATAATGCGACGAGACAGCAAGATAGTCTCGTTCAGAGCTGTAGCCTACCTCCAAGTTGCGCGATCTCAGTCAATCAGGCTAATCGTTGCAACGGTCTTAGCGATCTCGGGGAAGTGGCGTACATGATAGATCCGACTAGTCAGGCGTTGATCGAGACCTCGGAACATCCCCACAACGTGCTCTACTCCAGCCATACCGGCGGTGTCTATCTTGCGTCGTACCGCACTGACAGTCAGCGCCGAAGCGCCAGCTCCTTGGGCATGTCTGTAAGGAATTGTCGAGCGACGATAGCTCTCTGATACATGTTACAAGGCCTAGTCGTGAGGGGTGGCCATTCTGACCGGAAAGATAGCGCATAAATGGACGGGACGACGGACGCCTGATTGGGCGAACAAAGCAAAGAAGCATGGAACATGGCCTGAGTGATGAGCGAATCAGTGTCTTTCCACTTCCCAAGTGCACGGGAGATGGGTTTCTTCGGACCCCTTGGGCAGCCCCGCAACATGAATAAAGGGTCAAGATAAAGGATCGCTATTTGATGGAACTTGCTTTTGGTCGAGATGTGCACCGGCATGCCGAGTGCAGATTCAGAGACGGTGATTGGCAGAGAAAGCCGACAGCGCGTCTCTGCCTGATGTAGCAGACGGCACGGATAAGCATCGTGGACAGATGTCGAGGGTCGGATAGCGTTGGGCTCACGCGCTCAGCACACAGTCGGAGCAGTGCCAGCGTTCCAAGGTTGTTGGCCCGCAGATAGGGGCCCGTCCATGAACCGTAGTTCCGTGGATCAAGCGCTGCATCTTGGGGCCGATCTCTCCCATAGGGCCCAACGCACGGCGATGATGATGATGAGGAGAGGCTAAACTCAGCCCTGGTTATACTCGCGGCCGCTAAGACGCGAGGGGCCAACGAGACTGCAAGCAGCCCAACGACAGCCGTGCTGCCATGGGAATCGAGTGCTGTGGGTAGCGCAGCGCGGCGTCGAGTGGTTGGAATGGGGTACCTGTGTGACGGGCGAATCCAGGACTCGCACAGTAATCAAATTAGCTCCGACGCGCCTTCCCTGGGCTCATCATCAGAGTCGTCGTCCTAGAGGCAGTCGCGCCCCGTCAACGCTATGCCGGGGGGGTTTCACTCGCCCTTCTGCCGCTTCTCCTCCCCTCCCACTGCCGCCCCATCATCGCCTGCGTCTGCCTAATGCCCACCCTCTCTGCTTGCAAATACTAGATCGCCCGCTACTGTAGTCTCCCAGGCTCGCTTCTGCCACAATTGCACCCAGATTTGGCTGCGGTTCCTGCCTCAAGCCCATTGGCCCAGTGCCAGAGCCTCGACAGCGCGCATTGCCCAGGCCCGCCGCCCGCCCACGCTCACGCCCTCGACCGCTGCGGCCTGCCATCAACACTGCTGTCGACGCCCGTCCATCTGCCCTGGTCCTGCTGCCGCCTTCGCTATTACCCTCGCCACCTTCACCACCACCACCGCCATCTTCACACCTGCCGACGCGCAATTCTCTTGCGCCGCCCGCGTCCAGGCTGCCGTCGCTGCCGCGTCCTTTGTCTCTGCCACACGCCCGCCGCAACGCCTGGTAGACAAAGGCCGACATGGCCGCCCGCCCGAGTCCCAGCAGCACAAGCCCCTCGAACTTGTCCAACAGCCCATTCCCCCACGGCTCTCACGGCTCTCACAGCAGCTCCACGTCGTCGTCGCCGCCAAAGCCGTTTGCATCGCACAACACCATGACGGCCGACGTATTCGCACCATCCATGTACGCCATGCCGGGCGCCGTCGGAGAGCGCAGGCCTCTCGAGAAGGGCCCCACGAACAACGCGCGTTACTCTATTCTATTGCGCAGGCTTCCGAGCAGCAGCGATCGCGATGCCGTGCGCAACATTCTGCTATTCGCAAAAGACCTCATCGACTGCGAAATCCTCCCACCACCCAGGAATGCCGACGACAAGGGTTTCGCCTCTGCCATTGCGCACTTTCAGACGCTCGAAGGCGCAAAAGAAGCGCGTCAGCTCCTCGACGGAAAGCGCAATGCCACCAACGATGCGACGCTGGTCGTCGAGTTGACTCAGGACGCTTCGCCTGGCGCAATCGGCTCGCGCCGCAACACAGTTGACAGCACACCTGCGCGGCAAGCGACAGGCAACGGCGTCATGACCGGCGCTACAACCAATGCCCGACAATCATCGCGATACAACGGCACCTTCCAAAACATGGAGAACATGTCCCCACCCAACGGGACCCCAGGTCTTGGCAACGGAGAGTTCCCGGTCAACAACCTTTTCTCGCCGACATCCCCCGTCAACACCTCTTTCACGAGCCGCAATCTGGGCAAGTCAGTAATCAATGAAGACGCTGACGATGATGACGGCTTGCTCAACGAGTCAATTGGATACGCCACGGGCGGTCCGCCAATGCACTCCGGCATGCAGCGTCGCGCAACGAACCCTCACACCCCTTCTATTCCTATCCAGCGCTTCGGATCTCTTTCCTTGAACACAAACGGAGTGCCGAATGCCACATCCCCACCTCTATCTAACTTTGCTTCTCCACGCTCCGGATCCAATATGCAGTCGCCTGGTCCGGCCTTATCAGCCTTGTCACCACACAGCATTCCATCCGCCTTGAGCAGTGGTCCCAATACTGGCTACCAGCAATACACGCAGCACTTTGCGCGGCCAACATACCCTCCAGTGAATCCTGCTGATCAGAACCCCCCATGCAACACTCTCTACGTGGGTAATCTCCCCATGGACACGTCCGAAGACGAACTCAAGGCTGTCTTTTCTAAGCAGCGCGGGTACAAGCGACTTTGTTTCCGTACCAAGCAAAACGGTCCCATGTGCTTTGTCGAGTTTGAGGACACGTCGTTTGCTACCAAGGCTCTCAACGAGCTTTATGGATATATGCTTCACAACAGCGTCAAGGGAGGCATTCGCTTGAGCTTCTCTAAGAACCCCTTGGGTGTTCGCAGTGGCCAGAACTCAGCAATGGGCCCGCAATCTGCCATTGCCCCATCCACCCCTCTCTCGGGTTTCGGTAGTAGTGCCGCAGGTCCCCCAGGCTTCTCTACGGCCACTGGACCACCACCAGGATTGTCCGTTCCTCCAGGCCTATCGACTCCTGTGCACACCAACAATAGTTCCGGTTTTGGCATGTATTCCAACGGTGGCTTCGGGATGAGCCATAACGACATGGCCGGTGCTATGCGCCAGCCACTCGCATCCAGTGGTGCCGGGAACGGCTTCTCGGGCTATTCTACCTACATGATGGGGCGCTAGAGACACCCACCTCCATGATTGAGCGCGCGAGACACCAACCTATATCTGTTATGCCATTATGAGTGATGATTGAGGAGTTGGGGGTGCTCATCACGGAGCGTTTGCATATCCGGCCTTCATTTGTTGTTGCCACTATATCCTGTCTTTTCAATCATGGCGAGGTGTTGAGTCGTTTGGGTTGTATTTGGCTTCATTAACGCAAGGGCATGGGTACTGGCGTGGGGTGACTAGGGCTTTCATGCCCAGTGGGCGTGGCTCTCTTTGCAGCATACAGCGATGATTCCCCCTTGTGCGATTTGCTTGTTTGATCATTACACCGGAGTCTGGAGAATGGAGTGTCTCTTCGTTACCATCGTACGCATTTGCTTTGGCTGTGCGTCGACCTTTACCGCTTCTTTATTCGGAACATTTGGGAACTATTCATACCGTGGTGTATGGCGAAGGTTTTGAGAACTTACTCGTCTTACCACGTGCCTTGAGATGTTCATGCAAGACGCAGCACTACGATTGTGGACCTTCAGAATGCGTTGCCTGGCTAGCTGATGGGTCAAGGTTGTTAGTAGAGGGAACCTTCTATGGCGGCTCGCCGCATGTTCTTTTTGAGTTTACAGTTTGTTACGGTTGGGACTTTATGCATACTGGAGTATGCATTGTTCGGTCTCGACGGCATATTCCATGATAATCGCGGCTTTGTTTCTTGATATTCTTGCGTCTGCCTCGGCAGTTATGTAACGGCCTCATAGTTTTGAATACCATTTTTCGGCGCAAGATATGGCGTTAAGTGTGTGGCATTCCAATAGCATTGGTAAAAGTCAACTCTGATTACCCATTTAGTAATCTCCAATATTCGACCACTGAACAGTGATACCAAAAAGGCATCCTGTCTAGGTGATGTTCGTGGTCTCCATAGGTGCCAAGGCGCTAACCAACATCGCGTCTCACTAAGAATTTCCTGCGAGGTCCCCATTCTTCCTCACTCAACTCTACTACTTCCTCCGTCTAGACTCACTCACGTGTCCACGCCCTCTCTTCCCTTCCCTTTCTTTTCATCTTTGATACCCGGCGCCAATGCGGTAGCCCCTCACATTTTCAACATGCCCCCTCGGTTACGGTGTTCAAACTTTTCTACACCTGCCGCTCCATCACAGGTCACTCAGTGCTTCGCTGCACGGCCACAACCCGTCTCGAATTCGTCACGGCATTCGCGGCAATTCTCACAGACACCATGCCCACAAATCACATTACGGCGGCGGAAGTTCTATGAGTGGCTCAATGGGCCTGGTCGGAACCTCAAGGAACCTATACCAGACTCGACAAACTACCTAGGAGCTTACGACAAGTATGGCAATCTAGTGCGTGCTGGTCCTGGGTGGAAAAGGGACGGGGGCGCAAAGGCTGCGGCCTCGACAAAGCCAGAGCAAGCCGGCATAGAAGCCAAGGCAGAAGGGACCACAGAGGCGACACCTGCAGGACAGGAGAACTTGGACGATCTCGAAGCAGCAATTCAGTCTGGTGCAGCCGAACAGAAGGAAAACAAGAAGCCAAGCCCAAAGGAAGACGACAGCAAGCTTCCGCCTGAAACGGCAGAAGACTTACGGCCTTTCCCGCTCAATCAGTACTTCCGCAGCCAGCCAGTCCTAAGCGAAGACCTAAGGGAAGCTATTTGGCGGAGAGTCAAGAAAGACGGCGCCACAGTATCGCTTGCCAGTGTCGAGTTCGGCGTCAGCAACGAGCGTGTCGGCGCGGTGGTGCGATTGAAGCAAATGGAGAAGGAGTGGGTTGCCCAGGTATGTTTTCTCTCTTGCATCTATCCCATACAACACGACATGATGAGCTTCTTAAAAAATCGATTAGTCTTTAAGACATCCACATGGTTACAAAACTTAAGTCATGCTCTTGCTGAACGTCGTCGACTTGTTCACTCAAATATCGAGAAAGCACTGTTGTACAAGCGCTAACACAACATGTTCAGGGCAAAACACTTGCACTTCCCTACTCTAAGGCAGTGCTCTCCATGCTTCCAACAACCCCCCACATCGACCCCTCCCTCCCTCAGAACAGGAACGTACGACCCATTGTCCACGAGCCCATCAATGACCTGGCAGTACATCCCGCAACACGTCAGCAACTTTTCGTACCCGTTGCCGAGTCACGGCGCTTCACTCGAGAAGATGCTGGTAAGGCTTTTGACAACACGCTCTTGCCTGCCGACGCTCGCATTCCACATCCAGAACTTGTGCAGGCAGAGCGCGAAGCTGAGATGGGGCTTTCAATAGAGAAGCGCAGAAAGCTCGCAGAGCAGCGCTTTGAATTAGAGCAGGACAAGAAGAAGAAGGAAGAGAAGCGAAAGGAAGAAGAGCTTAGGGCCATGAAAGTGGTGCCTCAGCGGAGGTGGGATTTCGTCTTCAAGGACGTCAGCGTAGAGGCTGCGGGCAGAGATGGAAGAGGAGCGGCTGCAGCTGGATGGCGGTATGGTGTGCCGCACCAGGACCGCAAGCGAGGCATTCCCAAGATTGCCACGCGGGTCGAGGCATAGTGTAGTTTTATGTGTAATGATGTATAATACATGCCTAACGAACCCAATTCTTCAACGGTATTGCATTTTCTGTCCACCACGCTTCTCCATCTTGGCCTGCCTCTTGCTTGCTTGTGGTTGGGGTACACCAGCTGCGTCCTGATATCCACCCCTCATGCCAGTGTACATGCCCCAAGCGGCATAGCCGCTGTAGGCGGGGATGACTGCCCACAACCACCAGGCGTAGTCGCCAAGAATAGCTGACATAGTGATGCAGCCATAGGTCCAGTAAACAACATCCCACATGTACTCGGTCAGGCCCTTTGCGTCGAGGTCCTCGCCAGCTCGCTGCACGCCGCCATCGGCAGTAAGGGTGGGGCGGGAGAGGCGCTCGAAGTAGAGCTCGATGAGGAGCTGGGGAGCCGAGAGGAGAACATAGACGAGCAGTGATTTACGTGATAGAGAGGCACGGAAGATCAGCGCACGCAGGAGCCACCAGAGGCCGTGGACGGCAAGCGTTATGTAGAGCGTTTGGTTGAGGCGCTTGGTGTTGGAGGCGGCCAACGTCTTGGTAGCTTTCTAAGAGGAATCATCAGTGAGTGGTGCATCCAGGTGGCGGTAGGCGGGACTGCGAACCTTTGCCATGGTGAAGGTGGGATCAATGGATGGCTGGTTGTCGGGGCTGGGCTAGCTGGCTGGCTGCAGATGTGTACAAAAGACGTAGGTGGAACATTGTTTTGCTGCATTGCTTGGCGTCGATAGCGCGTAAACCAACAACCTTGACCGCGTTGCCCTCACCTGCCCGCAACACCATCACAACCCCAGCCCCAGCCGCCATAGCCAACGCCGCATGGACTATGAGCGCACCGTATTGAGGATCCGTTTTCTGTCGTCGCTGTCGCCAAGCAAGCATGTCAGCACCCCCAGGCGTCAATGCCCAACTGCGCCAGCTCGTACACTACCACCTGGACAACGGCTTCACTGAAAACGCTCTGTTCCTTGCCGGCCGCCTGCACGCCCTCGATCCCCGCAGCCCGGACGCCGCCCACCTACTTGCCCTTTGTAACATCCGTCTGGGACGATACAAGCAGGCGTTAGACGATGCGCGGTCAAAGAATGCCCATACACAACATCTGGGATGCGCCTACATCTTCGCCCAAGCCTGTCTCGCCCTCGGTCGCTATGAGCAGGGAGCCCAGGCCTTGGAGAAGGTGCGCGGCCTGTGGGCAGGACGCAACCACTGGAGTAAGGAGTTACAGTAGTCGTCGCCAGTGCCCTTCACTAACAACATCCCAGACAAGCATTCCGAGACATCGAGACGACATGTGCCCGACGCCGCCGCCTGCTACTGCATGCTGGGGAAGCTGTACGCAGCACACGGCGACTCCAAAAAGGCCATTGATTATTTTGTCGACGCGCTCAAGATCAACTCTTTCATGTGGGACGCCTTTACCGGCCTCTGCGATATTGGCGCCGTCGTCCGCCCCCACAACGTTTTCAAGATCACGCCCGATATGCTTCCTCCCGTTTCTGCCTCGAACAGCTTCCAGTCCAGGTTGAACGGCCGCAGCGCACAGCCCAACTCCTACCAAGATTCCGAAAACCCCTTTGGCAACGGCCAGAACATCCGCGATGATCATGCTATGATGGGAGAGGCTGGCGGTCCAGTTCAGTCGCGCCCCATCACGTCGAGAGCCCGCACCAAGACAAACCCCGAGGTCGACCAAACGGATATCCCGCGGCCTGTGTACCAGAACGGCCATAAGAGAACCGTGTCTGGTCATTCTCTGCAGCAACCGCAGCCGCAATCGCAATCCCACCCACAGCCTCCATCACAATCCCACCCACAATCTCAACCTCAGTCACAACCGTTCGATCCGACGGCAGCGCCCCCACGACGCAGTGTACGGCTGTTGAACTCCATTACTCAGATTCGGCCCACCCGGCCAGGAACTACATCAAGCAGAGAAACCAGGGAAATGGAGTCGAAAGAGCGACGTGAATTGCGGAAAGCCAGAGCAGCGGCTCCTAAGCCCCGCTCAACGACTGGCTCGACTGTAGGCAGGGTTGTTAGTGGCAACAGGAAACCGCAGGTCGATACTTCCGAGCCCTCAAAGCCGCAGAGCAGGCCGACAAGCATGATCGATACAGCTGTTGCGCCGCCGCCGAAGATGGCCGCTCCGCCCATAGACACTTCTCGCGATAAGGAGCGGGAACGGGACGCCTTGACCTGGCTGCTTGATCTCCTCCTCAAGATAGGTTCTGGCTACCGCCACCTCAGTCGCTATGACGCAACAAAGGCACTGGAAGCATTTGGAGTCGTGCCCAAACCACAACGGGAGACGCCTTGGGTCCTGGCGCAGATCGGCAAGGCTCACTACGAGCGAACTCATTACGCAGAGGCAGCCAGCACGTTTCGAAAGATCCGAGAAATGGTTCCAGCCTCTTCAGAGCACATGGAAGTATATTCCAACACGCTCTGGCAGCTCAGGGACGAGGTGGCCCTGGGTCATCTTGCGCACACGCTGATGGACCAAGACCGCCTTTCCCCACAGGCTTGGTGTGCACTGGGCAACGCGAGTTCCATAAACGGGCAACATGATGAGGCTGTCAAGTGCTTCTCTCGAGCTACTCAACTGGATCCAAAGTTTGCCTATGCTTTCACCCTTCAAGGTCATGAGCATGTTGCGAATGAAGAGTTTGACAAGGCAATGGCGGCCTATCGAAACGCAATCAGCGCGGACAACAGGCACTACAACGGCTGGTATGGTCTTGGAAATGTTTACGAGCGTCTGGGCAAGTATGAAGTGGCTGAGAAGCACTATCGGGCGGCAGCGGAGATCAATCAGAACAACGCCATGCTGCTTGTTCGAGTAGGATTGGTAAGCCTTCTGCTCTGCCTGTTTGTCTGTCGGAAACTAACAATGTTGTGCAGGTCCTGGATCGCATGAAGAAGACCGAGCCCGCGTTGTTGCAATTCGAAAACGCAATCAAGATCGAGCCGCGTTCCGTCATGGCACGTTTCCGCAAATCCCAGGTTCTACTCAAGTTGAATGCGCCACAAGAGGCTCTACACGAGCTGCTTTATCTTAAAGATGCTGCACCAGACGACCCGAACATCCACTTCCTGCTTGGTAGGTGTTACAAGAAACTGCGAGACCGTGCGAGCGCGATCCGACACCTTACGATTGCTATGAACTTGGACCCGAAGAGTCACGGAGTCATCAAAGAGGTCATGGAGAGTATAGATCAGGAAGATGATGGCGGTTGGAGCAGTGAGGATGAAAACTAATGTCCTTCTCTCCTTTGATCGAAACCCTTTTACGAACTGTACCCGAAATGACTCTTATCTCTACGACGCCCATCATCCTCATCCTCGTCTTTTAGCGCATACCCTTTGGTTTCTACATGTACTTTTTTTCTTCTATACCCATCATCATGGACTCTTGCATCGTGGGCGCATTGGGAGGTACGAACAGCAAAATTATGCATTTTGGGTGGCGTTTTGGAGAGACTGACGACTTGGACGCTGCCTAATTGGGTGAGCGTGGAGATTGCATTTGTGTAGTTTTGAACGAAAGCGACCACGATGATCATACCCTGGATGACCGTTGCTGTTTTCGGTAATCACCGTCTAGCCTTCTTAGAGCCGAAACACGATTTGCGTACTGTACTATATATCAAAATGCACTGGGATATTTTTACCTCTACATGCTGTTTCATCGCTCGTGTCTTTTCTGGTACTCACGTACAATCGTTTGCTCTTCTCACTTTAGCACAGCGACCAATCGCCCTCCGCTGACCTCCCTCCTCCTCATTCGATCAAGACCCGCGTTAATGCCTTCCAACCCATCAACCGTATCCACAACATCCGGTGGTACCAACAAGCCCTTGGCTAGTAACCGCTCACACCACGCACTGAGCGCTTCACCCACTTGCGGAACCTCGTGATATAGCTTGATAGGAACGCTGTGTAGCACGACTCCTTTGGGTGCATCTCCTTTTGGCAGACCAGTCAAACCCACGAGATGAGATTTCTGGCCTCCGGAAGAAGCATCAAAGGGTGTAGACGGAGGGGTGGGTAGTTTACTATCCCGTCGCTCAGAAGCTTTTGTACCATTTGTTGATTCCACCTCTGCAAGAGATGATGGTGACGACTGTGGTGCAGGTGTTGCAAGAGCGTCGAGCAGATGCCTCGCTGTATCCTTGCCCATGGTATCGAATCCAAAACGTGCGCCTCCTTTGCCAGCGTTTGCTTTGATGACTTGAATCGCTCTTTGTGGGTCGTATGAGTCGACAACTAGATCTGGTACGATGGCTTTGGTCGAAGACAGCCTAGATCCATGTTTCGCTGCATCAACGACCGAGATGATCTTGATACCTGCAAGACGCGCTATTTGCGTCGTGATGTTCGCACAGACTGAGCTTGCGCCCCAGATAACTAGGTAGTCTCCAGCCCCAACACGTTCTTTCAGAGTAATGCCGTGCAGGCACTCTTGTTGTATATCAGTTGGGAGACTACTGGAATCGAGGTTGCGTACAATATTGAGAAGATCAGGTCCGGATTCTATAACGGAAAAGTCGAGGCCCATGCATATGCCTAGTGTGAGAGCGGCGGATACAAAGGCTACGCCTAGTATACTGCCTGAGTTGAGAGATATGGCTGGAGGAAGACGGATGGTGTTGAAGGAGGATGCGACGCTGTATTCTTGGAATGCGGCTTTGCGTAGGTCGCGGTAGTCTGTTGAGGGGATGAGGACGAGGTCTCCGATTTTGATAGGGCGAGATGGTGATGAGGTGGAAGGGATTTGGACTACTGTGCCGGCATATTCGCGGCCGGATATGTATGGTAAGGTAGGGATACCGAAGTTGTAGTCACTGGTGGCTTGTTAATGGAGATAGGAATAAGATGCAAGGTTTGTGCTACGTACGGCGCCTTCCAGTCAATTGGGTTGAGTCCTACTGCTTGCACTTTAACCAACAGTTCGGAATCTTGTTGGATCGTCGGAAGAGGGTGGTCAGTAGCGACATCGTATGGTTGACGTATCGCATGGAGCTTTAATGCTGACTGTACTACAGGCAAGTTATCATTTCCCTCTCTTTGCCGGACTTCGTCAAGTGTTTTCCGTCTTTTCAATACGGTATCTGTTGGAAGCACTCCTGTAGTGCTGCATGCTCGCTTGGTCCGCAACTTCATTGTGTCTTAGTAACTTGAGTCAATTAGAGGTGACGACCTTGGTTTTGATGACAGGTGAGTGCAAGACGGAGCAGAGCTGCCTTGGATGCAGATGCTCGACGTGATTTCCTACCTCCAACTTTCCAATCTCCAACTCGCCGACCTCCAACTCCCGGATTTCCAAGTTTGCACCTTCCGGGAATATGCGCGTCGATCTTCCAAATGGGCTAGAAAACCTCCATTACTCCGCGCTTATTGTGTAAGGCGGAGCAATGCCAGTCGCCATTGTGGGTTCGGATGGCACAATACAAGTGGTCGGCAAGTTCCCAGGTCTACCGCCCCAACATACCGTAGCGTACTGTAGTCGTGCGGAGCATAGACAGAAGGCCCTACATCGGAGATAAATATGTAGTGAGTATAGTACTTCGGGTATGGTATGATGACATCCCGCAGATAAGCGATCACGTTTGAAATCGTTCAAAGCACATCATCGCCTCTCAGAACCACGACACTTCTTCCGCACGACGCCATTCGATGCAACGCGAAGACACAACCTATAGCGACAATGGCAAAAAGAGTTCGAGAAAATGGCAATGGGGATGCGAAAAACGCAAAGCCGAAGATTGGTGTGGGCAAGAAGCTAATCATCAATGCCTTCGTTGAGATGTGTGAGTCCACGTGACAACCCCTCAAGAAGCCAATAGTCCTGTGTCAATAGCAGTTCAATTGGTTAAACCTCGTCACTGGCTGACAAGTAATCTCGAATAGGTAGTGGCCATCAGTCGCCAGGCTTGTGGAGACATCCTGACGATCATTCGCATGAGTTCAACGATGTCGAGCACTGGGTAGAGCTTGCGAAGCTGCTCGAGAAAGCCAAAATCCATGGCATCTTTGTGGCCGACGTGCTTGGTGGATATGATGTTTACAACGGCAATCTTGATGCTGCAAAAATATCAGGAGCACAATGGCCAGTCAACGAGCCTTTGGCTGTTGTAAGCGCAATGGCTGCAGTGACCAAGAGCATTGGATTCGGTGTGACTGTTTCGACAACATATGAACAGCCATATCATCTTGCTCGGAGGCTATCGACTATCGATCATCTTTCCAAGGGGAGGTAAGACAATCACGATTCCGGTCCTCTCCAGGAACTGACATTGTCTAGACTCGGTTGGAATGTAAGGAAAACTTGCTTTCTGGGCGAGTTCATAATTGACAGTGCTTACAGATCGTGACAAGCTATCTTGACTCCGCCGCACGTAATATGGGTATGAGAGAGCAATTACCGGTTGGTACCGTAGCTCGATTCGAAACATGCTGCTGACAATACTCAGCACGACGAGCGCTACGCCCAGGCTGAGGAATACGTAAAAGTCATGTACAAGCTCCTGGAATCATCTTGGAGAGATGATGCAGTTGTTTTGGATCGGAAGAAGGGCGTATATACGGTGCCTGATCGAGTGCGCGAGATCAACCACGAAGGGAAGTATTTCAGTGTGCCCGGTCCTCATATTTGCCAACCTAGCCCACAACGCACACCTCTGATTCTCCAGGCGGGTGCATCGAAAGCAGGTAAGAGCTTTGCAGCTCAGAATGCAGAAGCAATCTTTGTTTCCGCTCATGCGCCGGAGGTCTGTGCAAAGAATGTCGCAGAGATCCGACAGATTGCTTCATCACAATTCGGTCGGGATGGAAAGAACATCAAATTCCTTGCTCTTGTAACTCCTATCATCGGTCGCACCGAAGAAGAGGCCCAGGCCAAGCTTGCAGATTATCGAAAATATGCGTCTTTGGACGGTGCGCTGGCGCTGTTTTGTGGTTGGACTGGGATTGACCTTGGGAAGTATGGAGACGACGAGGAACTGCGACACGTGGAGAGCAATGCTGTGCGGTCTACTGTTGAGGGCTATGCTCGCTTTTCCCCTGGAACCTCGAAATGGACGAAACACACAGTTGCGGAACACGTGAGCATCGGCGGAAATGGACCTATTCTTGTTGGTACACCATCGCAGGTGGCAGATGGACTGCAAATTTGGATTGACGAAGCTGACATCGACGGTTTCAACGTGGTGAGTTATGTCCGATTCCCATGTCATAATTGATACTGATGGACACAGGCGTACGCGCTCTTCCCACAGTCCTTCAAGGACGTCATTGAGTTGTTACTTCCAGAGCTCAAAAAGCGGGGGTTATTCTGGGATGACTACGCTGTGCCCGGTGGCACTTATCGGGAAAATTTCTACGCGAAGAAGGGACAGAAGGGACCGCTCGAAGAGCACGTGGCATCGACGTATCGCTGGAAAGCTGGAGTTGATGCTAAAGACCATATTATTCCACAGTAAAAGTCCAATGCCATCTACACATCGTATCCATGTAAAGGTTCCAAAAAAAAAAAGAAGAGTTCTGTCAGAAGTTCTCTAGTTTCGTGTCAATAAGTACTGCACACCACAGATATACGCGACAGCTTTGGAACATGTGTCACAACACACCATAATCTTGGGAGATGTCTTGCGCTCGGAACAAATGCCGCGGAAGCTGTATAGTCTTGGACCCACCTCAGTTTTCTTAGCTGCTACTCCAATTCCAAGGGCGGGATGTAGCGTCAACGCAGGGGAGCGATCACGACATCCATGGCGATTGACACGGCGCGATTCCGACAACGAGTGGAGAAAAGACGTGCTTACACTTCCACACGACCGGCTCTGCGGGACTGGAACAGATAGCGGATCTAATGGCGTCTTACGGCTTCGGGGCTCATCAGAAGACTTAGCGATAACGAGACAGCTTACATCAGGGCTTTAAAGTCGCCATGCGGAGAAAACTTTGTGTAGTGAGAGAGTATCATTACAGAAGAGGCGAAGAACACATCCCGCAGATTACATGATGGCGCCAAGCCCTGTCTTACCCAACTCGGTCAAGCCAACCCCTGCTGGGTCGGAATCAACACCATCGCGACGCGTAGCACAGCTTACGGAACACCTCGTGCCATCAGGAAGCATTGAACAGGCTGGAGATCAGACTGCCACGCCAACCCCATATCCATCTTCAGAGTTGAAGTTGGATCCGACCCGCTGCATCGATCATATAAGAAAGGTCAGGGTCGCAGTCATCGGTGCCGGCATATCTGGTATCAACGCTGGCATCCTTTTGCCTGCCAAAGTACCCGGCATTGAATTGACCATTTTCGAGAAAAACAACGATGTCGTAAGTGTATTGCGACACTCATCTCATGAGTGAACTAACGACATACAGAGCGGCACGTGGCTTGAAAATGTATATCCCGGCGTGCGATGTGACATTCCCGCCCATGTATACCAAGCGACATACTCACCCAATACTCAGTGGTCTGAAATCTTTGCACGAGGTGCCGAGATTCGCGACTATTGGCAGGCACAGGCTAGAAAACACGACGTCTACAAGTACGTCAAGCTTCAGCATCGCGTTGACGAAGCAGAATGGGATGATACGCATTCCAATTGGCGGGTGATAGTACACAATCTCAAAGATGGGACCACAGCAGCGCACAGTTTTGATTTCGTCATCACCGCCATTGGCCGATTTAACCAGTGGAAGTTGCCCAATTATCCGGGCCTGAACGACTACCAAGGCCATTTGAGGCACACATCGAACTGGGATGTCTCCTTTGATCCGACAGATAAGAAAGTCGCTGTCATCGGAAATGGAGCAAGTGGTATACAGGTCGTGCCGAATCTGCAGCCCGTTGCAAAACACGTCACTCACTTCGTTCGCAACCCAACGTGGATCGCAACATCGTGGGCAGGCGACGAGCGAACTTTCGAACCTCAGCCATACACCGAGGAGCAGCGCAAAGCTTTGGAAGATCCCGAGACATATTTAGCCTTCCGGAAAGATATGGAAGATAGATACTGGAGACGATTTCGAGCCATGATCCGTGGGACAACTGAGAACCAAGGCATGCGGGAGCAATTCATTGAAGTTATGAAAAAGCGGGTAGCGAAGAAGCCCGAATTGCTTGACGGATTAATACCAGATTTCGCACCCCACTGTAGGCGACTCACACCAGGCCCTGGCTACTTGGAGTCTCTCACCGAAGACAATGTGGAGCTTGTCAAGACATCCATCAAGCGTTTCACATCTGGAGGTATCGAAACGGTCGATGGCAGGACATTCGATTTTGACGCGATATTCTGCGCGACCGGTGCCAACACCGACCTCGTTCCACCATTCTCGATCAAGGCGCGAGGGATAGATCTACATGAAGCCTGGAAGCCTGGAGGTAAATGGGGATTCCCATATACATATTTTGGTCTGGCTGCGCCTGGTTTCCCCAATTTATTCTTCCTAGCTGGACCGCACGCTACTGGTCCTTCGGGTACAGTACCGCATGGCGTGGAGACTTCGCTCGCATACTTCGCGCAAGTTTTTCGCAAGGTTTCTTCGCAAGGTTACAAGTCTATAGTGCCATCTAAGGAGGCGACAGACGACTTTGTCGACTATAGTGATGCTTTCTTCCCAACTACAGTCTTGACTGATAACTGCTCGTCTTGGAATAACGGTGGAGTTCCTGGACAGCGCATCCATGGCTTGTGGCCTGGTTCAGCTGCGCATTTCACCATTGCCAGACGAGAGCCACGTTGGGAAGACTTCGAGTTCGAACGTGAACATAAGGGCAATCGCTTTGCCTACTTTGGCAATGGTTACACTGAAGCAGAGCTAGATGATTCGACTGACTTGACCTCATATCTTAGGGCTCCTGGCCAAGAAGTAGATCTTAGAGATTTGCATGAACGCTGGTGGGATGTTCCAGGTGCAGAAAAGAAGCCATAGATACTCGTCCCAAATCTTAAATCAATTGAGTTTGTATCTGCTCATCTTGAGATACCCTGCTCGCGCAATAACTCGATAAGAAAGCTCCTTGGCCCACTAGCTCTCCAAACGATGATCGTATCTGTGTCAGGAATGACAGCATCGGGTTCTCAACACAGCCTACGCTATCTGTCGCTACAGGACACACTCGTCTCCATTGCTGAATCTGTTGCTTATGGCTCACAATTCTGGAAGCCGATTGCGTGATCCTGCTATTGTTCTTATCAGGTTTCTACGCCTGTCAACTAGGCCTTACTTCGCGCTTATGCACCAGTTCCCCACTGTTGGAGCAGTTGTCCCGCAACGCATCGTCAAGTAGCTCCAAGATTGCGTGCTATCCTACCATCATGCCGCTATACGCCATGTCCGAAGTAAGACCGGGATAGCATGCGATGGTGCTTCTCGTTGGGTCTGGAGCCTATCTCAACGGCCTAGCATGATGTTTTGGGAATTCTGGGACGCGGCTCACCAGGATTTCCGTCTGTTTGGGTTCGGGTCTTTTTGCGTGCAGGGTATACGCACATGGGTAGTTGTACTAATGCAACAGAGTACGAGATAATGTCGTGCCGTGTAGTCGGTATATCTATACATCGCTTGGTAGACACATACATTGGAAAGAGCCGTAGATTTTATTCGTTCAGAATTATCGTATTACAGCAGCAACGAGTATGGCAAACTCAGAGAACTTCATCGAGTATGGCAGCGATGAAGGAGTCGAAAAGCGAGACTACCCAGGTGAGCTTTCAGAAAGCCAGGCACGCCGACATCACCAACTCACTAAAACCAGTCAAGTGGTATCGGTCTACTTTCTTCAACATGACCATTCTTGGACTTTGCAACTTCAGTGCACCAGGTATTTGGGGAGCCATGAATAGTCTTGGTGCGGGTGGAGCGCAATCGCCACACCTTGTCAACGCAGGCAATGCGCTCACATTCTGTCTTATGGTTGTAAGCTGCTATTTTAGTAGTGTGATGGTGCATTACATCGGTATCAAAGGAGCACTGATATTCGGAACGTAAGTAGAGACACCTTATGGGTGAGCAATAATTCTGATATCAGCAACAGCATCGGCTACGCTCCCTACGCGGCAGCACTTTACACGAACAACCGTTTCGGAACCGAGTGGTTTATATATCTTGGTTCCTCACTCTGCGGCATCTCAGCAGGTGTCTTTTGGATGGCTGAAGCTGCGATCGCTATTGCATACCCGGAGCCTTGGAATAAAGGAAAAGCACTTGGCTATTGGCTCACATACCGTCTTGCTGGCCAGATACTTGGAGGGGCTATCAATCTTGGCCTCAATGCTGATCGCGATCAAGCCGGCAAAGTTACGTACACAGTGTACTTGATCTTCATCGCTTTGCAGTGCATTGGTCCGGTAGTAGGGCTATTCTTGAATCGTCCCAGTCAGGTTCAGAGAAAGGATGGCAAGAAAGTGAGCCTCGCAATCTTGGAGAATCCTTGGTTTGAGATCAAGGAAACTGGCAGACTCTTCTTCACCAAGCGCTTCTTGCTCATCCTCCTTTGGATCGGCCAAGCTGTCTTTTCTGAAGCAGTATTCTTCACTTATCTCGCCTGTAAGTCACGTTGTATATCATCAGGAAGTATCAAGGCCGTTCGTCACTGACTCGCGAACAGTATGGTTCTCCGTCCGTGCCCGCGCCCTCGGATCTTTGCTTTCCGGCATCATTGCGGTGACGACAGGAAACATACTTGGCCAGTACCTCGACCGCACCAAAATACCCCTGCGAACTCGTGCACGTAGTACCTTTTGGGTCATCGTCGTTTTGCAAGGCGCCTGGTGGCTCTGGGCCACAGTGCTCGTCACTGAGTTCCGCGATTCGAAACCAACATACGACTGGCTCTCGCCTGGCTTCGGCCGCGCTTTTGCCGTCTTCATATTCTTGACTGCGGGTTTCCAGATGAACTACCTCTTCCTATACTTCATGATAGGCCAGATAGCGGTAGACGAACCCGAAGTCATTCGCTATGCCGCTTTGTTGAGAGGAACCGAGAGCGCCTGGCAAGCTGTTAGTTACGGAATCACGAGTGTGACGGTGTTTGCTGAGGTTGGGGCTGTGTACTGGAACTTCGCGCTATGGGGTGTGGCGGTCTTGCCAGCATGGTTGGTCATAAAGGAGTTTGGCACTGGAAAGGTATCAAGGACGCAGGCTGTCGAGAGCGGGTCAGAGAGCTACGATCAGCACGAGGTGGAAGAGCCTACGAAAGGTGCATTGAGTTGATGGCCGTATTGAGTATACTAAGACATGTCAGGCTGGCTGGAGACGAAGATGGGAATTGTAGCCCTTTCGTCACTCGAGGAAAGAAGAATAAACATCGAGTTCCCAGCTTTATGCTTTCCGTAAACGAGGAGTTGTAAAGTTTCGCCCGGCGAGTGACGGTGAGTCCTCATACTTGTAGCACAGCACACCTCCACCCTCTCGGTTTATTGTGTCCAGAATTGCACCAACCTTGACATCGTCTCCAACAAAGCCCATCCACACCGGCGTGTCTACTGTAGTCTGCTCAACAGCATCGCGACCAGGGCCTAAGCCCTCCATGGTTCTTGGGCCGCTGATATCAGCCAGGCGGGCAGGATCGCGAGACTGCCAGAGTGCCCACATGTAGTCGAGTTGGGTATGGTGTAGCCAGAAGAGTGGATCATTAGGAGAGGAATAGATGTCTCTAATCTATGTTTTCGTGTTAGTCTGGGAGTATCGAATGGATTTATGAGAGTAGTGTGAGTGTGAAGTGGCCTAGGTGGGTAGATAGATCATAGAGAATGGCGAGCGGAGGGATACGTACATCGCCACCAACACCCATATGTCCTAGACCGTGCGGGTTGATACCTGCACTAGTGGGTATCTTATCCGCCTCATCGACAAAACTCAATCCGTCGATAAAGTTCTGGAGCTGATAATAATTTTTCGCCTGCATGGTCGGTGGGTAGATTTCATCCCAATTAGCACCCTTCTCGAACATATCGACATCAACAGCGCGCGTCAAGCAGCGTGGATTCTGTGCCATTGACTCGACAGGTCCGATATTCAGAGAATCATTTCCGGAGAACGGGCCCCTTTGGATGCAGCCCGATGGCTCGACACCATTGCCGCCGAAAGCCTCCAACACGGGTGAAGTCAGGATGGAACCGTTGCCGGTGGAAGCGTTGTCGAGAGTCCAGTCCCAATAAGGTTGTGCGCCAGTGTAATTGCATTCCGAGCGAAGCACAGATTCGAAGATCCAGATGGCGTAGCGGTGCCACGGGAGGAAGACACCAACCGTATGGACACCATAGAGCGTAATGTTGGCTGGAGACGGGATGATTAGTATGGCACTTGGTAACGCCTGTGTTTTGCGATGGTCACTTACGTAGTGGAAGATCTGGGTTGGTGATTGAAGGGGCATCTTGACCGCCTTACAAAGGCTATTAGCTGGCATTTAGGTAGGTGTATGGCTCATGGAACCAACCTCGTGTGGCGTTGATGTGTAGCGCGACGAAGTCGTCGTGCCTTGTCTTCAAAGTGCTGAATATTGCGGTGCCCTTGGAGGGCGCGCGTTTCAGGCACTTCACAGCATCTATGTAGGCATCTTGTTCGGAAGAGCTCAGCGTGCGCCTGGGGGACTGTCAGCAGAGGTCTCGATAAGACGTGTATCTTGAGATACATACCACTCTTTCCTGATGCGCGGTTTAGAGCAAGTACCTGCAGGCTGCTCAACGACAGGGAGCGCGCTGGTTAGGGAAGCAATCGTTAACGAGAGTAGAATGGATAGACGCATAATATGGGTTAGGAAAAAGAACGAGGGTGGTGTGAACGGGATTGCTACTGCAGATACACACTGCACCTATATAGCCTCGCTCCCGTACATATATACAATCGAAGTACAACATGTTTTAATGAACATCATGAAACAATGCTCGGCAGGTCTGCCTTGCAAATCTTATGTCACCGCCAGAGACTACGAGTCGTGCCTGGGTCGTGATTTCTTTGGCGTTGCTACAACTCATTTGTAGATCTGGGGACAGGCTCCTCTTAGTACTGATTCGCTGGATGGCACTGGCGTCGGCGTTGCTTGGTCTTGGTGATCTATTTTGACGGGTAGCATTGTTAACAGACGCGCGTTGCTAGTGGTGCAGCGCATTGGGCTCCCATGTTTCTCGCATCGTATAGAAAGTTAGCTATGCCTACACGAGCCCTCTAGAAATAATGTTTCCGTTTTGGGAAAGACTTGGCAAGCATTGATGTAACCGTTTCGGAGGTTTTCTAGGTTGTTGGCTTCCAAGGCCGAGGATAATTGGAGCTCTAGTTCAGGGGCGACGTTATGTGACTAGCCAAGACGTCCAAGCTCGCATGATTGCGGACCAGGTATATGACGGAACTGATCGGGCTGTGTAAACGGTGCGTAGAGGTTTGCAAGTACATGCGGTTGTGTAGATTTTCTATCAGAAGACATGCATTCTGGATGTGATTCCCTAATGAGCGCATGCGATGCGATGCGCGGCGGGTGAACCCTGCCAAGTCTCGTCTCATCAACCAATCGGGAGGGTCGGTGGTCGCGGAATTGTCACGTCGGCCTCTGTCAGTTCTCCAGAGCTCCCCACCTCTTTCCTTCCTTATCCCTCTCCCCCACCTTTTGCTTTTCCTATAAACTTCCCTATCTCTCGTCAAGGCCGACAATGCCATCCCTCATGGAGCTGCTGCCTTTGGCTGTGGCGTTCGCTGCCGTAATCGGCGGCTTTCTCTGGTACAGCAGCAACAGCGGTGGGAGCCGCAAGGTGCTAAAGCCGACTGAGTTCCAAGAATTCAAGCTTTCAGAGAAGACAGTCCTCTCGCATAACACCGCCATCTACCGCCTCGAACTTCCACGCCCTACCGACATCCTTGGCCTCCCCATTGGCCAGCACATTTCTCTTGCCGCTACTATCGAGGGTCAGCCGAAAGAAGTTGTACGCTCATACACACCCATCACATCCGACGAAGACAAGGGCCATGTCGACCTCCTCATCAAGTCATACCCCACCGGTAACATCTCCAAGCACGTCGCGGGCTTGAAGATCGGAGACACAATCAAAGTCAAGGGCCCCAAGGGCGCCATGGTCTACACACCCAACATGGTCAGGCACTTCGGTATGATTGCTGGTGGTACTGGTATTACGCCTATGCTACAAGTCGCCAAGGCTATCATGCGTGGACGCTCTACAGGTGACAAGACAGCCGTCGACCTCATTTTCGCCAACGTCAACCCCGAAGACATCCTACTCAAGGACGAGCTTGACGCGCTAGCGGCCAAGGATCCCAAGTTCAATGTCCACTACGTTCTGAACAACCCACCCGAGAACTGGACTGGTGGTACTGGCTTCGTCACTGCCGATATGATCAAGGAGAAGCTGCCAGCACCTGCCAACGACGTTAAGATCCTCATTTGTGGACCACCTCCTATGGTCGCGGCCATGAAGAAGGCGACTGAGAGTCTGGGCTACGCCAAGGCAAGGCCAGTCAGCAAGCTGGAAGACCAGGTCTTCTGCTTCTAGACGTCTGGGTTGTAACGTCGACAAAAGTATAATGTAGGATTCTACATACCCACGAATTGATGCTGGAACAATATACCAAATTATACTTCGAACAGGCCTCGTGTTTGAAATTGCTGCAAGTCCGATGCTTTGTAGAGATAGCCGTCTGCCGCGTCGGCTATGCTGATAGGATTACAAAACGTTGCCTCAGGCAAGTACGGTGGCCTTCGTAAGATATGCAGTATACGCTGATGCCTGGGACCTATCCGCTTGATCACACAGATCTCGTACCACTACTATAGTTTGACCGGTCGTTCACAGAAGATCGCTGTGGTGAAGTAGAAAAGCAATTCACCAATTATTATAAATATGTAAACTTCTCAAGCCCAATGCAACGTCCAAGAGGTATAAACGTCCAGAGGTGTATAATCCCGACCCGAAACGCCTTGCAAAAAAAAACAACAACAACAGAGGCGAGTAAGAACCGGACCCGGGGTATCAAGTCCATCAGTCCTATATAAACGCCCTGGACCTGATCACAACACGAATAGTCCTCTTCCGTTTAATACCGACACCGCCCACAGCACTATCTCCATCATCCCCAGCCTTACTCTCGTCATCCGTAATTTCCACATCCATCTCTTCAACATCATGCTCATGCGGGCTACCTGCGCCTTTCTTCCCACTAAGAGCCCGTGCCAGTGTATGAAATTCCTGCTCACCCAACTCCACTGTTCCAGTAACGACAGGACGTTGTGCAAAATGCTCACTATCAACAACTCTCGTTGCAAAGTCCTCTTCTTCTTCTAACGGCGGACTCAGCTTCATGATTGGATACCGGGACCTCCATGCACCCCTCCCCTCAGAGGCCCCATCTACTACAAAAAACCCTTCTGACCACTGACACGACGGAGACCAGAGCGTAGACTGCCGAACTTGCCCTTGTCATTTGGACCGACTTCGCCCATCTCGCCCATCAGCAAGCCGATTGAACTGCCTCGTCGCGAACGCGTTTCACCGCCTGCTTCACTGCCTGGTGCACGAGGAACGCCAAGGGCGCTGTGGCGCTGGGCGCCGAGGTTCTTCCATCCCTCCAGTTCACGCTCAAGGCGCAGGTTCTTTTCTCGTTCTTCGCGGAGTTCGCGCTCGGCACGCTTAGCGGCGAGTTGGTTCGTCGAGTCGGAGGATTGAAGATCGTCGATCGTGGCGAGGAGGTTGGAAATCTTGTCGCGTGACTTGTTGAGGTCGTCCATGACCTGGGCGTTTTGCTTGTCACGACGCTCGATTTGTGTTTGTAGGTCTTTTACCGTGCGGTCGACGTTTCGGACGCTACGAGATTCGGAGAGACGAGTGGATTCGCTGTTTTCGAGAGCTTGTTCGAGCTGGTGAGAGATGTTAGTGCTGAAAATTAAGAATTTAACATAGGGAGTGTCAACATACTTCTTGAATACGTCCATGGAGGAACCGGACGTCCTTGCCAGCTGATCCGCTGTAGCCCTTTGTCTCAAGATCTACTAGGCGAAGCTGTAGATCCTTCAGTCCCTTCTCAACAGCTGCCTTATCCTTGTGAAGCTTCACGTTCGCTTCACGTTCAGCTACGATATCCTTTTGCAGTTCTTGAGCAAGGGCCTCTGCGCGACGCATCTTGCCTACTGCAGCGGCAGTGATGTCCTCCTGTTGTGCCAAGCCGGACTTGAGCTCCAGTAAGTCACGATCGTAAGCAGCCGCATTACGCATGGCGGGAGATTCTGAGCGAGACAGTTCGTCGAGGGCGTCTGCAGCCTCTTGGAGACGCGATTCGAGACGCTTCTTCTCCTCGATGGCAGAATCGCGCTCAGCTGCAAGGTCGTCGACGTTGGTCCGCAGGTTACGGACTTGTGACAGCAGACTAACGATCTTGGACTGCGCTTCATTGTGCGCATTGGCGGCCTCGTCGCGCGAGTTGGAGATAGTTTGCAGCGTCATCTCAAGACGGCTCTTCTCCTTCGCCCAGGTTGACGAGTTGAGCAGTTCGTCATCCCACTTATTCCTCAACTCTTCAATCTCTTCCCGTAGTCGACCATTCTCTTCGCGTACGTGAATGACATTCTCGCGCTCTTGGTCGATTTCCTGGGTAAGAGATGCCAACTCGGACTGGTACTTCTTTCGTGTCTGCTCCAGCGAAGTTTCGCTGTCCTCAACATCATGAGCGTGCTGACTTCTGTAATCTTCAAGCTCATTCTGTAGTCGTTTCTTGGCTTGCAGGGCTGTCTCCAAGTCTGTCGAGAGGTCTTCAACACGTTCGTCGTACCGCTGGACTGTTCGCTGCAGGTCCTCGACCATGCCGTCCATCTCCTTTCGCTCAGCCATGATCGTTGCACACGTTTCTTCAGCTTCCCGAGCTTGCGACTTTGCAAATTGCTCTGCACGGGATGCTCTCAGTACGGAAATCTCTGCTTGTTCCAACTTGCTGAAGTAGTCGTCGGCCCTGCTCTTGTACAAGTTTAAGCTTGACTGTACATCAACTAAGGCCGATGTCTCGTTGTCCAATCGGATCTGGAGATCGGCAAATTCTTGGAGAAGCTGATTGTGATTTGCGTGCTCTAGCTCTCGTTCCTGAGTGATGTCTTCGAGCTCGGCATGCATCTCGCGAAGTTCAGACTCCAATGAGAGCTTGGCCTGCTTGATGTCGTCAAAGGCGGTCTTGGCGTCGGCGAGTTCGTTGATAGCGGTGTTGTGGGCTTGTACGACCGATTTACGTGACTGCTCTTGCGCGGTCAAGAGATCGAAAAGTTGCTCGTGGGACTTCGTCTGAACCTCTTGGTACGAGAGTTGACCAGAATGAAGGCTACGCTCAAGTGAGGTAACCTTGGTGGCAGAATCATCCAGCATATCGTGTAGACGGTAGTTCTCACGCTCCAACTTCTGCACCCTTCTGACAGACGGGCTGTCTTCCTGCCAATCGTTGTTGCGCACGGGCGAGCGTCCAAGCTGGTCTTGAAGGTGTTTGTTTTGCATTTCTGACATCTGCAACTGGTTTTGTACCAACTCGAGCTCGGCAGCGATGTCCATACGGTTGTTGAAAGCGACAGTATCAACTGTCCTATCGGAACGTGCGGAATCGTTCGTCGCATTGCTGATGTGGCGCTGGTTTTGGGGAGTATTTGTGATCGAGAATGGACGCTTGTTCTCGCTGTCTTTCCGGTTGTGTGTAGGTGTTCCGCGTTGATTGACTTGGTTGCCGTTCATCTCCTCCAACAGTGCACGCTTTGAGTTGGTGTGGCGTGTATCCAGGTCATGAAGCTCGCCCTCGTGCCTTTCTCGGAGCTCTTCGAGTTGAGCCTCGGCACGGGAGTATCGCTCTGATGCTACACGCAAGGCTTGGTTAGCAGCCTCGAGACGCTCAGCAATGTCCACGGTCTTCACAATGTCAGGCTTAGCGGCTTCGTAAGTAATCGCAACATCTGCCGAGTCTGGGTCAAAGACCTTGCGAAGAAGCATAAGCTGTCGATGGCATTCCTCCAACTCAGTGTTTGTGTTGTCAAGCGTTGCTTGAATAGCACGTGCACTGGCTTGAGCTTGTGTACGCAACTGGCGCTCGGTCTCAAGCTGACGGTTGACATCTGCCAGTTGTAGATTGATGGTGGACGAGGCCTGCTCCGCATTGCGGCTTGTCTTGTGCTCCCTTGCAAGTTCGTGGTTGAGGTCTTCAAGACTGAGCGACAACTTCTCTTTCTGCTTTTCCAAAGACGCAATCGTGAGCTGCGAGTCTTCGAGCTGACGGAAGAGGCGCTTGTTCTCTTCCTCGGCTTTAGACTTCTCGTGAGTCAACTGAGTGAGTTTTACACGATGTGTGTCACTAGCTCGGGAGTTTGTTCGCGCGATGTCCAAGTTCTTTTGTTGCAGCTTGTTGAGAAGTGCCCGGTTGTCGTTCTCGGATGCCGTGAGTCTTCCTTTGATGGTGACAATCTCACGTTCTAGGCGCTCTTTTTGCTGATCATTGCGCTCCTTGAACGAGTCTGAGTCGGCGAGCATCTGCGTCAAGTTGTGAACTTGCTCAGCTAGGTCATCACGCTCCGCCTCAAGTTGATCAAGCTGTTGATCCTTTGCCTCCAGCTCAAGTTGTTGTACGGCTTGTCGCTCTGTAGCCAGTTTTGACTGCGCACGTTCTGCTTGAGCATCAGCGTCCAGCTTCTCTTCCTCCAACTTCAGGTACTTTTCACGAAGGGTGCGAAGTTCAGTCTGATACTCCTTGCGCTCCTTCTCATGGGCTGTGCGACTCTCCGTAGCTCGTCGAAGAACGTCCTGCTGGGCGTACATCTCTTTCTCAATGGTGATCTTCGATTCGTTCAACGCATCGTAGTCACGCTTGAGCGTGTCGTATTTGTGCTCCCCGAGCATCTCGACATCGTCACGCGATTGCCTTTCCCGACTGAGCTCCTTTTGTACGGCAAAAAGCTCGGCCTTGAGAGCGTTCGTTTGCTCTTCCAGCAGTTTCCGGCTTTCTGTGTATTCGTTGTCCTCGGAAATCTTTTCCTCGAGTAGGCGTTTTGCGTCTGCAGCCTCGCGTTCCAATTGTTGCTTTTGGGAGCGCACGGCATCCAGCTCAGCCTTCGCATCTCGAAGGCGGCTTTGAAGATCGTCATGCTTGGACGCCAGGGTTCGCTTCTCATCGTCAAACAACCGGCGGTCATTTTCATAGTTCTTGAGGTCGGTCTTTAGGATCGCCAGCTCGCTCTCTTTCCGTCTGATGAGATCTTCGTAACTGGTAGACGTCGAGGACAAATCTGTTATCTGTTGACGGATCTGCCGGTTCTCGTCGAGAAGTTCTTTGATCTGGTTCTTGCCGGCCTGTACCTCCTTCTGGGAAGCCGCCAACTTAATGTCAAGGTCTTGATCTGTCTTGAGGAGCTTAGCTTGAAGGTCCTCAAGTTTCCGTTCTTTCAAGCTCAGGTGGCTCGTGAGCATCTTGATCTCCTGGCTCAATGATTCCTCGGCCTGACTTCGCTGAGAATGCTGAACTTCAAGCTCCTTGAGTTGCTGGTCTAGCCGGGCGTTCTGCTCCTCTAGCTCCTGTGTTTCTGTCTCAAGTTTGCTGATGATCTGCCCAGCTTGTTCGAGCTCTTTGCGCAAATGCTCAGCCTCCTCCTCAGTCCTCTTCTTTGCTTCCATGAGAGCGTCCAACTGATCTTCGAGTTCGTCTTGATCTTCGATAGCACCAGCAAGCTTCTCAGAGAGTTCAGTTTCACGAAGTTGGAGACGCTTGAAGATCTCTTCCTTGTCCAACGCAAGCGCACGTTCGCTCTCGAGCGTCTGCTGAATGCGTTGGATATCCATTTCTGCGCGTCTTCGCTCGTCTTCGACCCGTTGTCTCTCTTCAGCTTCTTGTTGCATTTTCGCCTCGAGTTGGTGGATCATCTCATCGCGCTTCTTGACCTCTGCTGCTTGACGTGTGGCTCCAAGCATGGGCCTCATTCGAGCGTAAAGCCTCCACCATGGGTTCGATTGTAGATCAAGGTAGACCTGAAAGTTACGCTGGATGATGCGAGTGGCTTCGGCTCGATAAAGACGCTTGTTGGCCAGGCGGCGTTGAACAAATCCGCGAGCTACGGACTGGAAACGGATCATAATATCCCGGATGAGTGCATCACGTTGATCTTCCAGCTCGGCAAGAACACCAGCCCGGAAGAAGACCTTGGTGATTCCGACACGGTACAGCGACCTGTCAAGGTTGATCTTTTCGAGGATCATGCTCGCCGCCACTTGCCCTTCGATATAGCCTTTGGGGAGATCTCTACAAAGCACCTCGTATCTTTGGCGGAACTCCACGAAAGGAAGTCGGTTGGGAAAGCCGGTACGTGCGATACGAATACCTTCCAGGACACCGTTGCATCGTAGTTGGTCAAGAACAAGAGGAGCGCTAAACTGCTTTGGCCGTTTCTTGTGATTTGGGAGAATGCATCGGACGAAATGGGGGTGCGTGGAATGGAGCTGGGTCATCAACGTTGACAGATGCTCTTTGTGGCGCTGAGCGACAGTACGGAAGAGGCCCTTCTTGACGCGGCTGCGGGTTCCGCCCATGCCATCGTCCGGATCAGCACAATCCACAAAGAGGTTGGCGATTTGCTTGTCAGTAGAACTAGCCAAGAGACGCGTGACGTTGTCATTCAATGGGTCCTTATTCTTTTCTAGCCAGTTTTCTGTAGAGTACTCTACTTCGGCAGCGTAATGTGTAAGAACGAAACCTTGGGTCAGCATTGAGCGCTTGTACTTGGTGCTCTTGCGGTCCCATAGTGAATGCAGCTTCTCTGTAAAGCTCTTGTCGGTCGCTTTGGGCATAACACTGTCCTCGTCCAGGCAGGAGAAGATACCAATGGGGTTTGGTAACTCAATCAGGTCGATTGTCGGCTGGAGATCGCGGCCAAAATCGATGAATTTCCATTCTATCTGTTCGCGTGCGTATTCCTCTTGTTCCAGGACGAACATGTGGTGATTGAAGAATTGTTGCAGCTTCTCGTTAGTGTAGTTGATGCAGAGTTGTTCGAAGCTATTCTCATCAAAAATTTCGAATCCGGCAATATCAAGAACACCGATAAAATGTGAGTCGTCTGCGCCAGCACCAGTCTGGTCAAGCTGACGATTGATGCGGTCGACGAGGTCGCCAAAACCCCGCTCATAAATACCCTTGGCAAGGGCGTCAATGGAGAGATTGACTTGCTCTGGTGTCTGAACCTTCTCAACCCATTCTCTTCCAGCCTTGACACGAGGATGTAGAAGGGCCTTGATGAAGCCTTCGGCGGGGATACCGAGTAGTTGGGCGACTATCTGAGCTTGCTGCTCGGCCGCAAGATTCAGTGTAGCCTGGTCTGCCCGTCGGCTCTCCTTGACGGCTCGGATGTTGCCCAAGTGTAGAACCGCGGCGATAGTTTTTATGATACCCGATTGCTCCTTCTCGGTAAAACCCATGACATGGAAGGCCTCAATCAAGCCATTCCACTCATCACGGTCGTCGACTCCGGAAATTACATCGTTGCCATGCCTGGTGTAGTCAAAGTCATCGGTGTCTTTGCCGTCCAAGAAAAAGTCCTGCTTCATCTGGCTCTGGGCGCCGCGCAGCAGCTGATAGAAAACATGATAATTACGCTCGTTCGAGTTGAGACGCACGACTCTTGACTTCTCCAATAGATACCAGTCTATGTGCGCACCAGCGATGTGACCTTGGCGGGAGAATTGGATCCTGATGAACTTTCCAAAACGAGACGAGTTGTTATTCCGTACCGTCTGCGCATTACCAAAGGCTTCGAGGATAGGGTTCGCGCGTAGGATCTGCTCGGAGAGGTTGGAGAGGTTGCGTCCGCCCGACTTTGGACGTGGAGTATCCGAGTTCGCGACGGCAGCTAGATATTGGATGACCTTCTTGGTATTCTCAGTCTTACCAGCACCGGATTCTCCGCTATAGAATGTCAGTTACAGTTGTTCTAGAGTTGGACTGACTTACGTCACGAGGATGCTCTGGTTGGTGCCCTCCTCTATGAGGTTCCGAAAAGCATGGTCAGCCATGGCGAAGATATGCGGCTTGGTCTCCTCTCTGCTCCGCCCCCGGTACATGTTGATGTACTCTCTTGAGTAGATGGGCAGTGGACAGTAAGGGTTCACGGTGACCAGAAACAGTCCGGAGTAGGTGTATATGAGATCGGCCTGGTATCGCATATGGAGATTATGGATGACTGAGGGCTCGTTCAGATGCGTAAGTTCAGCCATATCGTCGGCCTTGTCGAATTTGGCGGGATTGACCTTGTCGATGGCATCGGCTTCGACGTCTTGCTGGGTGCCATTGTCGCATTGGACTAGAATTCGTCCTCCTGGCAGGTCCTCGACGACCCATCCGCGGACGAAGGCGGTGGTGGGGTCTCTGAGCCAGACATAGCGCTTGCCAGAGAAGTCGTTCTCGCCCTCTACGATGCCGCCCAGACGCGGGGCCTCGTTCTCCTCTTCCGAGATGAACTGCGGGGCAAAGGTGCCGACGGGGGTGCTGTTGCGGTGCGAGTTGGAGCGGAGGCGCGATTCGCTGCGGCCCAGCCCGGTCGGGCTGGTGAGGTTTGTGAGGGAGCGGTTGCGCAGGTGGCCTGGCACGCCAGAGTCTCCGTTCTCATTCAGCGGCGATGAGACCATCTGCGATGTGTTCCTGGCAAAGGGAGTGTTGCGCGAGTTGCGGGCGAAGGGGCGGCCATTTGGCGCGGGCCCGGGCGCACTCATGGTGGTGGGTGATGTTGGTGTCGTCCTGTCCGGGGTGGTGATGTTGTCGTATCCGAATGGTTCATTTGGGCCTAGTCTATTGACATTGTATGTACAGTGGTATGCGGGGACGCGGGTGCAGGCAGGTGCAAAAGAAACCCTATGGATGGTTTCCTGGTACAGACTCGCTGCACGTAAACAATGACAGCCGCCCGCGGCCCCTAGCAACAGCCACACATGACGTGATTGGCTGCGGTGCGCTATCACGTGCCGCTTGCATTAGCCCGGGCAGCTCTGTCGCGATTCGCGATATTATCTCGTGAACCACCCACTTTCTCCATCGCGCGTCATGGCGAACAACTACGCGCATCCCCCGCCGATGCAACAGCTCCCGGGCATAAACCTCGCCCCGTATGCGCCAAATGGCCAACAGCCTCCGTTCCCCGCCTTCCCTCCTCCCGATCCTGCCCTCTGGGCCCTGTTCCAGAATGGCTCTTTCCCGCCAGGTGCTCCCAACCTTCCGCCGCCGCCGCCATTCCCCAACATGGCTTTCCCCCCATCTCACTTCCCTCCGCCATCTTCGCTGCCTCCGCCGCCCTCACTACCTCCACCCCCAGAGCGCATACAAGAGGTCATGGATAGCGATCGCGAAGATGGCGAGTTGAGTGAGGGCGGAGGCGACAGTCCACCCACCATCATGGACAAGCTACAGCAGGATCGCGACGCGGCCAAACACTTCATCAAGCTCTTGCATAGCAACAACGTCACCTATCGCGCCCTAGCTCACGAACAGCTTGATCCCGAGTTGCTGAGAGGCCTGTACCAGAGCGCGAATCTGCCGTCGGAACCTGCGCCCATTCTGCCACCTAAGAGCAATGGTGCTGTTTCCAAGGCTCCTGCTGTGCAGCCACTAACGCCTGTTGCGCAAGACACGCCCAAGTCTGCCGCGTCGCCAGTAGGCCGTCAAGATTACATAGCACGCCTTCAGGCCGCAAAGGCTGCGAAACAGGCCACCGCCAAAACCACTACTCCCGCGCCGGCTACCAAGACATCCCAGCCTGCGACCCCACCTACTTCTAAACCTCCTGTGACAGACGAACAGAGAGCCCGTAATACCGAGTTGATTAAGCAGCGCTTGGAAGCGATCAAGGCGAGACAGAAGCCGTCGGTTGCGCCAGTTGCGCCAGTTACCCCAGGGTCGCAAACACCTACAAGTACCGCCTACGTGCCATCATTCTCTGCCATCCCGGGTCTCTTCATGAACGCATCTTCGACGTCTAATACACCTGCACCTACCGCATCTCAACCACAGTCCTCCTTCCCACCCGTTGTCACTCCTCACACACGGCCTCTAGGCCAGTCTCCACACGCTGATCAAGAAGATGATTCAATGATAATAGACGTCAGCGAAGACGAGTCCAACGGTAGCGACATGGACATCGACGACGATCAACCTTCTCTCCAAGCCAGCCAGAATTCGCGCCAGACTGTTGGAAATCTCCCCAACTTTCCTTCTGGTGCGCCACCTGCGACCCCATCAAACGCCACCGTTGGTACGTCTGGTTCGCAGACCCCCAATACGGTTATGCGTGAGAAGGAGTTGGTAGATAAGGAGAAGCAGCTGGTGGCCATGCGAGAGACACTCAAGAGGAAACTTGCTGAAAAGCGAGAGCGAGATAGGTTGGCAGCAGCTACTACCACTGTCGCATCACCATCCTCGAGCCAAAAACCTTCGACGCCAGGTTCATCACTTCAGACTTCCACATCGTTACCGACACGTTCGCACGATGGCAACGACTCGCGCCGAATGCGCCGAGCGGAGATTCAATCCAGACTGCCTACATTGGATGCCGAGATTGCAAGCAACGCGAGTAGGATGGCTCAACTGACCAAAGAGCTGGAGCAGCTGACGGCGCAGAACGAGAAGATCGCAAGGGACAAGGAACAGCTGAGCAAAGAGCTGGAGGATCTCGGTGTTGACACCGAGGGCATGTCTCATGCACAACTACGTGCCAAGAAAGATGAAATTGAGGGCGAACAATCTTCAGATTCTAATGAATCACTTCAACAAACTCGTCCCGTGGTACAGGCCACAATCGACAACTCTCCTCCAGCTTGGAATCTTCCTCAGAACACCTTCCCTGGACTTGGGCAAAATTCAGCGGAGCCTGATGTCTCAACTGGACCAGATGATCTGGGTCACACCCAAGTCTCAGAGAAGATCTCGCAGGAAGACGTCACTCTTCAGCCAGCTGGTGCATCGCAGGTGTTGTCTCAACAAGACCACGTCTACTCGGAAGCATATCAGAAGCGCACTGAACCGCAAGATTTGCCAGCCAATGTCCATGTTATTCCAGCCACAGCGAATGAGGTAGTGCAGGCCAGTGCCAACGCTCCTGTGGACCAAACGATTCAGCAGCCCACCACCGCGCCCTCGCCATCGGAAGAAGGGGAGGAGGTCGACATGTCCGTTAGTGAGGGAGATGATGACGAGGAAGAGTACGAACCGGAATATGAGCCCGAAGAACCCGTCGTCGTCCCAGAAGCCCCTGTGGCAGAGGAAGTTGAGGCCCAGACCAAACCTGAGTTTTCGCTCGCAACCTCGCCAGCTGGTACACAAGAGGAAGAAGCCTATGAACCGCCCGACGTCGACGAAGATATCCCGGGGGTTCAGGGCGGCGATGATGCCTCCACACACCTCGACGCCCCCACGGGCCAGGCTGAAGCGGAAGATGGTGCTATGGACATCGCTACGTCGTCGTCTGATGAAAGCTCAGATGACAGCGAATCAGATGATGAATCTACTCCAGAGCCCGACGTGGAGACTATATCAGCAAAGAACCCGTCGCATCAGGACGCCGAAATGGCCGATGATCTAGCGCCAGAGCTGCAACCACTTCGAGAGGTAACATCGACGGTGGCCGCTGGCGAACCTGTATGTCAATCACCATTTGGGAGGCTTAGCTAATCTAGATCAGGTGCCTGTGCCCGCTGAGATCGAAGAACCACAACCACCCAAGTTCACTCCGTACGAGAGCCCGCTACGGATGTTCAAATCTTACCGTTACCATCCTTCTTATGCTCAAGATGTGCAAGGTGGCTTCCTATCCTTGACTTTCAGTCATCAGATAAACCCAGAGAAGCCTCTCTGCCAGTACGAGTCAACTGGTGGCGTATGCAACGACCCTGAATGTCCTGATCAGCACTTCAGGGAGGTTGCCATTACTGGTGCGTTGTAGAGGAGTTTTTTCCTTTGATTCAGAGTTTCATTTCTTTTTACTACTACAGTTTTCCCGACTGTACATATGCGCAGATACTAACTTGTATCTTTAATAGGTGACAGACTGCTTGTTCAGCTCGGAACCGCCAACCCCGGTAAGACGTCCGAGGAGAAGCAACGTTGGAATGACGGTCTCCGTGGCGTGCTCAAGGACCTTCGCCAGAGGAACATCAAGGATCCCAACGGTATTGCCGCGGAAATTGCGAGGTTTCGCCGTGAATTTCTCAAGGACGATACTCGTGTCGTCAACATGTAATAACTTTCCCGCTCCCCCTGTTCTGTTCTAGTGCTCGCTAGGACGGGGGCGGTGGCTTATACCTCTTTCTAATATTTCGCTAAGTGGTATTTACATACCTCTAATTTCGTACTGACCTTGATCACTACAGTAGTCCACTTCTTTTGCATGTCGGACTCCACTGTTATGGGAAAGAATTCTGTTCCCAGTATATACGGAATGAGAGCGTTCGTCGAGAGCGGGAAGCCGAACAAAGAAGAGTTCACCAAAAGCAGGAACTTTATGAACCAGAAAGAGTTCGCCGCGAGCTGGAACTCGACAAACAACGGATACGCCAACAGCTATTGGAACTCAAAAAGAATCGTTACCGTGATTGCCGGGAGTTCCTTCGAGCCTACAAAAAAAAGCTCTGAGCTCTAGCGCAACATGCGACTGTGGGCGCTCGGGGGCGCGCATTCCCTCTCGACTGTAAGCATCGATACCCTTCTGCATTGGCGTGGAGTTTGGCTCTGGTCTTGTTCTCTATCGCTCTAGTGTCTGAACATTGGTACAACACTCTTATCAACATTCCTACCCTCACTGCAATTGCCCACGTATGCTGCTAGCTGCGCTCAATCACATGAGATTCGGTCATCTCCAACAAAGCGAGTTGATGCAGCTGCGGGGACATGATTGTGGTCAGGGCGAATAGCCAGTCTAAATAGGCAACAAATAAATGAAATCTCATATGTTAACAGCACGACTACCACATGTGTACTGTATATATGTTGTGAGAGGCATAGATAGATTGATTTGGCTATACTAAGACTACTCGCTCGCTAGATTTTTTTTAATGACACATCTAGTTGGAGATGCCAATAACACCGCAAGCGGGACGAGCGCCAGCGTTACCAGTCTTCTTCGACTCCTCGTGTCCGCCCTTGCCGAGGTCATCAGTTCCAGCGTGGACGACAATGGTACGGCCAATGACGCTCTCGGAGCCGATCAACTTGATCAACTTGTCTGTGACACTTCCCTGCGCATTGCCCTGACCATCAGTCTTGAAGTTGCCCAAGTCACCGACGTGGCGCTCCTCGTCCTCGGGGGCACCGTGTGTCTTGTTGTGGGGGTTGAAGTGGGGACCGGCGGATGTGCAGCCGTTTGTGTTGTCGCCAAAGGCGTGGACGTGCATACCACGCTCAGCGTTGGCGTCGTGGCCAGTGATGTTCCATGAGATGGTGGTGTTGGAGGACTCGTCGGCCTGCTCAAAGGTGACGGTACCCTTGATGTTGGAGTCTCCACGGAGGACGGCGACTGTGATATTACGTTAGTATAACGTTGTTTTTAAGCTTCTGTAACGTAGATATGTCTGAGCACGTAGTAGAAGGCCATCAAGGTGTCTCGCGTAAGGAGAGCTGATTGGAGACCCCCGGAAGACCCAAGAATGGTCCACGCTGCGGGAATGACAGCAGGGTCCTCATAATGGCTCCAAAACTGTCCAATTGACCTCTTTGCAGCGTTTTGATACCGATGAGTGCCGCGTCGTCGAGGTAATCTGCTCAATCTTACGCACCCCGACGACCCCACCATGCCGCAATGGGGAAAGCTTGTGAAGCTACTGAACATGGACGTACCGGCTTTGACCATTTTGACGGTTATGTGATTTGTATTGATGGTATTGATGTGTGTTTTGGGATTGTGATTGTGTAGGCGTTGATGGAGAGGAAGAGAGAAGCTATCAGACAGCTGTCTCTCGGTGAGCTTTGAAAGCCGAATGCGGGGCTGTCCAAATGTAGTGACGCAACTCCACTAATGCCGGGCCAGAACCGACGAATGATTAATACCTACCATGCCCACGACTTGACGTGATTCCGCATACATTCACGTGTAATCTTGAGTAATGTTTACATTCATGGTTTCACAGGGGCCAGCTTGTCATTTTACATCTGATGTCAATTTTACTATCTATTTACGAAAGCCTTAAGAGTCTTCAGATGCTCATTGCACGGCCGTTATCGGACTAAGCAATTTATGCGGCCTGGATCTTCTTGCGGAGGATGTCCTTGAGGGTGATGGCATCAGCAGCGAATTTTGAGATACCCTCACGGAGCTTCTCGACGGCCATCTGGTCCTCGTTGAAGTAGAAGCGGAACTCAGCCTCGTCGTTGATGTAGGTCTTCTTCTCAAGGTCAAGCTTGCTGGCATCCTCGGCGACGAGCTTCTTGGGGACGTCGTCTTGTGAGTTGTAAAGCTCCTCAAGTAGGTTGGGCTGGGTCCGTTAGTCAGATGTGTAAGAGAACAGTTTATTGGCGAAACTTACAGCAATGGTCAGGTAGTCGCAACCAGCAAGCTCGGTGACCTCACCGACGCTACGGAAAGATGCGCCCATGACAATGGTCTTGTAGCCGTGCTTCTTGTAGTAGTTGAAGATTTGCACGACGGACTTGACACCGGGGTCCTCCTCCTTCTTGTACTCCTTCTTGTGTGCGGCCTTGTACCAGTCAAGGATACGGCCAACGAAGGGAGAGATGAGGTAGGCACCAGCCTCGGCGGCGGCGATGGCCTGGACTTGTGAGAACATGAGGGTCAAGTTGCAGTTGATGCCGTGCTTGGACTGCAGGATCTCAGCAGCCTTGATACCCTCCCATGTGGATGCGAGCTTGATGAGGACGCGCTCCTTGTCGATGCCAATCTCCTTGTAGAGATCGATGATGTGCAGCGCCTTGTTTACGGACTGCTCTGTGGAGAAAGAGAAGCGCGCATCGACTTCTGTTGAGACCTTGCCGGGAACAATCTGGAGGATCTCCTTGCCAAACTGTACCAGCAGGTTGTCAAGTGTGGTGTCGACCTGGTTCTCGAGGTCTGTGCCGTTCTTCTTGCCGTATGCGACGGCCGCGTCGATGAGCTTCTCGTACTCGGGCTTCTTAGACGCGGCGAGAATCAACGAGGGGTTGGTGGTCGCATCCTGGGGCTGGTACTTCTTGATGGTAGCGAAGTCACCAGAGTCGGCGACGACGGTCTGTAGGGCGAATTGATTAGATATAATTCTTCCGCGCGCCTGGTGTTGCGATTGTGGAAATACTTACGGTGCCAGAGGCCTTGAGTTGGTCGAGGGAGCTAGGCATTGTGGGTGGGTATATGTGTGTGGATGGGGAATGTAAAGAGGAATGCAAGTGTCTATGTGTGCACTTGATGTTACAGGTGATGTGAGTGTCTTATGAAGTGGTATGAGGTTGGAGAGTAAAAGTGTCTGTTGGGACAGCTGCAGCGGTGGGGCTCTTTCATACGTAGCGCCCCTCATCCTTCCGGGCCCCTCCATGGAAAAACAGCGTCACACTGGGTCACCAAGTGGCAATCACGGCAGAAGGCGCTCGCTCAGTCAGCCCTCTCACCGCATCTGGTAACCACTAGCGACGGAAATTTTGGCGCATCGGAGCACTGTCGTCCGAGCCATCCACGTGCAATTCATCATTACGAAGAAGCTTGTTTGTCCTGAGTTCTAGCCAACACTCTACAGCACACCGGAGCAAAGGCATTCACTGTATCGTATGTTTTTAGCCGCGGGCTGCAAATTCCCGCGAATGCCTCCAGGGCAGGTTCGGCCAAAAGTCCGATCCGGAGAAAACAATCCTCTTCTTCTGACTTCCGCGCTCGAGCCATGTTGGACCTATCACGATGGTCTTGGTAGCATACTGTGGATGAGGCAATTTCTTCATACTACGATAACAGTCGAACATTACAACTTCGACTTGCCAATCCCCCCACCCCATCCATCTTGCTGCAGCCACCCATACACCTCGCTATACTGCTCCTGAAGATTGCTAACTGTATGCCCTGCTCCACTCGGTCCCGGATCATTCTATATCACCAGCTGTTAGCATACATACACAATTCAACACGGTCAGTGAATACGTACGAATGCCTCTACTAGCCTCGTCTGCTTCGCACCTACCTCAAGGATCTTGCCTCCGCCCAGCTCAGTTTCTTCTAACAATCGCAACATGGCTTCGGCCACTTCCTCGGGCGTTGCCCACGCGTCCTTGGTCTCATCGATGAACGTCATTTTTTCTGGATGTTCGGTCCACAGGGGTGTTTTGATGACGCCAGGTGCCACGCCGTTGACGCGAATTCCCATTTCTGCCTCGAGCGTTCCTAAGGAGCGTACAAAGCCGTTCATGGCGTGCTTAGCGGCCGTGTAGATGGGCGCATGCAAATTGGGATTTTGGCCGGCAATGCTGGAGATGATGACGACTCTCTTTGGATTTTGCGCACTTGCTTTCTGTACGCCGGGAGGTGGATTAAGAAAATGTGAGATGGCGAGCTGCGTCGTACGGATTGGATGGGTAATATTGATGTCGATACTTGCATATCGTCCTCCGTCGATCTGGTCTCTACTTGCGCTGCCGGCGACGCCTGGAGGATGCCAGAAGTTACTCCAATGGGGTTCGTAGACGCCTGCCCCTGGACACACGATATCGATCTTTCCGAACTCTTGGACGCCGACCTCAAACATGCGCTTCAACTGCGGCCAGTCCGTCACATCGGTCTTCTGAAAGACAGCTCGTGGTTTATCCTGTTCTTTGGTACTGTATTCTTGAACCAACTTCTCCGCTTCGGGTCGAAGTGAAAGATCGGCAATGAGGACAGAGCAGCCATGGCTGAGAAGCAGAGCTGCAAAAGAAAAGTTAATACCTGAACCAGCTCCTGTGATTATAGCACTTTGTCCTTTGACACTGAACGCCTGTCCGACTCTTGTCTCATTGACTAAACCCGGTTGTCTTGCTGCCATGGCTTTCTCGAATCTTGCTCTTGACTTTGCTCAGATGGATGACCACAACAGGGCAATAGTCGAGTGGCCGCCAGAGCATATTTATATGTGCTAATATGCAAGTACACGATGTCCTACATTCACGCGTCTAGCCAGAACGGAATGCCTCATTGGGTAATAGGAGGGGTAGCCGTGGGGTAGCTCACTCCGAGCATTCCTGTATGCGGGGAAAGTTTGCCGAGCTTCAACCCTTCTGCACTTCCATGAAGCTCGTATCCATTTAGTTATATCTTACATACGCGGTCCGTCCTAGAGATTTTCGTCGTGCTACAAAACTACTGGTGTAACGAAAAACTTGGCGACTGTTCCAGTGCATTACCTGTGCAACTTTGAGAATATAAACGTTTTTGTATTGGTGTGACTTGCCAGATTTCAAGTCATCATGCTAACGAGATGAGGCAACGAGCTTCTGGAAAACATGCTGTCGCATTATGTTGGACTAGAATCGCTTTTCGTTTACTCAAAATAAGATTATGTACGTGTCACTCAGTCCGACGTCATCGTCTTTGGGATATCAATGTGTATATCAAGCATCACCTAACGCCGTTTGCGCCAAGTGTGCAAATGCTAATTCCGTTTCCTTAGCTCACTACGTTCCTGTCCATCGACTCCACTGGATCTCGGGAGCGGCTCGCCATTTCCCACACCTGAGACGTGACTCAATCGAATCAGCTCGTCCATCATGGCATCTCTTGTCTTTTTGACCAGGCCATCTACGTGCTCTGCCGTCAAACCCTTCGTTTGTATTGGCGGTAAGACGGTAACATCCACCACACCTGGGGAGAATCTCTTGCCCTTGACGTCCAGAACGTGGTAGTAGTTACCACAAACGACGGGCACAATGGGAACTTGTGCTTGTACTGCAAGATGGAACGCGCCCTTCTTGAAGGGTAGGAGATCAGGTTTTGAGGCATATGATCGCGTGCCTTCAGGGAAGATGAAGACGTTCTGGCGTGTTGTTTTCATCGTGTGAGCAGCCGTGTCGAATGCAGCGCGAGACGAGGTGCGGTTTGCGCGGTCGATAAAGACGGTTTTGGAGAGCGCCATGAACCAGCCCAGTAGAGGCACAAACTTGAGCGACTTCTTGGCCGTCACGGAGGTGTATTTTGGGAACATGCAGCCGAGCATGAGGACATCGAGTTCGCTATAAAAAATGTCAGCACCGCGGTCGAGGCTTGGCCTGGCAAGAGAGCCTTGGAAACCCACGTCTGATGATTGCCCACGAATACTGCTGGACGGTCCTTGAGGGCGTCTTCTCCACTAAGACCTCCCTCTTTCTTCATGCTCCCGGTCACTCGAAACGTCACGCCAGTGCCCAACCACATGCACCACTTGAACGCTCGCGCAACCGTCCATTGAATGAGTCCACCATAGCCCACCATGCGTAGAGGTATAGCCACAAGTGTGCCGTACAGGGCGCAGCTCAACATGAGTGTAAAGGAGCTTATTGCGAAGGCGTAGTACGACACCAGCTGGGCGGGCTTCGCGGGCAGCACGAGCGAGAGCAGGCGCATGGCTATGACAAGCACGGCGGGCATGGCGAGGTAGGTGAGCCAGCCCATGGCGAAGCCTCTTGTCAGAGAGAGAGAAGGAGAGGGCGCGCGTATGTGAAGGTGTAGGTGTAGGTGCAGTTGTGTTCGTGTGTGTTGAAGCGAGTTGAAGCTTGGTGGGGGACTTTTTTGTCACGCGCCGAGGTTCGCACCTGCCTTGCTAACTCGCTAAAATTGGAGTGTGACACCGCCATGTGCAATCAACCCATGTACCTATTCATCGAGCTCCTGTCTTCTCCACAGAACCAGCAGAGCTTGCCCGTACTGTCGTACTCCTTCGCTGCCGTAACCAAGTCGTTACTACAATATACGATGCGGTTATATACACAAGTAGAAGGGGAAGCAAAATCCACCGCCACGCTTCCATGTTTCTAACCCTGCTTTTGATTTGAGCGTGTTGCGCTCCATGGGCTAGGGGAAGATCGAGGATAGCCCTGAACCACGTCTCAGGTGTCCATTTCTCAGCCGGGTAGTTGAGGCCGGCTGCGTTGATGGCGATGGGCTCGCGAATCCGCTGGCCAGTCGTCTGGTATGTGACTACGAAGACGAAGATGAAGGCTGATAGGCTGAAAATGGTACCGATCAGCAGCAAGGTGGTGAGAGCGGTAAGGCTTCTTGAGGCCTGCTTACAACGATCAGCATGCTGTCCGAGTAGGTGGGAAGAGTTTCATTCGACATACCTGGCCAGCCTTCCTCATCCTCCATGCCGTCAACATGCCAAAGATGCCCAAGAAGAATCCATACACTGCTAGGCCGTTGCTTTCATGCCCTTGGTCGGTCCACAGATTCTTAGGCTCAACATTGATTTGGGTGGGATTTCCAGGCCAGTCCACTTGATATGTGTGCACATGATGCTTCTGGTCCAGCAGCCATGCTACCATGGAACTGACCAAACTGAAAATGACGATTGAAAGAGCGCAGAGCAAGGCGCTGGAAGCGAAAAGTGGCCAATGGATACCATGTTGTCTAGCCACCGATGCCTGAGATGTGGGCGCTGCGCGAGAAGATCGTTGGAATATGCCCATACTTGTCGAATTGTTTGTTATAATTTGGTATACCGATCGAGAGTGAACGACAAACACGTTTCCCCACGGTTCATCGTCAGGTGTTATACGCTTCACATCTGGGGCTGAGCCTTTTCTCCCGTCATGGTGGCACACATTCGGGGCTGATTGATGAGATCAGCACCACTCAAGCTTAGTTGCCGCACAGCCTTGGACGCTTCAGGCAAGCTACTTCTCTCATATGTCCTAATATTAGCAGAAAGCATGGTATCGTCAGCAAGCATGTGGACATTTTGATGCCTAGACTCCTAACTGTTCAGCTTGGCATGTTTAGAATCTCATCGATTGACGCCAGGGTTACCATGTACGTCAGCTGTATCAAAGCCATAGACATGCACAATCTAGTATAAAATCCTGAAGATTGCCTGTCTTCGAAACAATGGTGAGATGACGCTGGTGCATTGTTTCTTGTTTCGAAACAGGGCAATTTTTACGAAACCTGACGGGTTCCGCGTCCACTCTGGGGTTTGAACAACTTCTGATAAAAGCAGGGCTGGAGTTGTTGCGTCTCAGGGAAGGCAACGCAGTCGCGTAATTTGACCATGTTTTCTTCCTCACTCAAGAAAGCTGGAGAGTGGACACATAGGATGTCATTGGATGCTCATGAGGACGATGGCCGGGTCCTGTCGCGCTTCGGGTCGATCCTGCCCGCTCGGGAGCGCTAACCCAACCACCCACATAATTTACCAGAACGCGTCCCCGTACTTTGCATTCCATGACAGAAGCCGACAAACTACAAGCTCAAGTTCGCGTTGCAATTATTCAAACTTAGCGCCATATCGCAAGAGAGCGAAACAGATGCAGGTTGATAACGTAGCTCTGTTTGGGGCCCTCGACGCGACCTACGTCACGTCTGGGCAGCGGCTACCCGTCACATACACACACGCCCTCGCGCGTGGTCACACACACAAACGCGCAGTACAACGCTTCCTGCTGCTTGTTCAAGCGAGCATACAGGCCGGGATTCCACGCGTAGGGTTTGTATTGGAACGGACCATCATCGCGCGGAACATACTGACGATGCTTTAAATGCAAACTTGTCGGCAGGCACCATGCTTGCAGATTGCGCAGAAGCCATTCAACTTTTCATGATTCCGCTTTATCGCGGCAGCCGTTCGTATTCGGACTAGAGCTTGACTTTACAGACGTGATAGCCGTTTTAACGACCGACGTGAGTATGGGCGGCTATTGCACGGCCCACCTACAGCCCTTATGGGGAGCGCAGAGCCAATACCCAAAATCGACGTCGAATACACTTTCAGCCTCTTTACTCAATCCATCCTTAATTTTATAGCAAGGATGCACCGGCAACCAATCATCCTTGGATGTAATAGACCTGCGATTGGATGTCGACCTTTGGTATGAGTACGGCGTAGTCAAAGCGATATGCAAGCTCGGCACATTGGGCTCAACAGCTTGATGGTCTAGGGACGAAGCTTTATATGTTCTATGTCGAGCTGAAATCTGGGTATGTATAAGTTGTTATTTTCGTCCGCTCTTTGTTCCACCATTCGCTTTTTACTATTCTGAGTGTCTGGCTGGTCCGACAACGTGGATACTCTCTATTAATATCAACCCAAAATATCTTGGTTGCATTCATGCGGCTGCCTCACCGGTCTATCAACAGTATTCAACCACTTCCGAGTATCTATACAACTTTTCCATCCAATTACGATAGCTCTCAGTCCACAGACACACCTGGAGTTAACTCTGGAACATGCCTTCTCAAAAAGATCGAGGATGGAATTGAGATTGTTCCGTTCGAGAGGAGCAACATTCTTTCCGCCCCCATACTCAGCCCAGATCAAAATGAGAAAGAGGTTTTTGTGCCGTCATGTAACGCGATTGATGCGCATGAAAAGCCTCTGCCCAATCTTCCAAGATGCATGTGGCATCGAATGTCTCGACAGCAACGCATTTTGGCCCTGTTGGCGATACAATTCATGATGCTTCTTACGATTGGGTTGAGTCTTTTAGCTATAAAAGATCAATCTCCTATCAGGTAACTACTCCAATGCCCAGTTTTAGGATGCCGCTAACGACGTACCTATAGGGATCGAAGCGCTGCTGTATACACTGCGAGTGACGGCTCTCCAAGTGACAACTACACCAGCGGTATTCGCCGTGGTATTTTTGCGCTACCGATTCAACTTCCACAACAACAGGATTCGGCATGCCTAGCAAGCGACAATCAGTTGAATCCATGGAAGTGCGCATCCAACTCAACCTTTCAACTCAGTGTACTCCCTGCCCCGGCAGGCAACGAAACTTCAACTATGATAGCGGTAGGGTCACCATCCAACGACACCAGCGTTCGTCACGGCGAGGGCATACCAAACATCCCGCCCTTGGAATTGTCAGTGGTTGCAGGTGCTAGGAACGAAGATGGGTCTACCTATCATTTTCGAACTACCTACGACAAAGTCGTGTTGCTCGCCGAGGATGAGTTCCCCGTCGATGGGCAGTTACAAGCCCATCCTTCGGCGCTGGGTGATCCGTTCCAGCCTGGGAGTAACCTGTGGCAGTGCGTCTTCAACGAGACCCTGCTTGAAGGTTACATATACGTCACTAGAGTGACAAGCACTGCACCGGATACCGCCAAAACTAAGACTGCAGGACTTTCGGACTTCCCTTACTCCGTGAGATTATTTGAAGAATGGGCGCCAGGTGGCAAGACGCCTTATTGTCAGAAGGTGACTATGGGATCGGACGGCACCCTGGCTCCACTCTCAGAAGAGATAGCGTTGCGCCTAGAAGACTCTCAGGGTAATCTTGCAGCCTCCATGTCACGATCCACAAAACGTACCGGAGATCGAGAGCAACGACAAGAGGTGCGCGCAGATCACTGTCAGTGTCAATGGCTGGTTGATGGGTAACTGTATCGTACTATGTGTAGTGAAAGCAGGTTCGCGACCACGTTAAACCCCCGTCTTTCGCGCTGTCACAGCGTCTTTATCACACTGTTCACGTGTCTATAATTTTAGCCAGAGTTGATCAATCAACCATATCGGGGTGCGCAATACCGAGAGATGACATGTTCTCAAATCTACAAAGACTTGATTGGACTCTGAACACACGACTCCACTCAGTACCGTGTATCATTCGTGCACGTACACACCATGTCCAGTAGATGAACAAAAAACCCCCAGAGGCTTCTCAACCTTACGAAGCCAGCTGCAACTAAAGCACTCCTTAAGCTTTATCGCCGCTCGGTCACTATTCAGGCGCGCATACAGAAAATTGTATCCTCACTGATCCATCAAGCCTTCGTGGTCTGGAATTTGTATCATACGCCACATTCCGTTCTCCGAATCTCTAATATTGTCAGGAAAGTCGCGAGCACTCAATCTAGAGACCGGAGTTAAGGAGCGGCACAATGCAACACCAAGGAACACCCTCACGTATACCAATCCGCATCAAGACTGAAGATGGTGCTCCACTTGCAGCCAGTCTTGAGATACCACGACGCCAGACTTCCCGTGTGAGATCGCCATCTCAAACTCCAGTCAAAGTCAAGGTCGAAGATGTCGAAGAAGATGTCGACGAAGATGCTGAAGAAGATGTAGTACCAGTAATAGTCAATACCGAAACACCGCGACGCTTCCCTTCCTTCTCCGAATTTCAAGAGGCATGGTCCCGATCGCCACTCCGTGTGCCAACTCCACTTGCTCGGGAGTTTTACCGGTGTATGATAGTCAAAAGAGAGAGCGATGAACTTTTGGGAAGTGAGGATGGCATGCCGCTTCTATGCCATGATTGTGATCGATCTGCTGGCATACACACAAAGAAGCCGCCCACTGAGGCCTCTTGCGATTTGTGTTCGCCTTCACCACGATCGGTCGTGAAGTTCAAGGAGGAAGCAGAACTATTGTCTGGACGCCATATTCCTGCAGGAGCGTACAAAGCTGAGACTATATCACCATCCGCCTCCCCGAAAATCCAACACCAAACTCACCCTGCCACAAACCAGTCAAGGCTATACCACGAAGCGCGTTTCTCAGGCCGCAACACTGCCACGTCACCTCCAACATGTCGCCCAGATACTGAATTCTCCTACCTGCTGCCCGTCACGCCAACACCGTTCAGCACACCAAATGCTCCCATCAATCCCTATAATCGCCCGGCACATCTACATTGCATCCCGGGTTCATTACTTGAGGGAATGCATCGGCGAACGAGATGGGGTAGGAGGGATATTTGGGACAAGCAGGACGACAAGGAACGACGGAAACGACGGGCAAAGCATGAGAAACGAGCCAAGCAGCGCAAACAAGCAAAGCAGGACAAGCCGGTGAAGCAAGCAGCGCGGATACCAGCACGAATACCGCAGTCGCCATCTGCGCGTCTAGCCGAGTACGTCGCTGAGGATGAGCATGAGATCTCTCACGAAACTTCGCACGAAGAAGCAGAGTCAGGACATGAACAAACCTGCGCATGGTACAAGATCCCCTTCTGTAAATGCTGTGCATGTATCATGGTCGTCGGAACAAAGCTTCTACGTAGCATCTTCATTCCGTCGCTAGTCGTTGTTCCCCGTCCTTGTCGAACCACATCCATGATACCAAAACCAAAGAGATGGGTTAGGAAGAGGAAATGGTGTCATCTGCAGAAGAGCAGCAAAAGGCGCGATGGACAGGAAGTGATAGGTGATGAATCGCATGCTGCAAGGCGGCATGAACTTTTCATACCGGGTAGGGTGGTAGTAGTTAGGGAGATTTGAATGGCGTGTGAGTGGTCATGGATGGGACGGTGGTAGTGAATGATTGCCGTGGAGTGAGCTGAAGAACACTCGATCATCTCGGAGCACAGTTTCCAGGCTTTCCTCTGCATTGCCATGAATTGGAGCAAAAATAAGGGATCGAAGGCAAAAATGTGATATCAAAATGGGATTGATAGATGTATGAGGTTTTCATATTTGAAGATGATGTTTTCATTCATTGACATCAATGTAGCGTTATGTACTATTTTGTACCGTTTTGTGCCATCCATATAGCTATGCAATGTCTACGTGAGAAAAGAAAAAGAAGACGAAGAAGTGGAGGAAGAAAGAAGTTAAGACGAGAATATTTCTTCATCGCCATGAATGCGGCATGCGTATCTAACGCTTGGCCACTTGAAAGTATTTACACCAACATAATCCCACTACAATCCCAATGCGAGTCTAACGTTTCGTCTTATCGAAACTCTATCAAGTGACTCTAGAAGGCCAGCAAGACAGCTCCTACAACAGCACCGACGAGACCGCTGGCCTTCATGTGGCTTGCAGCACCAGTGAACTCTGCTGGGGGCGCAGAGAAGGTGGCGTTGCCAGATGGCTGGGGTAGGGCACCGGTGGGCGCTGAGGGTACGACGACACCAGGTGCAGACCTAGTGTCAATCTCAATGCCGGACTCAGTTGGGTAGGGAGGAGACGAAGGTGCTGCAGAAGTGACAATAGGTGTCTGAGCAGTGCTGGCCAATGGTGTCTCTGCAACAGATGAAGCGACATCCGAAGGGAGGACGGCAGAGTATTCAGTCGAGAAAGTGGCGGGTGGTGCGTCAGTGATAGCAGGAGGAGCACCAGTGACGGTAACGGTGGCAGTGCCACACTCGCATGGCTCATCTCCGTTATCGCTGCCAGAGGGAGAATCGCCAGAGGGAGAGTCAGGGCTGCCTGACTTTTGAGGAACAGCTGCACCACCAGTGGGGTAGTTGAAGTCAGACTTGCCGCCAGCAGCGCCGTCAACTGGGGCAGGTGTCGCACCTGACTGCTCGCTCTCAGTGCAGGTGGTGGATGCGTTAGAACCGTTTCCAGCCTCGCCAGTAGCGGATGGTGCGTCGACACCAGACTCGAGCGGAGCGGCAGGAGCAGTAGCGGAGGCCTCGATAGCTACAGAGTTGACAGGAGCACCCTCTGTGTTACCGGCATCGATGACCTTGATAGACTTGAAGTCACCAGTCTTGTCTGTCCACTCGTACTCCTTTCCGGGCGAGTAGTTGATAACCTTGATCGACTTGACGGTCATGGTAAAGGGCGCATCGTCGTAAGTGACGTTGCCACCCGCCCACTGGCGAGTACCTTCATCTTTGGAGTCACCACCTGGCCAGTTTCCAAGGCGCACATTACAAGGCGTCTGCGGGTAGTTCTTGCCGCCATTGGCATCAGCAAAGTTCAAAGTACGCGTGGGCTTGTCATCAACGATCCAGGTAAGTGACTCAGCAGTCCAGTTGAGAGCGTACTTGTGGAACTCGTTTTGGTTGTTGGGAGCATCAGCCTCGATCATGCGATCATAGGTAGTAGTGTTGCCCTGATTCTCATGTTAGTCGAAAGATGAAACCAGTTGACTTTCTTTTCATACCTTTCCAAAGTAGTTTTGCTGGACGCGGCTGTCTACACCTCCAATCCATTCCCAGTCAACCTCATCCAAGTTGTCGGACTGGAGAACAATGGAGGAGATGATACCAACGCCAGGGGCTGCCTTCATGACAACTTCGACGTATCCAAAGTGGAGATAGGCCTCGGATCCGATGGTAGGGGCATCGCCCTTCTTGGCAACAGTAAATTCAGCACCCTCGGGTACATAGTTAAGAGTTCCAGCTGTCTGCTTCCAGCCCTTGATAGCATCCTTGCCAGCAGTGAAGTCTGTTTCCCAGGTCTGAGGCATGGCGGGGTCGTTGGGGCACTTCTTCTCCATGGGGTTGCAATCGGTGAAGGTCTGAGCTGTGGCCAAAGCAGCCAGCACGCTCGCCGTAGTGTATGTAGAGAAATGCATTTTCTTGAGTTTGGACGCGGTTGAGAAGTTCGGAGATCAAGTTGCTAATGCGCAAAAGAAAGGCTTCTGAGCTCGAGAGAATGTAGTCTTCACAGAAAAGCCCGTTACTGTGATGGGAAGTTCACGCGCAAAGACACAATGTCAACAATGCGTACGGTGCGGTAGTAGTGAAAGAATGTAAAGCTCTGCAAAGAGAGTGTTGGGAAAAGGAATGTAATGAATGCGGTCGTCCTGGCGTCCAGACGTCTGACTGAGAGAGTGTGAGGTATAAAAAGGTCGGATAAAGAATGCAAAGCAATACTGCGTGCCAGAGGAGCTCCGACTATTAAAAGTCGCGAAATGGTTTGCGAAGCAATCTCGGTACCCACCGGGATAAGCACAGCGACCATGGGACGAGTCCATGCGGCATCAGCAGCCCTTCCATGGTGTGTCCAATTCTGGTGCTGCGCAGACCTGAGTGGTCGTGATGGCCCTCCTGAAGTGTTTCACAAGCCGGCGGTGGAGACTAGGGTGTGTCAGAATAGTCCAGCCGCCTTGCCCGTTATGACGGCGACTCCGTCTAGGCCTATCAGAGCGAGGATGTGCCTGGCCTGTGTTTCTTCTGACAAGCCACTAATTATTTTGCTTTGGGCTGAGTTGGACATGCCTGTTCGCTGTGGCTGTGTTGCTGCGCACTCGAAGTGGAACAGACTGACAGTCCCCCCCCAGATTGCGATGAGCAGCGATACGCGTTCCTATCTTATCCTGTAGTCGTCGATCATCCGAGCATGACATCACCTCAGGTCGGATAGCGACGTGCCATTCTTGGCTCGGTGTTGATGCGTTACCTCACATTTTCAGGGGTTTTGTGACATCCCTTGGTTGGGACCGGTTGCAATCGTCTCGCCGCAGACGCGCGTGAATACGAAGAGCGCGCGTCGAGACCGGCTAGTCTTTCGATGGAGTTCACCGCCTTGGGCAGAACCGCGGGGCTTCGTGGGCTTCGTGGGGCAAATTCGTGAATCATTCACATGACGAGACCCTGCCTAACTTTTTTTTTTGCGTCGAAAGAATATACCACACAACCAACCATGGCCACCACCGACGGAGGAGTTGAGCTGCCAACGCAACAGCCCGAACAAGTCGAGCAAGCGAACCAAGTCGATCAAGTCGAAGAATCTGCACCGGCAGAGACAACAACCAACGATGAGGATAACGAAATTGACGACTTATTTGATGACGACGATGAAATAGTGCCTGAACTGATATCGGGCGACCACCACGACTTTACCAAAGCATACAACCGCCAGCGAAAGCTCAACGATACGAACATACCAGACGATCACAAGCCCAAGTCGAACCCACAGAAGCCTTCAGCCAACACAAATGCCTCCATCGATGATCAAGTCGCATCGCTATCAAAGCATGCCGGCAAGATTCGCCTCACGGGGAACATGACGGGCGCGTCGGGGGGCAACGCAAGGAACAAAGACAAGGCAGACCGCGCGACAACTGAACAAGTGTTGGACCGAAGGACTCAGATGATCCTGCTCCAGCTCATAAACCGCGGCGCAATCTCAGAGATTCACGGTGTCATCTCCACAGGAAAAGAAGCCAATGTCTACCATGCTATGGTAGAAGCTACGGATGATGATGCCGAGTCCATCCACCGCGCCGTCAAGGTATACAAAACGTCCATCCTTGTCTTCAAGGACCGCGCCAAGTACGTCGAAGGCGAGTTCCGCTTCAGACAGGGATACAACAAGAGCAACAACCGTGCCATGGTACGGATGTGGGCAGACAAGGAGCGCAGGAATCTGGCCAGAATACACGATGCAGGTATCCCGTCACCAATGGCTCATGCGCTGCGAAACCACGTTCTTGTCATGGGCTTTGTGGGCGACCGCAAGGGCAAGGCCGCGCCTCGTCTAAAGGATGTGCGCTTCGAGGGTCTTACAGCAGAGGAAGAAGACGCAAAATGGACCAGTCTCTATCTCGAGATGCTGGCCTACATGCGCATAATGTACCAGACATGTCGCCTCGTCCATGCCGACTTGAGCGAATACAACGTCCTGTACCACGAAGGCAAGCAATGGATCATCGATGTCTCGCAAGCCGTCGAACACGACCATCCCCGCTCTCTCGAGTTTTTGCGTATGGATATCAAGAACGTATCTGATTTCTTCCGCTCACGCAATGTTGAAACGCTTAGTGAGCGCAAGGCTTATGCCTACATCACAAGTGAATCAGGTGCCAAGACTGTTCAAGAGCAACCACAGATGGAAGACAGCATCCGTAGCTTGTTGAACAAGAAGCCGTTGACCGAGGAGGAAAGGAAGAAGGAAGAGGAAGACGACGATGTCTTCCGCAACCAATATATCCCACAGACACTCGAACAAGTCTACGATATTGAACGCGATGCTGAGCTTGTCAATGCTGGTGCTGGCTCCGACCTTCCATACCAAGCCCTCCTTGCTGACAGAGTCGTTAACAACGAATCTGAAGGCGAGGATTCAGACGATGGCTCGGATGATGGTAGCTCGTCTGAGGTTGATCAAAGTATCTTCGAAAAGGGCCCAAGTCGTGGAAAGAAACACGTGGATCATGACGAGAAGGTCGCACACAAGAAGGCCGTTAAGGAAGAGAAGCGGGAGAAGAGGAAGGAGAAGATGCCGAAACACATGAAGAAGAAACTGACCAGTCAAGGCGGTGGCCGTAAGAAGTGAGCTTGGATATCAACCGACCTTTGAGTCTTTCAGCGATTGCAGGGAACACCTACAGCGCGCAAGTATATGCGCTTGCTCGCATGCGATGGTGGGAGAAGCATGAAGAGGAGAAGCCCAGCCAAACTCAGGTCACCGCAGTATTGTGGTCGTCATTCAGAAAGCTTCGAGTCCTTTCTTTCCAAGTCGTATCTTGGATTACAAACTACCGTAGCGGTACACACTACGGTGTGTTCTATAAGCCTCTGAGCTTGGCTCAGAAAGAGAGCTTCGTTGTAGCACGCCTGTGTAGACCACAAGTACTGGGACTTTGCTCCGGTACGGTAGATAGATGCGATTGCCGCTTTTAAAGTGGTAGAATCAAAAATTGTTCCGCCATTTGGCGAAGTGTCTTGTTTAACTTCATAGCATGTTCTTCCTCCACGCTCTCGTGCCCAGCTTCTCAATCTCTGGTACCTCGACCGGCCCTCTGACCTCCTCATCTTCCAGTGCTTCCACGACCGCCTCACCCACCAAATCCGCTTTCAAAGGCTTGATGCCTCCTGCTCCCATTAGCCACGTCAACCGTCCTCCGACTGCACTGTTAATCATGGCTGCTACGCCGCCCGCTGCCGCAATGGGGAGAGTGAATGTGCGGCTGCTGTCGTACATGAATGGCGCGCGAATGAAGATGGATCGCATGGTAGGGAAGGTGGAGGCGATGAGAGATTCAGCCTCGCGTTTCGTCGTGATATAGCGTGCTGGGAGGATGGGTGTGCCTGCTGCAGCGGAGATGTAGAGGTAGGTCGGAACTTTGCGTGTGGAGGCTTCTTTGGCTAGGGATACGGCTGTTTGCGCAGCATGGTTAGTTGTATGTACTGATAAGGGACTTTGAGAAAATGCAACATACCAGTGTCGCGATTCATAATTTCGTATGTGAGTTGTCCATCACTCTCCTGCGGCTGCAACTTCTCCCCTTCCTTCCGTGTCAGCGGGTTTTGGGTTCCAGCCTTGGTCTTGCTAAATGCCCGTTGCAGACCCTTGATGGGACTCTCCCGTCCGCTGACAACGCCTTTGTAATCTGCTTCCAGTAATATACCCATGCTGTGTATCACCGCATCTGCGCCTTCAAGGTGTTTGGTATACGATTCAGGGTCGAGGATGTCGCCTTTTTGCCATGACACCTTGTCTGACCAGTCCGGTGGTGTTTGTGATGAAGAGACGGAGGACCAATGTGGAGTGCCTGAACGCCTGGGATCTTGTCAATAAAGGCTCGGGATGAGTCGAAAGAGGGAAAGAATAGGCCTACGAGATTGAGGTCACGCTCCAGCCCCTATGTGCTGCGGCTCTACATATCCGGCTACCTGTGTGCCATGTTAGCTAACTGATGTGCTGGCATGGAGCTGTTACTCCAATCATCTGGGAGTTTTTCTGAGTTACACACCCAAGAAGCCATTGCCGCCGCATACGACGAGTTTCTTCTTTGCAGCCTGGGCTGTTGTCGAGGCCATTGTTGTGCTATCTGATGGTTGGTGGGTGAGCAATTGGAGTCACACAATTGTTTAGTAGGAAAGTGATGGGAAGCTCCGAGTGCTGATGTCACTCCACATCGCGCGCGTCGCGTAAGATCGAGGCAGGGATCTGTGCGGAGGAGCTATAGACTTCCGCTTCTTGTATACAGGGCCGCTTCATAACCAAACATGTGTTGTCAATGAGATATATCTGTGTATCATACAATGTGAACCAGCTAAAGGCATTTTGGCGTTGTAATGCGAATCGCGCTCAAAATTCTACCTATCAGAAGAAAGTCGATGTCGTCATGATGCTTTATATTAGTGTCGAGTAACCGTCCTCAAAGGGCCAGATGCGATTCGATATTGTGTCTGCTGTATTGCATCTTACATCTCTCTAGACAACAGCAAGCTCCGCCAATCGAACTATGCAGGCAATCCGGAACCTTTTCAAGAACGACCTCGTTCTGGTCGGCACAAACCTCACCGTAGTAGCCGGCGTTGCGACTTATCTAGGTATCACGCCATCTTTCATGTTTCCTTCTATCATGAAGTCGTCATCTATCAATTCTAACATCTGGATGCTACAGGCTCTCGGGTGGAGAAGAAACTGGACCGCATGGAAGAGGAACAGGAGGCGCGCATGGACGAGATTGAAGGAACACTACGTGGCCATATCGGCTTGATTGAAGACTCGTTGGACAGGATCGAAGGCAAGCCGAATGCTGGGAAGCAAGACAAGTTGTACAACGAGAGGACAAGAGACGCGAAGGGAGGTGATACCGGACAGGGCAAATAAGGTGGAGCCTGGGGCTGACAAGGATCAGCTGTTAGCTTCCGTTCCTGCATACCAGCGCGAGTTGTAGTTTGACCTTTGACAAAATACACGACACCACCACTTGCACGAATCACTTTGCATATTCTCTTTGTGAATAGCATAACATCGCGCCTGTTGGCTATACATTCACGCGACTGCGCCAAAATGCCTGCGCCAGCCTCCAACAAGCGCGTCAAGGCAAGTCGACCGCTTTGATATAGCTGTACGCGCATACTGATGATGGGCAGAACAAGCGCATCAGCCGGAACCTCAGTAAGACATGACGCTACTCATGTGCCTAGACATATACTCATTTACGCAGTAATCGGTTCCGAAGCCTGGCAGTTGCCCCCAGTAGGCCACCCCGACCGCCCCAAGGGCGTGCCAGACGACCACACCAAGCGCTGGACCGTATACGTGCGAGTACCCGACGGCGATCCCGATATCAGAGCATGGCTCAACAAAGTCTCATTTAAGATTTTCAACACATACGAAAACCCGTTGCGCATGGTCGAGAAGCCGCCGTTTGAGGTGACCGAGACAGGATGGGGAGGCTTCAACATCGATATAAGACTGCACTTCCAGCCCATCTCAGGCGAGAAGGCGCAATACCGACAACATTTCTTGCAGCTGGAAAAGTATGGTGACGACAAAATGCAAGCAGAGCAGGAACGGTCAGGCTGTGTGCGCTCCGAATTCCTCGAAGTTGTGCAGTTCAACGAGCCCACCGAAGCCCTCTTCGACGCCCTCACATCGGAAGACCAGTGGAACTACCTCATACCTGCCGGTAAGGGCGGCTCGAAGAAGGCATCGCTGGGCGCAAACGGAAGACTTAGGCGCGGCCTGCCCAATGGCGAGCGGAGCGCTCAGCTGCCAGAGAAGGGAGGCGATGAAGTTCCCTTCAGTCAGGAACAAGAGCAGGCACTACAAGATTTCTTCAAGCAAAAGATGGAGGACGTAGAGAAGCAATTGGACAAAGAGGCCAAGAAGAAGGAAGAGGTAGAAGCTAAGCTTAAAGCATTACGCAGTGAGCTGGGGCACGAGGCTGCTCAGCAGGCAGCGCAGCAGGCTAGTGGAGACAGGAGCCGGCGCAGGTGAGGATATGTGGCACAAGCTCAAGATGTTGATATCCTGAGCCATGAATACCATGGATGCTACATCTCAGTTGGCATTGAACAACTGACGTGGTACAAGGGAGCGTGTTCGATAACTGCACTCATGCGCAACGACATACGCCTGTGAGCTGCAGAACAAGACCATGGGTGGCGTCCTTCAGTCACCCTTCTCGGGCGAAAACGCCGTGCGGCTCCGAACAAAACTCGAGTTGCCGGACAATGACCAAGAAGAATGTGGAACAGCTATCTGGTGGTCCAAGTCAGGTCATAACTCGGATATAAATGCATAGATGAGAGTCAAATTCCGAGCTTCAGGCTTTATGTCGGCTTACCACCTGTACGGTACATTGAAGCGGCCGTGGAAACACGACATTGTATAGTTCGTAACACGCTCATAAGCAAGTCTCTTTCTCCGAAGAGATACGAGTACGAAAAAAGAATTCTAGACTTGGACCTTTTCCGATTGGTACCCTGTGGCATGACAGATGGATGTGATGTGTCATATGTATGAGTGTATTGGGTATCGTATCTCTGCTCGTGTCGTCCGTGACCCATCCAAGTAATTCCCGATATTTCCAAAGTCGTGAACGCCCACAAATGCCAAATATGCCTTCCATAGCCAAAACACCTTCAATGCAAACACAGTCACTCCTATAGTTCCTCACATGTCGGCTTCTACTTCCATGTCTTTCGGCTCCTTGGGCTCCTGCGATTCGTGGAACTGGATAGCGTCGTCGATATAGCTTAGCACAGCACCCAGACTGTCCTCGTCCTGGACATCCAGCTTGAGAAAAGAGACCATGCTGAACCCATCAATAAGCTCGGCAACAGCCTTGTTCAGCTTATGGAAAGATGATCCGCTCATCAGGCTCTCGGTCGACGCTGGGTCTCTGTATTTCCTCTCTTCCTCGGTTGTTGTCTTCTTGCGCGCCGGATCATCCTCGATCAAATCTGCATCGACATCAACGAATCGTTTGAGGTCGCGCTTCGCTATCTGTCCCTTCACCAGGTCCATCTTGCTCAGTATGTTGATGTGCGGCATCTCCAGCATCATCATGGCGCTCATGGCGGAGAGTGTGCCAGAGAAGAACTTGGGTCGATCGATGACAAAGGTCGCTTCGAGGAGGTAGGCAGCGCACATGCGTATGTTGAGTGAACCCGTCATGAGATGCTTCACCAGGTTTGGTAATATCGGTACGTGGGTGTACAACTCGATCTGGCCTGGCATGTCGAACACGATGAGGTACTCCTCAGTAACCTCCTCAAGCGGGTCCGTCAGCCAGTCGAGGTTCTCCATGAGGAACTCAAAGCAGTATATCAGGCCGCCGTTGGGCCCCAAGCTCATCTCTTCCATGACATCTTCTAGACTAATCAGGTCCTTGATATCTAGATCGGGCTCGAATGCGAATTCTTCGGCGGCGGGATCCAGGTTCACGTAGAAGCATGGACGTTTGCTGTTCTGGAGGTGCTGGATGAGGGCTGTACAGAAGGTCGACTTGCCAGCGCCTTAAAGGTACGTCAATGTATGTCTCGCGAATAATTCGTAGAAGGACATTTCTTACCAGCTGGCCCCTAATCTTGTTAGTCTGCGATGACACCCGTGAAAGAGCGATTAACATACCATAACCAGGGTTCCATATTTAGACATGTTCGCGGATGGTTTCTCAGATGATGCGGCGCGTCATTCGGCTACACAAATTCAGCGAAGGGTTCTGCCCGAGGCGGTGAGATGGGGGGGAGTCCGTGGGATGTGGGGAGGCCGTTTGATTGGTTTGACTGGGCTGATAGGGCCTAACAACCGTGGAGGTACCTGGGTTTGAATAGCGTGATTTTAGCTTTTTTCGAAGGGTTCGGCAATTTGAACGACGCCAAATCTGCGACGTGCATAAATCATCCACTCCCCCAAGTCGACCCCTCCTTTCCTCACCAACCTATTCTTCCGTCTATAAGAACGCCGTCGAAAGTCGTAAACTACTTCTCTTCGAAATCAACCGCCAAAATGACTGTCCCTAACGGAAACGGCAAGGTATGTCTAATGTACCCCTCCAGGATGAATTGCATCAGTCTAACACAAAATCCAGAGCACCTTCCTCTTCACCTCAGAGTCGGTTGGCGAGGGTCACCCGGTGAGTTATGACTGTACGAAATGCGTGTGAGACACACACTGACTTCGCATCTCCACACCTGTAGGATAAGATCTGGTTCGTATCTTCTTGTTCTCTTTCTCAATTGCTTTCGGAGGTCGTCTTATTCAGAGCGATAAGACACGTATACGTTCGGCGTAATGTGATAGACGGCGTTCCCCACTTCCTGAAACCACGACTTTCTCCACCGCTGAACACGGACGCTGACTGTATTCCAGCGATCAAGTCTCGGACGCCATCCTCGATGCCTGCCTCAAGGAGGACCCCCTCTCCAAGGTCGCTTGCGAGACCGCAGCCAAGACCGGTATGATCATGGTCTTCGGTGAGATTACCACCAAGGCCCACCTCGACTACCAGAAGATCATTCGTGGTGCCATCAAGGACATCGGTTACGACTCCTCTGAGAAGGGCTTCGACTACAAGACATGCAACGTCCTCGTTGCTATTGAGCAGCAATCGCCCGACATTGCTCAGGGTCTCCACTACGAGGAGGCTCTCGAGAAGCTCGGTGCTGGTGACCAGGGTATCATGTTCGGATATGCCACCGACGAGACCCCCGAGCTCCTTCCTCTGACCGTCCTCCTCTCCCACAAGCTGAACTCGGCCATGACCAAGGCCCGCAAGGATGGTACTCTGCCATGGCTGCGACCCGACACCAAGACTCAGGTCACTGTCGAGTACGCCCACGATGGCGGTGCCGTCGTCCCTCTCCGTGTTGACACCGTCGTCGTCTCTGCCCAGCACAGCGAGGACATCACTACCGAGAAGCTCCGCGAGGAGATCAAGGAGAAGATCATCAAGCAGGTCATCCCCGAGAAGATGCTTGATGACAAGACCGTCTACCACGTAGGTTCCTCACAAACACCACGTAATTCGACTGTATACTGACAGATACTAGATCCAACCCTCCGGTCTTTTCATCATCGGTGGTCCCCAGGGTGACGCCGGTCTTACTGGACGTAAGATCATCGTTGACACCTACGGTGGTTGGGGTGCCCACGGTGGTGGTGCTTTCTCCGGAAAGGACTACTCCAAGGTCGACCGTTCCGCTGCCTACCTTGCGCGCTGGATCGCCAAGTCACTCGTGAACGCCAAGCTGGCCCGCCGCGCACTCGTGCAGCTGTCATACGCCATCGGTGTCGCCGAGCCCCTCTCTCTCTTCGTTGAGACATACGGTACCTCCGACAAGTCCTCGGACGAGCTCGTCGAGATTGTCAAGAACAACTTCGACCTTCGCCCCGGTGTCATTGTCAAGGAGCTTAACCTCATCAACCCCATCTACTTCCAGACCGCTAAGAACGGTCACTTCACTAACCAGGAGTTCACCTGGGAGAAGCCCAAGGAGCTCAAGCTCTAATTTTAATGCCTTTTGCATACAGTGCGCATGAATCAACTTCATCGCACATCAAGATTTAACGACGACATGGATCGCGAATGAGAAAGATTTGCATATCTTTGGGAGGCGGGTAAAGAGCCTTTTCAACAAGTGTTTCAACGGCGTCCAAGGGCATTTTTATACCCCATGATACCAGCCCGTTCTGTATCTTCCAAAAGTTTCATTTGCAGATTTCCTTTTCATATAGAGACAGCCTAGGGCAGGCTGTAGATACAAAGAGCTTCAACAATGGGGCCGCAGTACGTTGTCAACACGTACGTGAGTTGTGTCGCGCGACAAGCGCGAATTGGTGGTGGCTGGGGTCGGCAGGATAATGAAGAAATCAATCAAGAACCAGTTCGACTACACTGGAGGATCAAACCTTCAGCGCAGTCAAGAACGCTTCATCGACGCAACAAAGTCATTATTCCAACTGCCGTGATGCGGGATTATGCGCTACATGATAACACTGGGTCCGGGACAAGGACAATGCATCATGACGCGACTTTGGTGCGTGAATTCGTAATACTTGGCTATCCTTTTCCGCATATCGTCGGTACAAAACCAGAGCACCCCAAAATGAGCCGTTTCGGACTGCTTTCGAAAGCGAGAGTCCCATGTTATCTTGCCAAGTAGGCATGTGACCTTACGACTCATGATCCACTCCGACAATCGGCCTATCCGCAGCAGACATCGCGTCGAGGACGGGACCAGAGACATGCTGTAGGAAGAGTAGTAAATATATTTATACATACAAGAAAGTAATGAAAAACATCTAAATATTGGTATTCTGATTTGATGCCCAAAAGTGAAAGAGTAGAAATGCGCTTGTCGTGGCTTTATCCAAAGCCGGTATCCAGTCCATCCAACTCCTATAACCTATGCTCATGCTATGCGTAATGTCGTCTGTGCGTTCTAATGCCAAAAAGTGATAAATGACGATGACCGTTGAATCGTCCAACCATGTCTCTTCTTCCCCTCTAGTTTCAAGGTATGCCGACCTAGCCGACAACACTCCCACTGCCTACGCTACCACCAAGGTCCCAGTAATTCCTTTGTGAGTTGCTACTCCTCTTGCTCTTCTTGGTACTCTGACTAGCGCAGCTTGAGCTACTCCTCAGCTTTGTCTTGTCCTTCAAGCCACTGGCTGGAGGTGTGTAGTAAGTAGCGAAGCGACGCGACTCCCTCGAGTGAGAGGCGGACGACGTGGGGAGTCTACTATCTGACGTCGTCCGATTTACCAAAGGGTGGTGTTGGCGGATGATGGCTGCTCGGCGGGCGGAGCTAAGGTTGTTGTCGTTTGTAGCTGTAGAAGGGGCGCTAGCGGTACGGATGGGTTGGGGTGGAAGGACAGGTTGCGAAGAGGAGATGCTGGGGCGGCGAGACGAGAAGCGTTTCATGAGAAAGTTGAAGATCATCTTTACGTCAATCTCGCGTTCCCAGTACTCGCGCTCTCGGGCTAGGTCATCGGCGATGGTTGTGGTGGGAACAGAAGGGTTGTGGATGTGAGAGGAGGCCGTGGCTTCAGTATCGGTTTCGGTAGGCTCTTCTTCGATACCCCATAGTGATGCTTCGCTGTAGGTGTTTGAGGTTTGCGCAGGGAAAGTAGGTGCGAATTGAGCAGACGAAGGGGTTGTGGTAGGTTGTGAACTCGGTATCGAAGACAGGGGCTCAGATACGACTGTCGTGTTGGATATCACTGGTGTAAGACCCGCGTACTCTGGTGTTAGTTGTGTTCGCTGGTATGTTGAGAAAGCTCCAGGATGCTCAGAAAGCTGATTGACTAGTGATCCCAGTTCCTGGGCTACTCTTTCGAGCAGCTTTGTCTGCCAGGTATCATCGGAAAAACGGGACGCGTCGATGCCTGCGTCTTGTAGAGCCTTGTCTGCTGAGAACTCAATGGCGGGCGATCCTGGTGTGGGTGTTGCGGCCTCGTCAGGTAGGGCCTCTCCAAAGATGACTGAAAGAGTGTCTTCATCCAGGCCTATAAGATCCCTGATGACCCGTCGCGTGATCCGTTGCCAGAAGGAGAGATTCTCAGTGCCTTCCTCTGACGAGTCGCTCACATCTGACACAGATTGCGCAGTGTGTGGTTTTGTGCTCGTTGTCGCCTTTTGCGCATCAGCCCGACTCGCTCCATTGCTGACCATGCTCATTCGCCGTCTCCGCCTTGTCTCCTTCTCGATCTCTTCCAGTAATGCTTTGCTTTGCTCAAGTCGCCATCTCTCGATGCGCTGTCGCTTCTCCTGCTCTGTGTTGGTCTCCTCGTGGTCATCGAGGACGGAAAGGTGCCGCTGCACGCTGGAACGTCGTCTGGGTGCTCGTCGCCGCTGTCGCTCAAACTGCCACATGTGTTCCTGCATAGTTGCGTCCGGCTTGAACTCGCCCAATCCATCATGGGTCGGTAATACAGTATCACCGCTCTCCTGCAGCCTGCTTTGTAGTCTGCTCAACGGCGCGCCATATTCAGATGGCTCATGGAAGGCGTGTAGCCCGTCGTCTAAGCTGTCTAGCTCCTCTTCTGTCCCAAGAAACGAGCCACCTTCTTCATCTTGTTCAGACTGCGCAGCAGTCTCGAGTGAGCCAAACTCGCTGAAGCGTGACAGGCCAGCTGTCCGTGGCGTTCGGTCGGTCGAGGTGGTATGTGTGCGAGTGGTAGCAGAAGGCGCACCCGGGGAGAAGAGGACCCATTCTTCTGACTGATCCAAGGTTCGTACAGGCTGTAACAATGCCGTCGCGGGCTCGGTGGTGGGTTCTGGTGCGTTGTAGGAGACCTGTCGGCCGGCCTGCGGTCGATGTTGCTGTATGGCCGCCATGGCGTAGTAGTCTAAGTTGGGCAGCGACGTAGGTTGTAGTAGTGGCGATAGAGGAGTCAAGTCCTCTTAGGCAAGGCGCGAGGACGTGGCACAGATGATATGTTGATAGGGTATGTTGCGAGGTAATAGGATAGTATAAACGCGTCGCGGTAGGAGCAGTGTGTTCCTTATCGTCTTGTTGGCTTCATGCCTCGTTGCGACGTTAACCACTACCCTAGCGGTGTGAGGGGGATGGCCTGCGGGCAGTTGTACCTATGATGTCCACACAGACGTCGCTAGGGACACGCTAAACGAAACAAGCCGTCTACTGCAGGCGGCGGATGATCAGTCGCAAGACCGGTAGCACAGGACGTGATTAGCCTTATCTAAAGGGGGTTTGAAACACGCAGGAAACAGGAGATTTGGGAGAGGCAGCAGAAATATAATCCAGCGAAGATGTGTCAGAGGCTGAATCTAGGCTGGGGCGCTGAGGTTTACATACACAATAGGGAGATGCAGGTGAAGGGACCATCCCCCATGCACGCCAGCTCGCAGCTTCCCTGATAAGATAGACTGCTTAGCCCCGCCGCATCAACCTCCCCCACCAATCGCCTACTACAGACGCTCTGAGTGATGATGAGATGAGCCAACGATGACTTATCTTGCGCCATAACACGTATGCCCTGACTCTGCGAAACCGAAGAAGGGCCTGAAACATTTTCTAGCGACGGCAACTTACCAGCTAGAAAATGATGCGCGTCTGGGAAGTTCGTCAGTGGTCACGCCATTACGCATAGTATGCGCTCATAGAGTCGCACCCCTTCACCCCTACCTCTACAAGCCCGTCAGACTGCATGCAGCAAGGCGCAACCGCATGCTATTCTCATCACCAACAGACCCTGTGCGGCTCCGTATGCAGATGCAGCCGCCGAGCTGACTGTGGCCATGAATCCCGAAGAACCTTGTGAAGCATCGTCATGTACAAAACGTAGTCCGAAAATCCGAAAATGTTGCGTCACAAACAGCTATACCCCGAATCTTGCCCTCTCCGATCATCGCCCCGATTCGGCGAGTTGCTGCCCGCTTGACTTACCCAATCGAGGAGTCCAGGTGAATGTATACCAAGCACGGCAAGGAACAACTCTTTGCAGAGTTTGATATGGAGTTGAGTTGCCCCTTGAGTCACGACGGCTACGTCAGACTCAATTGTTTTGTGAACAGCGCCACTGATGTGCGCAAAAGATCTGTAGAATGAATAAACATATGCGCATGCTGTGCTACTTAGGTATCTCCAAACGACGCTAACCAAGTATGGTACAGATACAAGAAAACGCCGTGCAGCTATACAGTGAGTGTCAACAAAACGTCGCTATCGATAATGTCATGTTCTCGTCAATCGCATCTTCAAGACGCCGAATCATACTCGGCACCGAAGATGCGCTTCGCGTCTTCCTCGTTCATCTCCTCACCTTCGCCGACATCAGTCCACCTCTTCGTGATGCGTGATTTCTCTCCGGGTCGTCCCTTGAGCACGCACTCGCCGTTGCCTTGACAAATTTCTTGTCGCCCTAGGTTCTTGAAGCGGGGGCCTAGCGGTCCGTTAACGTAATGGTACTGGCCCAAAAAGCGGTATTGTCGAGGGTCGCTAAGTGGGTAAAACTTGTCGCCCCAGTGACCAGCAAAATAGAACCACGAAGTAGGTGCGCGCGGGTTAAGGTTGGATGCAACCAGTCGGTCAGATCGATAGTCGTACTTGTACGAGTACATGTTCATGACGGGATCCCAGAGAGGACCACGGTCAGTCACATCGTGCAGAATGCCACCGGGTAGGACGTATGGATGTACACCTGCTGTCGCGTACATGGCGTGGGTACCGGTGGCAGAGAAGCCGATGGGCTAGGCATGTTAGTTTCGCATTATAGCGCTAGGACAATAGACTCACCCTCTGTCCACTCTTCTCTACAGCGTCCCATGTGTACGCTTCACCAAAGCTATGCTCACTGAAGAACACTGCCTTAGGCTCGCCATGCTGAAATCTGACCACTGTGTGTTCCCAGTCACCGACGTGGTTGCCGAAGCGGATGTTGAACACAGCATTTCCAAGGTTGTAGCTGTAGAAGAAGAACCAGAAAGCGTCAACCACACCATCACCCTTGTCTACTACAACCAACGGGACGGGCGCATCACTTCTACCACCAACAACCTTCTTGCCAGTGAAGCTGCGGCGACTGTAACGCAGCTCTGATCTCCAATGCTTGTCATCGTTGTCATCAACAAGCTCATCGCCTTCATTTGTGTTCGAAGGGACTGGAAGTCCTGGGGCTGTGGGGTCTGGCCGGATACCGCCTCGGTCCCTAGTATCGCCATCACCTACATGCCACCAGCTAGACTTTTTGCCATCCTTGTCCTCTATAAGGTGTCCAGGAGGCCCGCTATGGTAATCGCCATCATTGTCTTCGTCGTCGTCGTCATTTCCATCACTTGGCGCATTGGGTATGTTGTAGTCCGCACCCAACCACGACGGACGGTCCTCGACATTGTCATCGCTCTGGAGATATACAAATCGTCCCCACTTGTTAAGGTCTCCAAGATTGCTGATGTTCGGGTGATCACTAGATGCTTGCAGAGGCGTGTAATTCAGATGTGGTGTGGTGTGTATCAAGTGTTCTGCCATGTCTCCTGGCCAGTACTCCTCTCCTGAGAAGAGATGAATGAGCGGCGCGTGGTCCAAAACATATTGCGGTACCTCGAGTGCCTCGTCCGGCGTGTAATCAGCGGGGATGTTCCGCGCATCGTTCCAAAAGTCATTCAAGTTCAACTTGACTTCATCCCTGTCCTCCGTTGTCTTCTGGCTGTGGGCCTTGAATGTCTGCGTAGTCCATTGTGCCTTGTTCAGGTGCGACAGGCCACACATACCGAACCAACCACAAGCCTTCCGGTCTACCCAGGACCGTGACGATGCGACCCATTCCGCCTCATCTGCGCGTTCGCTCGAGGGGGTCAAGTTTTCAAAAAGAACGTTTTGGTATAGTTGCGAGAACGAGAACAACCCAAAGAAGGTGCCCGCAGCGGCGATGGCGGGTTTCCTGCCCTTCATTTGAACGTCGTCCTCGTTCAACGAGTTGTCGAGGCCAGCGAGAGACGTGGAAGCTTCCGCAGCTGGCTCTGATGGGGAAGAATGCGCTATAGGAATGTCGATGGTGGGTAGGGTCTGAGTTTCGGAAGCGTCCTGCGCAGCGTTTGGTGATTCGGTCGGAGGATATATTGCTATCGGAGCGTACTCAGGTACATCTATTGAAGATATGGATGACGAAGGAAGCGATGACGGAAGGACCGCCTGAAGTGGGACCTGCCCTCCGCCATGTTGAAGGTATGGGACAATGGGCACTGACTGGTTAGCTTTTCATCCAAGGCTCAAACAGGCAAGGCAGGGAACGTTTGAAGCGGAGTAGGAACGACCTGAAGCCGATACTGCCGGATGGCTGACAAAAAGATGTCAGGTGTGGCAGGTGTGGCTTCGAGATCCTGCAATCGACCATGCGACGCGATGCCGGTGATGGCAAGTGTAGGTAACAACCGGCATGATCGGCAGCATGGAGGCCATCGCAAGGTCCACAAACATGTGAATTGAGCTAATGGCATATGCAAAAGTGGGGAGGGCGCGGAGGTGACGGAAAGGTCATGATGACTTGAAGTGCTATAATCTGGCCGGACATGCGCGGAAGCACACTTACTGATGCGGATAGAAGGCCGTAGCCAGCCGATTTGATACCAAAACCAGACTTGGAGGATGTGAAGCGTTCGATGTGAGCTTACGCACAATGTAACAATGGAAGAAGATGCGCGATGGAAGCTGGAATTGAGGTGGCGCGTATCTTTGGTGTTTGATGCATGTCTGATAGCTGCCGGCTGGGCGCACGTCGTCACCACTAGTTAGAGATGCAGCGGGGACCTCGGCAGCCATGCGGCTCGCAACTTGGCTTCCAGGCACGGGCTGCTGCACACCCATTATCCACACTATGGGGAGGGGTTGACTGGTCTTAGCTGTGGCTTGTTGCATGCTTCTGCCACTCTATGACGGATCTGGATTGTGGAAGTCCCCAGACAAGGGCCAGATTGGAAGCATGGGAACGAGGTCTGAGTAGCAACGCCCTTGTTGGTTGATCGCGCTATACAAAAAACAAGCATGGTAGGCTGAGCGCAATAATATCCATCCTACCATCATCTTATGGCAAAAGAGAACTTGCAACGGCCAAAAAAGATAGAACTGTCTCCCCACCATGAGTCGAACAAGGGACCTTCTGATAACAGCAGATATTACAGTCAGACGCTCTAAACCAACTGAGCTACGGGGAGAATGTTTCGTAACGAAACCGTGCTTGGTTTGGATGGAAGAATGACCAAATATAATATTTATAATCTCATCTAAGTTAGCGAGCTGCTACATGCTGAGGCTAGGCGCTCAAGCAAATTCGTTGTCAATTCGTACGCTTCTGTCAAGTAGCCCCACCACTGCTGACCTTGCAATCCTTCAAGCTTGCGCCAACGCACGACAAAGCCGCTAACCATGGCCAAACCCGAAGAGGATGAATGGGAGTACGAGTACGACGACAATGAGACAGAAGATTTTTATATCCCGCTCGACTTGTCCAATGTCCCCTCTGCGCAAATTCCCATGGTCTCGCAGGGTAGACCGGGTCACCCAACTTTACTCAAGAGCAGATTGCGTGCGCTGAATGCAGCGCGAGGTCAACCAGCTGAATTCGCTGCCAACAACAATAACGATGTGCAAGAGACGGCTACCATGGGAGAAGTCCAAGTCGTCGGCCTTCACACATCGAATCCACTGATCATGTATAACGGCCAGTTACTAAGTTGCCATTGGACGTCGACCATCGGAACCGACATGTTTTTCGTGAAGCCAGATGCGAACGCTTCGACTCAATCACAGGTCCTGCGGTCTCTGCCATCAGTCGACTTGTTGGCTCTGGGATCCGCAAAGCTGGTAGCAAAGGTTGGACGTCTGCGACCGCGCGATGATCTTGTCGACAACGCTGGCGATGCAGAACAGGCGACTGAGGTCACGCATACTCCAGGCGATGACCAGAACGCTGCGAGGAACATCCCGACCACTGCGAACACTCAGACTGCTACAAGTAACCAGGGCTCATCCGCGTCCTCGAGCTTTCTCGTCAGGCTGAATGAAGCCAAAGCAAAGAGAGGGGAGAAGTCGCGCTTGGTAATCGCGAAAACGTCAGAAGGCTCGCATCTGGTGGCGGAGAAGGCAGTGATAGGCTCTGCTGGTGCAGATTCTGGCACGTCGAAAACACATGATGACTCGCCCATGGGTGGCACATGAGGTGCATGGGAAAGCAGAGGCCAAAAGAAGTAGGACCACTGTATGCTCCTTCATACGAACGAGTAGTGGCGCAACCTTGAACATGGACAGGAGCATGAAAATTCGAGGCCCGATGACTGCAGATGTTTCGACACAAAATGCAGAGCATGGTAGGAGAGAGCGTTACGATGGAGTCTCTGTAACGAAGTTGCGCCACCACTGTATCAAAGAGAAAAAACAAACTTCCTCTTTAAGAGTACTCCTTCCTACTACACAAGAGCATACAGAGAGCTATATAGATATAGATTAAAAGCCTAGAAGACTACAATACTGTTAATCTTAATAAGTTTTCTTATTAGAAGATAATGTAGGCTGCAGGGTAAAGCTTGTTATGTCTTTACCTGTTCGGTTTTTCCCTCGTATACGGTGCCACCATGTATGGCATGAGCCTTCCACGCCATCACCAGTGCGCCTACCACATAGGAAGACGTTTGGGGGTATCTTTGTTCCAGATCGCACATGGCAATTCCTTCTGACGCGGGCTCTATGCACTCGATCGTCTCTTACATCAACCTATGATATTTTACTTGACTTCCCTTGTCTCTTACTTTCTGCACACAATCCACCTCTACCTATTTCCGATGCAGCGACCACCAGGCAAGCTCAGTATCCGCATAATTCCAGAACAGCCTGTGGACACTTCCGACACGCAGTCTCTCTCCTTACATTGGCTGTTTGGCAAAAACGGTGGATACGTGACCCGCCTCAAGGAGGATTACCGGCAAGATACCCCGAATGAATTATTCACATCTGCGAAAGCTGAGGCACGAATCATAAGAGAGATTGCGGATTGGCTGCAGTCGCAAGAATGCGATGAATTCTGGACGCCCAGAGCACGGCAGCCTCGTCGAGTGAGCTACTTGTGTAATCGACTTGTCTTTGTCCTGACATGCACAGGCGCTTCCTACTGCTACCCAGCTACTCCGACAGTTAGAAAACCACGAATTCCTGCCAGCTACCTCTTCAAGCAAGACGACTGCTTTTGAAACTCTCGTCCGCGTCATTGCTTTGCAATTACTAGCAGCTTCCTATACTCACCTACCCCCTTCGAGCGCAAATCACATTCCTTTGTTCCAGCAGCGCAAAGAGACGAGATTCATTACAGCTCTACGATCTCATTCTCATTACCGCTTCTCTCCAGCCGCGGGTCATCAAGCCCGCCCACCTTCTGAAACGGATTCATGGCCCGACCTTTACGCTGGGCCATCGAACGAAGAGAAGTTAGCACAGCATGTCAGTCAGAAACGCAAATCACGCAAGCAAAGCAGCGATTGTGTTCCACAATTTGCGGCAAGCGGGTGGACAGACGGACCACCAGCCATTGTCGTACGCGAGGACTCACGAGGCTCCTTATCAAGAGAGAGCTCTAGCTCATCGTCGGAGCCTGGGTTCTTCTCACGACTCATATGTCAGGCAGCAGTGCCAAAGAACTATCGTCGTAAGCACAACACCATGTTTCTGAACCGAGCCCGAATTTCTTCGAAGAAAAAGAGGCAAAAGCAGTTGCGCTTTGAACGCACGCATGAAAATCGCTCTGAGCGTCAAGACATCAGTTCCCAGCCAGTTCAACGTATACCCTCAGTACATCGTCTCCGGCATACCCAGTCGGCTCCGCGAATCGGATTCGAGACGGAAGAGGCAACACCTGTCGAAAGTCCACAAGACGGAAAGCGTCACGGCTCAGACCCGTCCATAGGAAGCCCACTCAACTACTCTTTTGAAATACCTGAAACACATCGTACATCTGTTACACCAAATGCAAGTTGGTGTCCAGGGTCTTCTGGGGAAGGTATGATGAGGGCTTGCGGACGAGGCGACCTTATCGCTCCTCAGGAATATTTCGACGATATACCAGACACGCCAGAGTTTGAACGCCACCAGCAATCTCAATGGAAGATACCCCTTTGGCGACACAGATACACTGGCCCCGTATCACCGCCCTCTACTGTCTCATCCTCCCAGTCAGCCGTGTCGAGTCTGATCACATCAGCTGTTGACTACTTTACAGAAGTACACACCGACAAGCACATCACCCATCAGACTGACAACTGTGACATCGCTGCAGAAGAACATAGCGATGCTGGTCCAGAACTTGAAGATGACCCAAGGCTGCGAAAGATGTTGGGTGGTATAGTGACCACGCCCTGCGAGGATGAATCAAGTGATAGTGACATGGAGAGAAACAAGAAAAGGAAGGGTATCAAAGAATCAGAGGCCACAGCTTGCGAGCTTGCAGAACGTTTCCGAGGTGAAACAGGAGACGGGATCGACCATTCAATGGCCAAAGTGACTTGGTGATACTACATATATGTTACAGAAGAACTGATGGTATGCGCGAAGCTGGCTTATCTAGATACTCTGCTCCTATGCGAGACTACCTAGGAAGCTTTGCTTCAGCAGCAGTTCTGTACATCCTGTAAATATAAGTCGACCGCAATCCCAGGACAGGATTGTCAAAGTCATTCTCCCTCTTCTCGTGTAGCTTGAAACCAACTTTCTCCAAGACATTCTGACTAGATGCCAGCTCGGTATCGGTATGTGCCTCTGCATAGTCGTATCTCGGCGCAAGCCTGTTCCTGATGATCCTGTCATCGCCTTCTACATGCTCATCCTTTGTATTTCCATTGTGTGCGGCTCGTCCGAGGACTTCCGGCATGTAATTTGCCAAGTCGCGTCCCGAGTAATGCTCAAAGAACAATGGCATAAATGCGCGCAACGCTTCGGTAGCATACCCATGGCCCCAGTACGAGGCATTGAACATGTAGCCGATCTCTGGGGCGCGGACTGCTCCGATCAGTCCGATGACATCGGGGCCTTCGTGTGGCGCTAGGAGGACGATTGCGAAGTTCCAGTTCCCTTCAACCTGGTGGCACTGCTGATGGTTAGTATATGTACAATTGTAATTGACGGGACGATATGCTTACACCTTGTATCCATGCTTTCGCACCCTCAAGATCATCCGAAGGGAGAATAGAAGTATGCATCATAACCTCCGGATGCTTCCGCATCAACAATATATCCTCTGCATCTTCGAGGCGCAACGGTCGCAACAGCAGCCGTTCGGTCCTCGCAAACAAATTCGGGTCAACCACCACCATCGTCTCCAGCGTGCGGAATGAGAATTGAAATTCGAGCCATTGTTAGTCGTGTGTTGTGCGCTGATTAAGACTCACATCGTGTCGTGTCGTGTGTCATCAAGCTGGAGCAAGGCCTGAGCTGTACCTCGCAGGAGAACAAACACGCTTAACCGTTCTCAGACACCGACAGCTCCCGTTCCACGACCACAGCTGTTCAAACACACCGCATCCACAACGTCACAACCAATCAAGATGCCGTCCTGAACTTAATTTACATCATTTCCAAAGCTTCCTCGTCATTTCCGGTCAGACCCAGGCTTTACCATGTCGAATTCAATACTTTCCGCTTCCGCGAAGGGAGCCACCTTTCTCATCCTACTGCAGGTGGCTTCTCGGGCGCTGACGTTTGCCGTCAACCAGGTTCTGTTGAGGTTCCTATCACCAGAGTTATTGGGCGTCTCAGCTCAACTTGAGCTCTTTTCCATCTCCGTGTTGTATTTTGCGCGCGAGAGTCTGCGTGTGGCTTTACAACGTCAGGCACAAGGAACGCAGGCAGTCGTCAACCTTTCATATTTGGCTGTCCTGTTCGGCACGCCTCTGGCGTATCTTCTCGCGCTACTATGGCTGCGATCCGATACGCCGCATGTTCCGTACTTTGTGGAAGCGTTGCTTGTGTATTGTCTGGCCACCTTCTTGGAATTGCTCAGCGAGCCGGCATTTTCGGCTGTACAGCAGAAGCTGCTCTACAAGGTTCGAGCATCGGCTGAGAGCTCTGCTACTTTGCTGCGCTGCATCGGTACATGTGGCTCAGCGATCTTGGCTAGTCGAGCTGGTCTAGACATCGGAGTCTTGCCATTCGCCATCGGACAGTTGGCGTACGCCTTGGCTTTGCTCATCATGTATTCGTACAAAACGTGGCCTGTTGCGAAGAACGATGGCTTTTCGCTGTTCCCGGAAAGAGTTCCATCAACTCAGGAGAGTCCGACTTTGATAAACTACTTCTCGGCTCCTCTTTTGCGACTGACTGCGTCTCTTAGTCTGCAATCGGCTCTGAAGTATGTTCTCACCCAGGGGGACTCTCTTCTTATAACAACATTGGCATCTCTCGCAGATCAAGGCGCCTATGCGCTTGCCTCGAACTATGGAGGTTTGATCGCACGCATGCTTTTCCAGCCCATCGAAGAAAGTAGCAGGAACATGTTTGCAAAACTATGCGCCAATGTAGGATCGTCGCCTGGAACAGAGAAGAAAGATCCGAAGAAGTTAAACGAACAAAAGGACAACCTTGCGCAAGCTTCTAGAGTCTTGAGTACCATACTTCGTCTTTATGGAATCATCTCCTTGTTTGCAGTCACACTGGGACCTGAACTGGCTCCTGTGCTCCTTTCCATCGTCGCAGGGCAAAAGTGGTCTGCGACCTCGGCTTCAAAGGTGCTGTCAACGTACTGCTACTACATACCTTTCCTCGCTATCAACGGAGTGACTGAGGCTTTTGTAGCCGCGGTGGCCACCAACAAAGAGCTATATGCACAGTCCGTTTCCATGGGCATCTTCTTTGCACTCTTCGCAGGCAGTGCATGGTTCTTTATCGGGAAGCTTGAGATGGGAGGCAACGGTGTGGTGCTTGCAAATACAGTCAACATGGGTCTGCGTATCGTCTGGAATACCTGGTTCATCAGGAGGTTCTTTTCGAGAAACGGCTCCGAGTTCAATGTACTTGAGACGCTGCCATCCCTTACCGCAGTGGCACCCGCTGCCATCATACCTACATTGATGCGAACAAAACCTGCGATTGGATTTGTTGGAAGGTTCGGCGTCCTTGGAGACCTAATTAGCATGGGTGCAGTGGCCGGTATCTACGTTCTGCATGTTCTTTTCTTCGAGCGGCAGTTTCTTGTTGACTGCTATGGTATGCTTCGGCCATCGCGTTCTGCTCAGCAATCGAAGAAACCGAATTGAACGAACATGCTAAGAGTCGAGTGCTTTGTAGGGCTCATAGAAGGGCAACACTCGCTTTTAGTTTGAATGATACCTACTACAGGCTTTCAGCCCTTCCCAGCTAGCCGTACGCCCTTCTGCCATGCACAACAGGTAGTCAATCCCATCTCCTCCGTGTTGTATCTGTACTTTCAGTTGTGATTGGTTCAATCAGGTTTGTTGCTGACAACAGCCTTTTTGGCGTTCGCTCGATATCTACCAAGTTTCCCTTCCCCCAAACTGACCGCGATTCGCGAATCACTACAGCAGCGATACCTTCCACCACGTTGCTTAGCGACTACAGAGCAGGACCGATCTCGCGATCTATTCCTTCACAGACACTTCCGCCTTCGTCACGGCCGCGGGCGTTGAAGGTTCCTTCCCAGGTTCATGGTCATCACCTTATATGATTGGTCGGGCTGCTAGTGCCGAAGTTTTCCTTCGTGCAAGCAGTGGGACACCCCGCTACGTCACCACGAACACAGGAAGTTTACCCCAGAAAACACTGCGCATCACCGGACACTGTCGCTACAACCTCTCAAGTAATCTGGGGGTAATAGAAACTACGTTCCGAAACCTGGGGGTAATCAATATCACTCTTGCATAAAGCGGGAACACCAAAAACGCCGCTACGAGTTTCCTGGGGGTAAGAGAAACTAAGCCTCGAACTGGAACCCCATCAATCACGCCATCGAAATTCTACGGCTCGCACCGTCTCTTCCGCTTACTTCTTGGCTGACATCTGGAGCACCAATAGCAAATCTGGGGAACCTGCGCTACCAAAATGGTCACGACAGACGAGTCAAGACACCTCCATGGGTTGGTTGACATGGGCAGTAATGGCATCCGCTTCTCAATCACCGAACTAACGCCAGGGACACAAAGAATTTTGCCGACTGTGTATCTGGATCGGGCAGCTATTTCATTGTATGACGCTCAATACGAAAATGGCCAAGTCGTGCCGATTCCAGACGCTACGATCAAGCAAGTGGTCAAATCTCTGTTGCGTTTCAAAGCGACGTGTGAAGACTTCGGCGTACCTGAGAAGCAGATTCGCATTGTAGCTACGGAAGCTACCAGAAAAGCTAGCAATTCTGAGGACTTTCAAAATACGATCAAGGATGCTACTGGCTGGACCGTTCAACTTTTGTCGAAAGAGATGGAAGGCCAGGTCGGAGCGTTCGGTGTAGCAAGCTCATATCATAGGCCAACGGGGCTCATGATGGACCTAGGTGGAGGCTCTACGCAGATCAACTGGATGTCTAGTCGGGTCGGTTACGATGAAATTGAAATGTGCGAGAAAGGAAGTGCAAGCCTCCCGTACGGTGCTGCTGCCCTCATCAAGAGGCTTGAAGAAGCAGGCTCTCCCGACAGCGATGCTTTCAAGACGTTCGAAAGTCAAGTTCTCATGGACCTCAAAGCTGCAGTTCAAGACATAAAGATACCACAGCATCTGCTTGATCGTTCACATTCACCCGAAGGCCTTTCACTCTATCTGTCTGGTGGTGGCTTTCGTGGCTGGGGCTTCGTACTCATGTCGGAGCATGCAATTCAACCATATCCCATACCTATCATTAACGGGTTCCGTACCACCAAGGATGCATTCCATGATACGCTGGCTATACAAGCTGCCGTTCAAAAAGAGGATACTCCTGAAATCTTCCGTGTATCGGCTCGCAGAGCAAGTCAGGTTCCAGCAGTAGCTTTCCTGGTGAATTGCTTGTCTAAAGCACTACCGAGTATCAAGGACGTATACTTCTGTCAAGGAGGTGTAAGAGAAGGCATGTATTTCGCGGAGATGGACCCAGCAAACTGGTCGGACTGGCCCTTAGTGGCTGCCACAAGATCGTATGCCAAGCCGTCGAGCCATGAGTTTGTGGAAGTTTTGCAAAGAGCCAGTATGTCTATGCCAACACCGTCGCACCAAGAATTGTTCAGCATCGGTATGACGAGAGCATTCGCCTATACTATGTTTGCACACATGGCTCAAGTCAAGGATCTGCGAGCTGGATCTGCGCTTCGAAGCACTACCACCGGATTGTTTTCCGCCGCACATGGTTTGAGTCACGAAGACCGCGCGATACTTGCCATCTTTCTCTGCGAGCGCTATGGCGGTTACAGTTCAATAAGTCCTACGGAGCAGGACTTCTACCGCCGAATGCTGCAACTCGTGCCAGAACACTTGCAATGGTGGTGCATGTATACTGGTCGCGTTGCTGCAGTTTTGGCCAGCATATATCCTGCGGGTGTGGTTCGGGAGAAGAGAGTGGAACTGACTTCTCAATGGACGACGACAAAGAAAGGAAACGAGAAGTTGTGCGTAGACTTCAAGTTTAGTAAGGAACCGGATGAACTTGACGAAGGGCTCAATGCAGCACTGAGAAAGGTGGAAAAGGCGGGAAAGAAGAAGAACTGGATAGGAGGACACGGATACAAAGTGCTTTTGACGATCAATGGCAAGGAATACAGTGAGGATGATTAAGGGGCAGCCTTTGTGCTTTCGGCTCTCCGACAGAGTCGTGATGGCATAGTCTAGATTCTAGCTTCGCACGAGAATAGAACCTTAGTTGTTCAGCACAGTGGCGAAGATCGTGAAATCCAGGCCTTTGTAATCGCCAGTGGCACAGCAGCTGACACGGGGAAGCATCGTGACACGGTGGGCGGTGTATAATGACGGCTTCACTGGTCGTGCAATGGCCATGGCTCGGAAGCGACGGGGCATCGTGACCTGCGGCGGGCTGGATGACTCCCCGCCTCATCACCGACCAGCAGCAAATATGGTGCAATGGATCCTGTAATGACCGGACGGGGACCACGTGCAGCACGCAATCCAGTACCAAGGGGCCACGTACAGTCATGGAAACCGTTTGGAGACTCCGCCAAGGATCGTGAGTTCTGCAGGACGCGTAGTGGGGAGTATGGTATTGAGACACTACTGCAACAGCTGCAGCTCATGCAGGCAAGGCTAGGCTTTCTCGGCATCACTGGGGAAAACTCTGATGCGGCTTTTTTGCAGGTCATGTTCTTTCGAGTACTGAAGCACCGGCTTGGGGGCCCCGTTCTAATTACGTGAAGTCTGGGTGGTACGGTGCAGCGCTAGCGGGCTTACCCATGCACCTCCGCAAATTCGGCTTGCGGCGGGCCAGTTCAGGTACGCCGCCGCCGAGCATCCAACGACCATGAGACGAGACGAGAAGGGTTATAAAGGTAACGGGGTCCGCTCTTGCTGCTGGGTTGGAAGGTACTCTCATCGGCTGCAAGCCTCATTCTCCTGTACTCTATCATCTTATCTTGTTATCATCCACATCCAGGGTTACTGTTTCACCGTCAGGTACCTGGAAGATTGTAGCGTTGTACCGACATACTTCGCTGTCACTCACATCCTGACTGGCATCGGACGTGTTAAACGGGTATACGGGCTACTGCAAGATCTGCCTGTACACAATTTGCTCTCCCGATTCCGCAGACCCATCAAACAAAGAGCGGTGGATCATCTGTCCAATTGCCTCTACTATCCTTATCCGAAGCGGTGATCGACGGCTGCGGCTCGTTGGTTGTACTAGAAGGTAAGCTAACGTTCCTGCATCATAGCATTTTACGAGGCCCGAAATAGCGGTGCATCTGACATTCTTCGTATATCTGTATCGAACGGCCGACTAATTATAAGTTTGTAGGCTTGGTTTCGACTGCCCCTCTATTCAACGCCCCACTATCGCGCGATCGACCAAACTCGTTGCGCTTTCTTACCACGCCTGACGCGTCTCACTAAGCACGCATTTCTACCAGGCTTCGTCTCAATCGCTATACAGCACCTTTTTGGACGACTCACAGTTCAATTGCACACGCCCAGCATGGCTTCCACACCAGTTGACGCCGCAAATGGCCACCCAGCTCAGCACAAGCAGCTCGAGCAGCTCCTTCACACCCCAGACCGCCGCCCTTCACCTCTTCCCACACATCTGAGCGCACCAGGCTCAGGAAGCTCAACGCCGCGAATGATCCCCCAGGAGGGATCGGGCGGTTCCGGCTATGTTGCTCCTGTATTCGAGGGAAAGGCACAGCAGATGGAGGCCGTCATGGACGGCGTCGAGGAGAAGGGTTTCATGCCCCCAGAGCTCGTAGAATCAGAAACCAAGTGGTTCTACAACGAGCTGGGCATTGACGACATGTACTTTGCTACCGAGACGGTAGATGCGTAAGCACGGCTGCAATTCCTACGGCGACTGCGCTAACAAACGTTACAGAATCATCAGCCACATCCACTCGCTCTACGCCGCAAAGGTCGCCGCATATGCCAGAGACGACAAACGTCTTGAGATCAGGCTCGACAAGGAAGCCGCCGACCACGCCGTTTACATCGATACCAGCAGGCCCGGTGTGAGCGTCATCGACGGCCCTCAATACGAGCAACGTTTGGGCAAGAAGTACCTGGCTGTATCCAAGCCTGGTCTGGCATACCGTGTAGAGAGCTTCCGCTCCGAGAGCCCGCTGCCAGGAAGCGAAGACCAGCAATTGCGATGCTATTTCGTCTACCAATGCGACTTTGTCGACCCCAACCCCAGCGAGACGGAGACCGACATCGAGAAGATTGGTGACAAGCGTTTCCTGCAGAAGGCGACCAAGAACACCAAGGAGGTTTACCAACAAATTCTCCAGGTCGCTGTAGAGCGGACGGGCCCGGTCATTGACCATTTCGATATCGAAGGCTCAAGAGACAAGCGTCTCGTCGTCGGTTTCAAGCGCGGAAGTGCATTGGGTCTTTTCAGTGCCTTGAGCGATCTGTACCATTACTATGGTCTGACCACCTCGCGAAAGTACGTCGAGCAGTTCTCCAACGGCTACACCGTCATGTCCCTCTACTTGCGCCCGCTTCCAGGAGCTGCCGGTGCCAAGCACCCACCAATCGAAGCCTCAATCCACCAGATCACCAAGGAGGTTTCTCTGCTCTACTGTCTTCCACAAAATAAGTTCCAGACGCTTTTCGCTACGAGCAGACTGAGTTTACAAGAGACCATCTATGCACACTGCGTGTGGGTCTTCATTACTCACTTCCTCAACCGACTGGGAAGCGAGTACACTGCCTTATCGGCAATTCTGGACCCAGAAAACAGCGTACATGCCGAGCTGCTTTCCAAGCTGAAGCGCCGACTTCGTGCCGAGACCTTTACCGCTGACTACATCTACGAGATCATCATGACTTACCCAGAACTCGTCCACACCTTGTATCTTCCATTCGCGAAGACACACTACGTCCAGACCAGGGGCCAAGAGGACGACTTCCTGCCGACACTGAGTTATCTCCGTCTCCAGGTTGACAAGGTTCAGACAGACGCGGAGTTGACCGATACCATCAACAAGGCTGTTGCCAACGATCACCATGAGATGGTCATGACCGCCTTCCGTGTCTTCAATCAGTCGGTACTGAAGACGAACTTCTATACTCCTACCAAGGTCGCCATCAGCTTCCGTCTGAACCCCACCTTCCTCCCATCCACAGAGTACCCTCAGCCGTTGTACGGAATGTTCCTTGTCATCGGTTCTGAGTTCCGTGGTTTCCATCTCCGCTTCCGTGACATTGCTCGTGGAGGTATCCGCATCGTCAAATCTAGGAGTCAGGAGGCCTACTCTATCAACGCGCGCTCCATGTTTGATGAGAACTACAACCTTGCAAACACACAGCAACGTAAGAACAAGGATATTCCGGAAGGTGGTTCCAAGGGTGTCGTGCTCCTTGACTTCAAACACCAGGATAAGGCCCGGGGCGCTTTTGAGAAGTACATTGACAGTATCCTCGATCTACTCCTGCCCCCTACCAGTCCTGGTATCAAGGATCCTATCGTCGATCTCCACGGCAAGGAAGAAATTCTCTTCATGGGTCCTGATGAGAACACTGCTGATCTTGTCGACTGGGCCACTGAGCATGCACGCACTCGTGGCGCCCCATGGTGGAAGTCATTCTTCACCGGAAAGAGCCCCAAGTTGGGTGGTATCCCTCACGACCGATACGGCATGACGACATTGTCTGTCCGTGAGTATGTTTTGGGTATCTACCGCAAGCTTAACCTCGACCCCAGCAAGGTTCGCAAGCTGCAGACAGGTGGTCCTGACGGTGATCTTGGTTCGAACGAGATCCTGCTCAGCAACGAGAAGTACGTTGCAATCGTTGATGGTTCCGGTGTCTTGGTCGACAACAATGGTATCAACCACGAGGAGCTTGTGCGCCTAGCCAAGGAGCGTAAGATGATCAACCACTTTGACGCTTCGAAGCTTTCACCAGAAGGCTACCGTATTTTGGTTGATGACACCAACAAGCGACTGCCAAACGGAGACCTTGTCTACAACGGTACAACCTTCCGAAACACTTTCCATCTCCGCAGTGACATGCACTACGACTCCTTCGTCCCTTGTGGTGGTCGACCTGAGTCTATCGATCTGTCAACTGCCAACAAGCTCATTGTTGATGGCAAATCGGTAATCCCATACATTGTGGAAGGTGCTAACCTCTTCATCACCCAAGACGCCAAGCTCCGTCTCGAGAAGGCCGGTTGCATTCTATACAAGGATGCTTCAGCCAACAAGGGTGGTGTTACTTCTTCCTCGCTTGAGGTCCTCGCATCGCTGGCATTCGACGACGAGAGCTTCCTCAAGCACATGTGTGTTGGTGAAGATGGCCAGGCTCCGGAGTTCTACAACAACTACGTTCGCCAAGTGCAAAAGACAATCCAGAACAATGCACGTCTTGAGTTTGAGGCCATCTGGAGGGAACACCAGAACACTGGTCAGCCTCGCAGCGTCCTCAGTGACACACTCAGTAACGCGATCACGAAGCTGGACGAGGAACTTCAGAACACCGAGCTGTGGCACAATGTTGAGTTCAGGGAGTCGATCCTCAAGGAGGCGCTGCCAAATATCTTGCTTGAGAAGATTGGTCTAGACAAGATCATTAAGAGGGTAAGTCATAATCAATACCGAGCAAATGAAGCATGGACTAACCAATATGCAGGTACCGGACAACTATCTTCGTGCCATCTTCGGAAGCTACCTCGCCAGTCGCTTCGTTTACGAATACGGTGTATCGGCCAGTCAATTCGCTTTCTTCGACTTCATGAACAAGCGTATGGCGAAGGGTAGTAAATCAGCTGCGCACTAGGAGGCTTTCATGAGTATTAAGCATGAGCGTCAAGGCTCAAAAGGCGTTATGGAATGGATTCAAAAGTTACCTCAGGAGGGTCAGTGATATTCTCCGACCATGGACATGGACGGCGCTTAGGGGATCCCATCGTGTGGGTGCTGAGACGGGCGGCTATTTTGGCTGTACCAACGAACGATAGATGAATACGATTTATTCAATTCATGGTTATGCTATGAGGATACTCAAACATTCATCCGCGCCTGTGATTAGCTGAGTTCTTGTGGTTGTCAGAAAGGATCCCGATAACGTGGTAGGGCCGCAGAGAGCGGTGAATTGCGAAGGAGGCACACAACTTGAGTAGCAAAGGATGCAGAGCTGAGTAGGCTATTCCAAAACGAAACAGCCCGATCGGGAAGCTTGATCCTCGAAATAACATGATGTGTTCTAGCGGATCTCTCATTGGCTCAGCTGACCTTGCCATGTGTTGTTGTGATGAGACACGTCCTCCATCTCGCTTGGAAGTTTAAAGTGGGAGCTTCCCCCGCCCATTCTGACCTCGACCGCCCACCTTCAGCAACAACAATCTTTGTCGCATTCACGAACCGCCCCTGGAACACTGTCGCCAATAGCTGTAAGTAAGTCGCCTAGGCTTTCTCTGCCACCTTTCCATATTCCCAGCGCAAATACCCATGTATTCGCCTGCTTTTGCGCACTTTGAAAGGCACGTTGGTGTCATGCCAGCGGCTTTGCGCGCGCGTTCTGCATAACGCGCTTCTCCTGTCTTCTTACTACGTGTGCAATGGTCGCCTGCATTTCCTGTCTCCCTATTTCGTCTTTGAAAGAGATAGCTCGTTGATAAGCTTCGCTTTTCGCGCACTGCTTCCACACTATGCGGCACGCGTGCTAACTTCCGTCACGCAGCTTCGACTCATCACTCCACACGCCACACAATCACTTCAAAGACACCCATCCACTATCTAGAAATCTCTAGAACAATTAAGATGGCAGCAACTACGCGCGCGAGAACTGGTAAGTTTCCTCCCCCCTTCACAGACTGCCTTGTACTGCCCCCCACCACGCCTCAATACCTCGGTTGCCATTCCCAAACATACGCAGTAGCATACTGACTTGTTCACGAAGGCAACTCTAAGCCCCGTCTTGTTCAGCAGATTGAGAACGCAATCGCGCCTACAAAACGCAGCACGACCACCAAGGCCAACACATCGAAGCCCCGCACCAGCAAAGTAGCTTCTGGCCGCGTTACTAAACCCAAGGCTACCAGCAGCACAACTACTACCAAGAAGACTACTACGACCAAGAAACCTGCTGCAGCACCAAAGAAGACCACCGGTGCGAACGTGAAGACTGTCAAGAAGCCGAGGACAAAGACTGAGAAAGTTGTGGATAAGATTGTTGGAAAGGCGGAGCACATCGTTGGTGATGTTGAAGGCAAGCCAGGAAAGAAGGTAAGTCATTCCTACACATCTAGAATAACAGAAAGCCATGTTAGCTAACACTACTATCTAGGCCGCAGGTACCGCCAAAGCACGAGGCACAGATTCGACCACCAAGCGTGCCGCACCGCGAACTCGAGGCGTCAAGGCCTGAGAGAATCCTTGCATTTGTTTGTTCCATAGAATGTGATCGTCGCGGCCGCATTTTCTTGCTACGTGCCTCGCTTGCATCGTCACCTGTTTCTACGTAGAGCGAGAGCCATGGGATCCACCATGTTTCCCCTTGGTTACGAGTTACGATAAGCCTAGTTTCTTCCCTAGTTGTCAGCGTTCATGTTCGGAATGTGTATGATAAGATACCCAGGCGTTTTTGATGCTTTTGTTGTTAGACAATAGGACTGTTACCAACCAACATATCCGAATATGTTTCAATGTGTTTATCTGCTTGTGATTGTAGAACAGGAAGCAGTCCTTGTGACAGATTAATGTGCGTTGTGAGAAACCCGCAGCATAGGGGAATGTTCGGGTGCATGTTTGATACAACAAAGTGGTATTCGCTCATACATATTCAATAGGACCAACGTTCAAAACACACGCCTGGACCAGACATCCATCCATTCAATCGACCTTGTCTTACTTAAAAGCAACCCTAACCTCCTTTGCAGGTTGCAGTACAATATCAGCATGCATTCCTGGTTCCGTACCGCCCATCCTGTTCTCCACTGACTCGAATCGCTGGAACAGTCTCACAAGCGTATAGCCCATCTCCGTAAGCGCAAACTGCTGACCGATACAGATTCTAGGTCCCCCGTTAAATGGGACATAAGTCCAGCTCTTCGGGGTCCATGAATCCCATCGATCGGGCGCGAAAGCATCGGGAGGAGGGAAAGATCTGGAAGTAGGTGGATACAAATCTGCGCGGCGTTGCATAACGAGGGTCGAGTAACCGATCGGTGTACCGGCGAGGACACCAATGGGTTGCGTGCCGTCTGGACCGCCGCCGGTGGGGAGCGTCGTGTCTTTGAGGGCCATGCGTACGTTGTATGGGACGACGGGGTACAGACGAAGGGTTTCGTTCAGAATGTGTTGGAGATATTTCATGTTTTTCAAGTCCTCGTAGGTTGGTTGGCGGTCGGGGCCGACTGTTTGGAGGATTTCTTGACGCAGTTTGGCGGTTATGGTCGGGTCTATGGATAGGTGGTAGATTACCCATGTCAGTGTGCAGGCTGTTGTGTCGCGGCCTGCTAGGAGAACAGAGACAAGTTGGTCGCGTAGCATGTCTCGGTCGCGCGTGTAGCCTGCGATGGCGTGGAGAAATGTGTAGCCTTCATCATGGTTTGTCTTCTTTTCAAGCTCTTCTGGAGACAGTGCGAGGGCTGTGTCGATGAAAGTGGATACGAAATCGTTGATAATCTTGATGGAGTCGTAGAATCCCATGCGCTTTCGCGGGATAAGCCAGTTTAGAGGTCTGCTTGGTGTTAGTGATAGGTTTCAGGCACGTGAGCAAGTTTGCGTACCCGACTTTAGCTACGAAGCTCTGTACACGCTGAGCGTTATAGAATGCATCTGCGAAGACTGTTTTCGGTTCATCCAAACTTCCTACACTCTGACCAAGTAGAAAGTGCGTGGCTGCATCCAATGTATACCTGAACATCATGTCCAGAGTGTCAATCTCCCCGCTCTCAGCGATTTTAGAGATGAGGATCTGGGTATGTTGCTCGAAGATGTCAATATCGCTTAGGCGATCCTTGACAAATTGCGGACGAATGAGCTGGCGTGAGTTGTGCCATAGTTGCCCATCGGTGGTGAAGATACCTGTTCAAAGGTTGTCAGCCATCCATCCATTGAGTCCAAGACTGTTCAGTTGTCCCGCACAGTGGGGGGCCTAAACTTCCGCCCTCTTATCCACGTACCGTTACCCAAGAAGGTATGCCAGTCTTTCCTAAACTGCTCTCCCTTGCCATAGTCCTTGAATTGCGTCGCAAGAATTGCTTTGATGTTCTCTGGGTCTGCGGTCAGAAGCACGCGCTCGCCGATGCCAGCCTCAATTGTGTATCGCCCTGGTCCACACCATTTCTGGAACATGCCAACCCACATTGCGTATGTCTCATCTTTCAGGGCAAAGGTAATGACTTCATACGCCATGTCCAGGCCATAGGGGAAATATGTCTTTCGAACTGGCGCTCGAGCGCCGAGCTTGCGGATTCGCGCATTGATGGAGAATCTTTGTACGATCCTGTAGCCCAGGAGCAGGACGACGGCGGCGCCGAGTAGGTAGGAGGTCGAGAAATTCGTGCTCTTGAATTCGGCCATGACAGGCAGAGACGATTGCTAGAGCCTATAGCGCTTCACAGGTTGTCAGCACACACGCATATATGGTAGCATTCACATGAAGATGGTGTGCCAGGCCGAGTGGACTACCGGCGGGTAAACGACATACTTTAGACTCTCGGGACGACAAGGAAGCCGAGCTTTGACAGCTGCCTTGAGCATGTTAGGAACCAACAGCCAATTGGTGCCATGGGGTTATCCTTCTTTTGTGGCACATGAGCTTGCCATGGCCTCTTGCATCCATGCCTGGTGCAATCAGAACGTCGTGTGCTCCATTGACACCTCGGTATGACATCTGGGAGCACGCGTCCCGCAAGACTCGCTATTTTCGACGTAGACACTGTATGCTAGAGGCTCGCGTAGCCATGGTGCGCTCATGCACATCCATCCCCGATTCCCTGTAAAAGCGGGGAAGGACGATCGAGATAGTTGGACAAAGTGGGGATGGTGGTGACATGGTGCCGCTCGGACGAAGTCTGGAAGACTTGGGAATCCGAGATCCGTGCTCATGAAGCGATATGTTTATATAGGGCGCATAACTCAGGAGCTCCCGTGCTTGTGGTCTGGAGAGGCTTTAGCTGTTTGCTTGCTCGAGGACGTGCGCTGCAGATACCTTCCATCAGCACATGGCGGATCGCCCGGACTGCCGAGGCGGCGGCAGCATCAAGCCGTCACTAGAAACCCGCGCCGCGCGGAGACCCCAGAGGATTGGCAGAAATGCAAAGGACGCGACTCAGGGTTGCACATCGCAATGTACTGAAACTTACTTCGAAGCTGATTGAACTTATCTTTCGCTGAAGACGAGGCTGGACTTGAGCGCCCGCACGTCATCGTGCTTCTGCGTAGGATCTCATGCCCCACTAGCTCGCATCCATAAACTCTCGGCTAAGGATACCACCTAAGCTTCGCAGTTCGACAGTCTTAAGCTATACAGTGTATACCAGGCATTAGTATATTACCCTCTGTGATTACCGGGGACATCGCGGTAGCTGTGGCTGTGTGAGGCCATTCGGAGCTTACGGATCGGGCCTACCCAGGTACATTTCCTTGCGCCAGTCTTCGTTCTTGTACATAAATTGCACGTCGTCATCAGTTACTCCTATCTTTCGAGGTGCTCTCTATCCCTCTCAATCTCTATCTGATCTGTTTGCAATATGAAACCCCTTATATTTACCATACAATCTCTTCTCGTCTCTTCAGTAGCGGCTATCTGGCCGATACCCGTCTCTCACGAGCAGGGCGATACTGTTCTTTTCATCTCCGAAGATGTACCATTCTACTGGTACGAACCTGGCGCAAGAAATGTAGGCTCGAACATACATCAGATTCCCTTTCTCTTCGCATCAAATTCTAACAGCAGTCTCAATGTACAGGACAGCAGCCAGCTCAATTTGCGCAAGAGTTACACGGAACCAGTACTCAGCGAAGCATCCAAGAACTCTACCCAGGAAGGCGTTACAGGCGACGATATAATTGAGTACGCTATCGGTTCTACGTGGCAAACAGTTTTCAAGAACAACTTTTATCCATGGAAATTCCACCCTCGGGACTGGGATGAGCCATCCCCAAGCGCGTCAAACACAACATACGTCTCTCGCATCGATGTCAAATTGCTCAAAGCTGATCAACCGGATGTCGCCAAGTCTCTCGCTGGAGACGTCGACGAATCGTACAGCTTGACTTTAACAGAGCAGGGTGTTGCAAGCATCAGCGCGAACACTAGCATCGGAATAGCACGAGGCTTGACGACATTCACACAGCTCTTCTATGCACACTCGAACAAGCAGGATGTATACACACTTTCGGCGCCTGTGCAGATATTCGACAGCCCGAAGTTCCAGCACCGTGGCATTAATCTCGACACCTCACGAAACTACTTCTCTACGGCCGACGTCAAGCGACAAATCGAGGCGGCTGCTTACAACAAGATGAATCGGTTCCATCTCCACGTAACGGATAGTCAGTCCTGGCCTTTGGAGATACCTTCCATGCCCGAACTCTCCGCGAAAGGAGCGTACCGTCCGGACTTGGTCTACACAGTAAACGACTTCAAGGACTTCCAACGCTACGCAGCGATTCAAGGCGTGCAGATGATCACCGAAATTGACATGCCAGGCCACACCTCAAGCATACACCGCAGCTTCCCAGACCTGATAGCAGCATTTGAGCAACAACCGGATTGGAACACCTACGCCGCCCAGCCGCCAACCGGCACACTGAAGCTCAATTCCACTGCCGTCTACGATTTCTTCGAAAAATTATTCAATGACTTACTACCAAGGGTGTTCCCGTACTCAACGTACTACCACACCGGCGGCGACGAAGTAAATCGAAATGCGTACTTACTCGATGATACTGTCAGGAGCAACGACTCGGCCGTCCTGCAACCTCTTATGCAGATATTCGTCGATCGAGCTCATGACCAGGTACGCGCCGCAGGGCTCACACCTGTTGTATGGGAAGAAATGCTGTTAGAGTGGAACTTGACACTCGGCTCCGACGTGATTGTGCAGTCGTGGCAGAGTGACGAAGCAGTTGCACAAATCACTGCAGCAGGACACAAAGCCTTGGTTGGAAATTACAATTATTGGGTAAGTGAAGCTTCTTTTGCAACTACTCCAGATAACGACATTTTCTTGTCCACTCTCTTCTCTTCCAAGAAATGATAGATAGCGCATACTGATAGATGATAAAAGTACCTCGACTGCGGCAAAGGCCAGTGGCTCAATTTTGATCCTTCGGTCAGCGCCAATTACTGGCCTTACCAGGACTACTGCGCTCCTTTCCATAACTGGCGTCTCATCTACTCGTACGATCCTTTGTCTGGCGTTCCAGCTGAGAACCAGCATCTCGTATTAGGCGGTGAAGCGCATATGTGGGCTGAACAAACCGACCCTGTCAATGTTGATCGCATGATTTGGCCTCGTGCGGCTGCGGCTGCGGAGGTGCTCTGGTCGGGCGCCAAGGACGGGCAGGGGCAGAATAGGAGTCAGATTGATGCAGCGCCTAGGCTGAGTGAGATGAGGGAGAGGCTGGTGGCGAAGGGAATCGGTGCTGAGCCGATCCAGATGCCATATTGTACTATGGAGGGGAACGTTTGTCAACTAGGGTTTACTGGGTGAGGCGGAGTGTGGAAAATTGAGGAGAGTATAGTACTCAGGAACTTGTCTGTCCCCCTGATGTCACTACTGAAGCAGATGCAACAAACAAATGTATATTTACGGTATCTGCTCCAGCAGCGACATCATTGGGATAAACAAGCCCCCTCGCAGTGGGTAACGAATTGAATCATCGGAATGCATCATAGATATTCCCCTCTGCATTTCCTCAACGCCAAGCGTCCTCAGAATCCTTACAACCATGATACTGGGTACGTTATCAGAATTCCATGGCATCAGCACCCTCCTCCCTCTCCCTCTTGAGCGCTGGTTTTTCCTCATCCACCAAGCCAGCAACGAACCGCCGGAAGTAATCTACATATGGCTTCAGGCTTGTCTTCTCCCAATCCTGCATCTTCTTATCCGTTTCTTCGCCTGACCAATCATCGATTTCCTGAAGCAATTGGGTGACTGTAGGTACACTCAACGGATCGAATTCTTCCACCTTCGTCGTGTCGATCGGGACACAGACACGACCTGTTCCAGGATGGATTACGAATGGGGATTTGAGCAAATGGTTTAGCTTCTTGGAGACTTCGGCATCGAGACGGGGGTATGTGTATTCTAAGATGATGTCTTGTTTGGCTTCGCGAAGGTCCTTGGGTGACTTTGACAAGGCACCGGATTTTGCCAACGCGTCGATGTCGGCCCATTTCGATGCGCTGGGGCGGGAGGGCGCAGAGTCCCACTTCTTCTGCAATGCAGCCTTCAGGGTAGGGTCTGGGATGAGGTTGAGAAGGTGTGCGGCCTTTTCTTCTGTTGCCCACGGATCTTGTTCAGCAAGAATGGTGGTTTGGAAGTGTTCTTTCAGGATGTCCAGACTACGCTCAAGATGGGGGTGTAGTGGTCGCCATGCATGTACTCTTTTGCCGCCTTGATCTCCTCCCTTGAGCAACTCGAGATAGCTGGCCACTGAGCGGCGCTTCTGGTCGTCCATTTCTCGTGCGCGCCTGTCGCAGACCCAGGCGTGGGCTCCTCGACGACCGGAATACACCCAGAGAATGTGTTTGAACCCAAAGTCTTCCCGTAGAGCAACGTCGATGGTCTTGATGGCCATTGTGATGAAGCCCCAGCACTTCAGACAGATGTTCGCACCCGTGCAACATGTCCTGATATCATCGTAATCCGTCATATCGATATCGAACACCAACTCTTTCATTAACGGGCGGAATGAGCTCGCTTTCCGCAGTGTCTTCCTGTCTCGCGGGTTCGTGCTATACATGGGACCGATTTCGAAACGCGAGGGCAGCATGTTTATGCATTGCTTCCGTAGTAGATCGGCTGTTGGGAACGATTGGTATCGTAGGTATGCGTCGTTGGGTAGGGTGAAGGCGAATTCGCGGTGTGCAAAGTCATTGGTAGGTGTTGCGGAATGGTTCAGCCATTGGAAGAGAGGGCGGAAAGGGAACAGGCGTTGGTAGAAGGCACGCATGACGTCTGGATCGGAGAAAGATGATTTGGATGTGATCTTGCTATATCGATATCAGCGGTTGCCATGAATGTAACACCTCGACAGGTGGGGCGTACATTGGTGCGGGTTGTGAGGCATCCTCTTGCGACGTAGGTGCCGGCGCACTCGAAGCAAATTCTTCGTCTGAATCTTCATCGTCGAAGAGCTCTTCGAGGCTTGCTTTGGACTTGTCTGCCGCGGCAGGCGTGGGTGCGTCGTCCATTGCGACATCTTGCGTCTCCGGTTCTATTTTAATAGCGTCGCCTTGGGACGGCGTCGCTGAGGACTCCTCTGCAGGCGTAGACTCTGGCGTAATTGAATGTGGCATCTCGGAAGTCATGCGATTAGATTTCGGGGTATATGTGGTGAGGACGCGTACGCTGGCGATGAAAGAGTTGGTCGACGCGTTCGCGTATAGTGGTCGCGGGCGCGTTTGGGGTGTAGGGGTACCCTTGTCTAGTGTCCCCCATTGCTTCCTCATTTGGGTCACCCTCCCTCGTCATATCGCGTCAACTTCCAAGCAAACATTCTCCACCTTGCTCAAACCTCAGGGCATGAACCCCGACAACAAGAACTATTCCGCGACTGATGGCGGAGGAGGAGGACACTGTGTCCGGGGAAGGGTGGATATCGGATGACAGCAGCTTCTATGGTGAGTACTTGATATATTCCGTACTGGGACATGTCACAGCCGCACCTGACTAATGATTGGACCAAGGTGATGAAGCTGAGCAACAACATCAACTAAGGCTATGCGAAAACTTCAAGCACGAACCTTTCTGGCATGCACATCAGAAGGATCTTAATGTGATCACGATGGCAGCCAGAGCACCAATACCACTATCTGATAAGGCGACTTCAGGTACAGAGACTGCAGTGAAAGACACCAGCTTCAACATGTCGGGTGTCGACCGCAAAGCTATGGAGCAGGAGCGACTTGCGCGATCAGGCAAACGGAAGCGAGAGCTCTCACCCATACCGTCACACGAACTGTTCAATCCTCTAGAAGGTCAGGAGGATGCATGGCAACTGGGCGAGCCTGTCGATGACTTCGTCAGACGCCTTCCTCCATATAATACAGCCATCACTACATTCCCTTGGATCTGGGCCGCTAATCCACATCGCAATCCTCGCGACAAGTCACCTTCGCCTCGTGTTGAAGACTTCACATCGCGTGGCATGGACTTACTTGAGCAGTCGCTTCAGACTCGCCGCGATATCCAGAAGGAAGGGGCCAGAGGACCGAGGGGTATGACTAAACAGCTCAGTCAAGAGAGTAAGGCTCTACAGGGACGGATTTCAAGCCTCGCAAACGAGACAAACGTTCTTTCCGGAAAGGTATAATCAGCTGGACAATCCGTGCAACCGCCCACCCGTATGACTGACCCAGACTAGTGGATGTTATTCCCGAAATCAGTAGACGTTACACGGGTTTGGAAGCAAGTCGTTGCAAACGTGATTGACAATCGACTTGGTTGTACTTGTAAGGTCGCTACCGACGATGGCAAAGAGGAGCGACTGAGTGAGTTCCATTTGTAATCTGCAGTGCACAGGTACTGACTCAGAAATACCAGTCTGTGTATACACAAAGGACTTCCAGGACGCTGACGACGTATTGCGAGTACTCCATGAACTTGAGAACATGGGTCTCCTGAACGGCGGCAGAACCATCTATTACAAACCAGATGCATACACTTATCTGAATCTTGTCCGCGATACAGCCGTAGAATATGGCTTACAAGCGAGTCTTTACAACTCTCGGTCTTTGTTGGCGGCTGACAAGGTGCCGAAGTCAGCATCGCTGGCCCAGAAGAAGCAGTCGACCCTGAGCGGTTTTCTTTAAGTGGGCATTGACGGCTATAGTGCTACTTGGGGACGAGATCAACAGCCATAACCAACCAAGGGATTTTTCAGGAAGATACAAGTTTTACGTACTCACTCTAAGGTGTGTTAATTGCAGCACAATATCCAGTAATAAATCTCATCACGCTGTTCTCCCCCGTAGCATCGTCACCGCGATTGGTGGCGGCTACGTCCTCTGATCGGTCTCAAAAAGGCTGTTCACAGACAAACAAGTACGCGTCAGGCATGCGGTTATACCTGTCGACGCTGATCTCCGAGCCGCTCCCGGAAGCAACAGCGCATTTGATATGCCAACGAGACTGCAACTAAGACCGTTGCGTACCATGCTGAGCAATATACCCTTCAACCACTCGAAGCAAACGTAAGCAAAATTCATCTCCGGTGTTGCAGCGCAGCTGCATGGTCTTTACCGCTACACTGAATAGCCCGTAGGCGCATGCAGCCAATGTAGAGGCATTTCGGCGCATCGTGTCTGCAAAGTCTACTGGCCGCCAGAGCCAGTTGAGAGTAGTTGTCGTTCTGCGACGTACGTGGTGTTGGCGCGCTACTGAAAATTCCAGAAACCGTGAGGCGTCGAGTTTCCGTTACTCGATAGTTACCTTGAGGACAGGGCTTCGACCGCCGTAGTTCGCCGCTTGCGGTGGACGACTTCTACCGACGATCACAACATGTCAGAATATCGGAACACTCCGAAACCACATTTTGGCCATCTCTTCACTTTTCTACATATTCGCGTCTTTCGAGATTCCGATACGGTGTCTGAGTATGTTCATCCTTCTATAAAAGAGGTAGGCGGGACAACGGATGCAAAAAAGACCCGGGCGCATTCGGGTTCTCGGCTGATTATATGGCCATCGGCCAGCCCCGAGAATTGTAAGGGCGTCCATATTGGACTAGCCTGGCTGGTGTCAGTTCCGGCATATTGTGTTTCCCTTACTCGATTTCAATCGAGTAATGGGAAGATCGTGTTGGGAGGTACGCTGGCTGACATACGTTTAGCTTCTCCGGACAGAACCGGGCCTTACTCCGATATCCTCAGAACTCGCACCTCTTGTCCACCAACGAGCATCACGACATCAACAGTCCTTCTTACCTAACCTTCAGAATGGAATCTCCAGGGAAGCAGTGAATAATATATGGTAGACGTTCGAGATCCCAGAGGTATGACGCTCAGCCGTTGGCCCTGCGCTAGTTCGGGGGCTCTAATCGCGCGATCTACTGTGCGCCTATCGCATGCAGCTAAATCCTTGCAGCTGCTTATCAGTAACATATGCACGGTCCCCCAACACCATCTAAGACGTGCAGCAACACGGTGAGGAAGTTTGCCGATTTCAACATTTGACCAGGTTCTCAAGATAATTTTTCATAAGCATATATGGCTGAGCAAAGCAGTTTTTATTACGTGCGGTTTGCACAGCAGAGATAGTGTGTTACCGATCATGAGAGTAGAACGCAGCACCATGGCCAACAGACTCGTATCTACACTAGATCGACCAACGGGAGACAGGGTCGAGATGCATGGCTAAGGCGGCCACGATAGCCTACCTCCACACTAGTTACTCGATAGAATCGAGCAACGTGTATTTCAGGGTTCGCCGATGCTCCACAGTCCCCTGACGCCATGTTAGCCAGTCCCAGATTCTGGCTACAATGCTCCGAGAGTATCTTTGGCCTGGCCCCTACCAACGGGTAGATAAGAGGCTGTACCCCAGGTTTTGGCGTTTTTGGTAATCAGTCACCCAAAGAATTTCTTCCGTTACACGTCTTCAGTGTTTGAAATTACCACTTCCCTTATTCTCTACGAGAGCCGAACCACATTCCTCTTTGACAGCTGTTAGGCGCAACACCAAACGTGCCTTATCAACGCTTATCTGCAGCTCACCCGGAAACGCCCACGCCCTCTTCCCCGCGTTTGCCGAGTTCGGGGCTTGTTACTGTATATAGCTCTTGCTGTTAGCACGGACTTGAGCACTTGAGCACTGCTTTACCTGGTCTTTTACGTCCTTCTCGTCTTCTCGCAGTCAAAAACATATACAACTTGTCATCATGGCTCCACACGCAACCACACCTCCACCTGTTTCCCATGAGCAACCCGTTCAAGCTATCACAGTTCTTGCTTCCTCGAGAGCAGTCGTTGCTGGTCGGTTGACTGAGGCTACCATCGTTGTATCAAACCATACAGGGAAGATCACATCCATCTTCCATTCAGTACTTCCCGCTACAGACTTCCCCGAAGGCACATCGTATACAGACTACTCGCCAAATATCCTACTACCCGGTCTTGTTGATGCTCATGTCCACCTCAACGAGCCTGGTCGAACGGAGTGGGAAGGCTTCTGGACTGGTACCCGTGCTGCAGCATTCGGTGGTGTCACAACTGTCATTGACATGCCTCTGAACGCTATCCCTCCTACGACGACCGTTGAGAACCTCAAGATCAAATGCGAGGCATCACAAGGGAAATGCTGGGTCGATGTTGGCTTCTATGGTGGTGTCATCCCTGGTAACTCAGGTGATCTGAAAGCTCTAGTCAAAGAGGGTGTTCGTGGCTTCAAGGGCTTCTTGTGCGACAGTGGCGTAAGTACATATACCTCAACATTCCAAAAGCACGTGACACTAACACATGTCTAGGTCGAAGAGTTCCCTGCTGTTTCATCAGTAGACATCGAAAAGGCCCTCCTCGAACTCAAAGACTCAGCAACAACACTAATGTTCCACGCCGAAATGATCCCACCCATCTCCGACTCTGTAGGCGACGACATCCAACGTTCCAACCCCCCTCTCGCCCCTAAAGGCCCTCTAACCTCCTACGACACATTCCTCCAATCGCGTCCCCCATCCTTCGAGACCTGCGCCGTAGCCGAAATTCTCTCATTAGCACATCTCGCCCCCGAGCTCCAACTCCACATCGTCCATCTCTCCGCCATAGAAGCTATCCCCATGCTACGCAAAGCACGTGCCGACGGCATAAAAATCACAGCAGAGACTTGTTTCCACTACCTTGCCCTTGCGGCAGAAGGCATTCAAGAAGGCGACACACGACACAAGTGCTGCCCGCCCATCCGTTCCCAATCGAACCAAGACGGTCTATGGGAGGAACTTCTCCAAGACACAGCTGATGGCGTCATTCAAACAGTCGTCTCAGACCACTCTCCTTGCACCCCAGAGATCAAACTCCTCCCCTCGCATCTCGCGCCAAAGAAGCCGTCTCCTCGCAAAGAGGGTCACGCGAAAGACTGTGATTCGTGCGAGAGCAGCGAGGGCGAGATGGAAGGACCGGAAGAGAAGGGTGACTTCTTCGGCGCCTGGGGCGGCATCTCGAGTGTGGGGCTCGGCCTACCTATTTTATGGACCGAAGGCACAAAGCGCAACCCTGACTTCAGTGTTGAGGAGATTGTTCGCTGGTGCTGCAAAAACACGGCGAAGCAAGTTGGCCTTGAGAAGAGCAAGGGTGATATTGGTGTCGGCTTTGATGCTGATATCGTTGTTTTTGACGATGAAGCCGAGTTCTTGGTCGAGCCAAACACCATGCTGTTCCGTAACAAAGTCTCACCATACGAGAACAAGACGCTTAAGGGTGTTGTAAGGGAGACTTGGCTACGTGGTCAGCGTGTCTTCACGAGGGCAGAAGGATTCCAAGAGAAATCTGGTCCGCAGGGCAAGTTGCTGCTTGAACCCAGGAAAATGGGCGTTTAGGCTAAGAAGGATGGCTGAAGGGTGATCCGTTCGATTTCTCGTTGTCGTTATGGGAAGCATGGTGCATACATATACATGGGACACTGCATAGAGCACGTAGTGCTTGATATCTCTTTTCTCTTTACTGCATAGACGGCGTTTTACTATTGGGGGTATGCTACGACAAATCCTTCATGATTCCACATATTTTCAATTCGAAACAAGCTGAATGAAGACGACTGCAATTCTTTCCTGTGAACTCCATGTCACACAACACCAGCTAAGCTAGCAACAAGCGGTGTACCCTGAAATGTCCCACGTCCCGACAAGCACGAATATACTGTGAATGACAGCCCACTTCCCATGCATAGAATAACACAAATCCTCCATATCTTGCATATGTATGTCTTGAAATGAGACCAAGCCACCCGAAAAGATGATTTACAAATACTTCTTGGGAGCACCACCACGCCTCTTCTTGTACACAATATAAGCACCCACAATCATGATTTGAACAGCGACCGCAATGAAAAGGAATGTAGTCATGCTGGGTCCACTCTTTGTGACAACTGTGATATTGCGTTAGCTTAATCCCTCTTTCGAATCGTACGAGCCCAGAGTTCTTTACTTACCGTCACCCATCATGCCGGGTAAGCTCTGCATGACATTGCCGTGGTTCCTGTCCAGCGCGAGATGGATCTGGCTCATGAAATCCTTGAAGTCCTTGTTCTCCAAGTCTCGCAATATCTGCATGGTTGTTCGCTCGACCTTTTCTACGTTGCGAATCGTGGCAGCGCCGCGGTCGTCGATGGGTACGATGCGGTGCATGAGCTCGTTCCAGCGCTCGTCGTTCTGCTTTTGGATTCTCTCGACCGTCTCAGCGATTTCGAAGACGCGGTTGTTGATGATCTGGATACGGTTGTGGAGGTCGGCAAATTGGTCTTGCTGCGAGCGGATGTTGCCTGCCAGGACGTCTTCGAGCATCTTTGGGATGTCGTTCTGCGAAGTGGAGGAGCCGTAGTTTTGTTGTGCTTGGTTCTGCTTGTGTGTCTGCTGCTCGTGACCTTGCTGGACGGCACGATCCTGCTGCTGCTGGTGGTTCTGCTGGGAGTTGATATAGTCCTTCTTCCTCAAGTTGGGCTCTTCGCGCGCGTATGAGTTGGTAGTAGACACGATAAACTTGTGAACTTCGAAAGAGTCGGGGTTCTCGGCGGAGGAGGCGCTTACACCGAAGTAGTAGCCTTCAGGGAGCGCAACCTAGAAAGACAGTCAGTGACGCATATCTTGGAGAACGGAGGATAGAAGCATACCTTATCGGTCTTGAAGCATGTCTGCCCGTCTACAATGACCTCGAGGAAGCCCTCTGCGTGATGCAGTTTGATGGGTGTAAGTTCTCCACGGTTCCTGTATGCGTAGTCACATTTACCAAAGGCCAGCGTGTCTGGATCAGGGTGAGACCTAATGTCCTTGGTTCCATCATTCAAGAAACCGCGGACAGAGCCTCCGTGCCCTTCGTACTGGTCTACGAGCAGTACTAGACCATCGAACTTGGGCGCAGTGAACACGCTCGCTGGCGTCTCATGCGCTTGTGAGTCCCTCACATACCACATCTGGAGATTACCACCTCCACGTTCCATACCAGTCGCTCTAAAGTCCAACTCAGCTGTCCAATCGCCCTTGTGGTGTAGCGGGTCCTGAGCCCATATTGAACCGCGCTTGCCTCCTGGGTAAGGAGGTGTAAGGATAACTCTGTCGGAGAGTACCTGCGGCACATAGTCGTCTGCGCCCTGAATGACAAAGTGAGGGACGGAGCGAAGATCGGGCGATATGTAAACACCCGCTTTCTGGCCAAAGCTTAGGTTGTCTATGACATACTGGGCGTATGCTGGGGAGAGAGCGAGGGTGGACCAGGCAATGGTTCGCAGCGATTGCGATGTGATGTGCATGTTGGTGGGGCGCGACGCGCTGCTCGTGTCGACAATGAGGTTCGAGTCTGGTAGCGATTGATGGTTCGACTATGTGCAGAAGTAGTCTTGTGTCTACCTGAAGTCCTGTTAGGGGTTGCCAAGTTAGGTCCATGATATCGATCGAACGCACCTCCTGCTTGACCACTAGTTCACCTGCGTCGCAATGCTCCACGCGACAAGCGTAATACAATTAGTCGAGATAGAAAGAAACAACCGGGTATCACGAAACGATGACAATGCACAAGAAGAGAAGAACTACCACCAGATGGGCAGGTACGCAACTTAATTAGAGATGGAGGAGCTTATGGACAGCTGTGCTTAAGACGGGACTACCTATGACATTGATTGGGTGGTCTATGCGCGGGCATACTGTGACAACTGTAAGAGCCACCGTCTAACATGAGACGTCAAGCCCACGAAGATAGTCGACCTGTGGATACAGAGACGGTGAAATGTTTCAAGCGACGCACAAAGAACTGAGAATAGAGCCGTAAAAGGGTCTACTGTGCGAGAAACAGCAATGCGGAGGTTTGGCTTGGCGGTTGCTTTGCGTCGGGGATTGTGATTCGCCGGCTACCATTTTCTCCATCGTCGTCTACCTCATCACCGAGCTCTCATCCGCCATCGTCGCCGCCTAGACGTCTCACGCACCCCACGCCAGCCCCTCACCTTCACCGCCAACATGTCTGCACCGGATCCAAAGGAAGCCTGGTCGCGCATTCAGAATGAACTCACACGACGAAGCGCTCGATTCGGCGGCGCGGGCGGCGGCGGACCACCGAAGGGTGTCTTTGGAGGAATCGGAGGGCTGATACTCATCGGTGGTGGAATATGGATGGCCAACAACGCCCTGTTCAACGGTAAGCCTTGCTTTGTCGAGGCCTCTTACCAGGCTCTTCCGACTTTCCATAAGCCCGAATGGTACTAACTCACCACAGTCGATGGTGGCCACCGAGCAATCAAGTATACCCGAGTAGGCGGCGTTCAGAAGGAAATCTACAGCGAAGGAACCCACTTCCGAATTCCATGGTTCGAGACCCCCATCACCTACGACGTGCGCGCCAAACCACGAAACGTCGCTTCCCTTACTGGCACCAAGGACTTGCAGATGGTCAACATAACCTGTCGTGTACTCTCAAGACCGCGGGTAGAGTCTCTACCGCAGATCTACAGGACACTGGGTACCGACTACGATGAGCGCGTTCTGCCATCCATCGTCAACGAGGTCCTCAAGAGCGTGGTGGCGCAATTCAATGCTAGTCAACTCATCACACAGCGTGAGAACGTCAGTAGGTTGGTACGAGACAACCTGGTCCGGAGAGCAGCGAGGTTCAACATCATGTTGGACGACGTTTCCCTGACAGTAAGCCCTCACCTATACACCCTTCTTACCCCGCATCTTCTGACCATGCTTAGCACCTCGCCTTCTCTCCCGAGTTCACCGCCGCCGTAGAAGCCAAGCAAGTCGCACAGCAAGAGGCCCAGCGTGCCGCTTTCGTCGTTGACAAGGCCCGTCAAGAGAAGCAAGCTACCGTGGTTCGCGCTCAGGGTGAGGCCCGCTCCGCCGAGCTGATTGGTGACGCCATCAAGAAGAGCAGGAGTTATGTCGACCTTAGGGAGTTTGAGAACGCAAGGAACATCGCACAGATCCTGCAACAGAGCAGCAATAAGGTCTACCTTGACAGCAAGGGTCTTGGTCTGGACATCAGCCAAACCTCGGCGGACAAGGAGCAGAGGGCGAACAGGAAGTAAGAGGATGTGGCGGGGAGTGTCTCCAAAGAATACTTTTCCAAAACCAACATCGTGTATAAATATATTTGGGAAAAGCGAGGTGCAAGCGTGCAAGTGTGTAGCTTTCCACTCATGACGAATAACAACAAAGTACTCCAAACTCAAACCATGATACATTTTGAACAACTCGTCAGGCCTTCTGAGCGCAAAGTACCAAGGATGGATACGGTTAGTCATGTGTGCGATCTTAGTACAATAGCAAGAGATGACAAGACGTGTTCAAGGTGATGATATTAATGCGCAAATACTATGTAGGGGTATCTCTATTCTTCGTCTTCCTGTACGGTCTTCCTCTTTTTTTCCACGGGTTCTTCTTCTTCCCCTTCGTCAGCAGATTTTGTCGCGTCCACACTATCCCCACCTTCAACCTCATCGATCGCCCTTTTCCTTTTCTCAGTCCGCGTAACCTCCTCGCCGGCCGACTTCTCAGTAACAAACAGCGTACTGGCCGTCTCCTTCACACTGCTAATCTGCTCGCTCACTTCCGCCTCCACCTCATCTTCTTCCTCATCGATCAGCCCCAGATCAACTGTATTCTTATCTGGATCCTCGAGCGCAAGCTGAATCTTTTCCAGTCCCATATCGTCACCCTCGAGCGTCTCACTGATCTCCGGATCTATCCACCCCTCCGTATAACTGCCTCCAAAATCAATGATCCAAAGCTCGTCGTGAGCATCCACCATGAAGTTATCCGCTTTCGCATCACCCCATATAATGTCGTTGTCGTGAAGTAGGGATATGTACTCTGCGCTCTTCTTGCTCCAAACGCGCCGCTTCTCCTCATCTACTGAAGACTTGAGCAGCTTTGTCAATGGCGTCGGTGTCTCGATGTTCTCTAGCAAGAGGCCCATGACCTCTGTCTTGCTGTTGCCCAGAGCGACGAAGCCGCGCAGGCGGGGAAACTTGATGTCGAGATTCAATTTCTCCATTTTCCGCAGGATCTGTATTTCGCGCTTCACAGAGTCGGGTTGGTCGGATACCACGGGCTTGAAAAAATATGTTTCGCTACTCTCGTTGTGCAGAACTTGACCTGGATGGGCGGGTGGAGGCATGCTAACTTCGGATTGGACGGTTAGGTCGTTTGCATTGTGCCAGGGAAGTTTGTAGTCTTGCATATATTTTGGGACCTTCATGCGGGGTACGAGGTCTTCGATTTTGGCTTCTAGATCGGTTGTTGTTTCTAGGAGTGTTGGGGAGAGCTCTCCCTTTGCGATCTTCAAGGTGTAGAAGTAGGTTGGGCCGTGGTACCATTCGTAGAGTGTTGATTCTTCTGGCTCGCGGTTCGGTGGCGCGGAGGTTTGCGTGATGTCGGAGAAGGAGGCGAGGATCCAGTTTCGCAGTTCGACGCCTGCACTGGCGGAGTCTTGGTCGGCGTCTTCTCCTGCTTCTTCGATGTTTTCTGGTGTGTATTCACCATCATCTGGTACATACTCGTCGTCGGCCGAGACGTCCACCCCGCTGTCCTTTCCCTCGGAGCCTTCTCGGTCTTTACTCTTGTTATTCTTCTTGTGATGGACTTTCGCTTCTCGCTCTTCAGCTAGCTCCTCCTCGCGCTCCTCGGCTTCGCGGAGTGCAGAGACCAATTCGAGATACTTGTAGTAGAGAGGCTTCTCACTGGATTTCTGGAGCGTTTTGGGATCAACAGTGACGTGGAAGCGGACATCGTTGATGAGAGCAGTTAAAGCGCAGCTATCGTCCTCGTCGTAGGAAAAGTGTAGAGTGTAGGCTTTGTTGGCAGTAGTGGTTTGAGCCATTGCTTCAAGTAAATGAGATTGTAAGTAACAGACGTATCGCAAGAATGGGTAGAGATGGTCTATAATGCGAACGTCGGGAGACTACATCTATACCTTCCATGCAACAGCCCACGCCTACAATTCTACCCATGCGCCGACATCATCGCTATTGCAGATCGCCGACCAAATCGCAAAGTAAATGCCATGCCACACTCTAGGGGACTTCATCTGGCCCATGCATCTACATCATAGATGTCGTCCTGATCTGCAGGTACGATCGAGATAGTGGAGCAATAGCATCGTCAGCAAGAGTGCTAAGTGGCTGGAAGGCACGGAAAGGTCGATAGATCTGATTTGAATTGAGTTAAGGGTATCGATCTGAAACTGTATGAAATTGACAAGGTTGGGGTGAAAGGGATCGGGACTGGCGCGTCGCGAACGCATCCACGCGCGATGTCGTGACGTCAAAGAAAGTGCTGGGACGACTTAGCGCTTCACGTTTCTGCGACGACCATCCCCCGTACGACGCCCGGTGGGCACAGTTTGCTTTTGGCCAGGCCGCTCGTTGACACGCCAATCACATGCAAGTACCAAGTTTGAATGATGACATTTCACCATGATGTGTTTTGAATTGAGAAGACGTCCAACATTGTCTCATTGCTACAGAGGCGCTCATCTATCGTGGTGGCGCATCGCTAGCAGACATGCTGCACTCATTCTGACGTTAAACGTCGTGAGATAACCTAACCGTATACGCCTTTTTGAAAAAACAATCCTGCCTGCGAAAGGAGCGTGATCCCACGTCTTGCGGCCCCTACAATGAACAAAAGAACAGAAGCGAAACATCGTCCTCTCGTAAGAATAATCTCAGATCCTGTCCAAGCCCGCTCAAAATGCGAAAATCGAAAGCAATGCGTTGAAACATCTTCCAGAGATCTTGCGAACGCCAAGTCATTATACGTTCGTAATCCATAACAGTTATCATACAGTCTCGCAGTCGAGTCGTGACGTCGGGTAAGAAGATTTACACAGTGAAGTCCAAGAGGTCGTACGAGGAAGAGTCCAGTGAAGTGAAGTCACCCATTGCCTTCATCTCAAGATCGAACTGAGAGTACGAGCTGTCGGGCATCGTGTCAAACAGCTCATCAAGAGCGTCCTTGGACTCGATTGGCGATGTTGGTGGTGTTGTAAACTGATTTGACTGGATCGATGACCGCGATGGAGAGGAAGACACTTTCAAAGGGCTGGACTGGACTGGCTCACTGGAACCGTTGGCAGACCCGGAAGAAGCAGGCCGTACGTCAGCGGGCGACATGGGGGGTGTGTGCGAGTGTTGAGAAAGCTGTTGGAGGATGTTCATGGACGCGGTGTCACTTGGGTAGGTAGCAGATGCAAAGCTCGATTGTGCATCTTCAGCGAAAGGGCTTGATGAGGTCTCGAAGCTGGAGTATGTGTTAGCGTTGTGTGAGACGGAACATGACTGAGAGACTGACCTGAAGGGATCCACTGAAGCATTCATGGAGTCGTAGCTTTGCGAATCGGAGAGAAGCTGAGCTGGCTCATATCCCTCAATCGGTGATGAGGATCGAGCCTCTGAGTATGGCGAGCCAGCCGAAGACGGTGGTGCGGATACTATCGCACGTCTCGTTCTGCTGGCCTTCTCGACGCGCTGCTCCATGTCTGGGCGGTTCTTCTTCGGGCGGCCACGCTTGGCTTGTCGTCGGACTGCATCAGGGAATCCACCGACACACATGCCACGCTGACGGTGACGTGTGAGGGCATCTTGTCGAGCAAAGCCTGCGCCGCAGGGGCACTTGTAAGGCTTGTTGCCTGAGTGGATCTTTGCGTGGCGCTTCAGGTCATGCTGTCGGACAAAGCACTTGCCGCATCCATTGCACTTGTACTGACGATCGCCAAGATGAGTTTGAACATGGGATCGGATGTTCTCACGACGTCCGAAGACTTTGCTGCAACCTTCGTAAAGGCAGGTCCACTTGCCGGTTGTGGCATCTTGCTCGCTGATGTAGCGCGCGACTTCTTCTGGTGCAATACCAGTGTACTCATAGCTTGCGTCAACCTCAAGATCATTGAAGATCTGGGGCTGCGAGAATGAGTCCATCATGGGTAGACCGCTGATTGACATTGAAGTTTGCGATGTAGGCAGCATAGACTGTGTCTGCGAGAACATCATCTCTTGGTGCTCTTCGATGTTCTCCAAGAAGGATTGTACGTCCCTCTGTCGTGGTGAAGATACTGGCGATGGTGACAAAGCATCGGATGTGTAGTAGGATGACGACTCGTAGCCCATATCGGCGTCCGGGTTGTCAAAGTCGAAAGTCATGGCTCTTGAGGTTGGCTCAAGGTTGATGTCACCCATAGCAGTGAAGCTTGGGTGCTGAGGAGTTGCGCTAAAAGCCTCATGACTGGGTAGCTGCGCAGGCTTTTGTGGTGTCGCAGTGGGTGTTGGGAGGATGTTAATGAAGACTTGTCCACATGAGCCATACACTGACTGTATGTGCTCGTGAAGTTCTTTCAGTTGCTGTTCAGTAGGGGGTTTAGAAGAGGAGGAAGGAGGCTGCTGGGGAGACTGCGCGCGGAGTGTCCTTCGTGGAGTCCGCGGTGTGATGGGAGAGATCTGTACTGGGGATGCCAAAAAGGATTCCTGGGGGCCCGGCTGGGGCTGTCTGTGCGAATGCGCTACTTGCATAGATTGCTGTGGTATTTGTCCTAGATTGTTAGTATTACTTACCGTACTGTCCTCCTGCTGGAAGGATGGTGTGTCGAATGGTCCTGGTTGGTGTGTGTATTCCTGGTTTGTGGCTTGTCGGGCGGCATGGATGGATTCTAGGCTGAGGCCGCGTAGATCCAAGCTCATACCGCTTCGGTTTGGTCGTCGTCGGTGTAGGTTAGCAGGTGGTGCTCGTACTGTGGGTGCGTCAAAAACAGTGGGTGTCGACAGTTGTCGGCGGTGCTGAATTCGTTGGCGCTGGATGCCGGCTGGCATGTTGTTGGACAGCATTTCGTATGCAGGTCGAGTCCGGAGTTGGTTCTCGGGAGGATGGGGAATAGTCCTATGGGTTCCGAAACTGATGTGGTGTTAGCATTCAATGTCATGTGATGGTTCGACTGCGCTGAGCTAAGATGGAAGTCTCGAGTAACTTACCTCACGCAAAGCAAGCGGCGCTCCGCCGGGCGGTTGGTATCCTTATGAAATCCTCAGTACAGATGCAGTCTCCCAGTAGCCTGCTTCAAGTAAGTATGTGGCCGAGGCCTGTGCTAGTGTATATGAGTGGTGGTGGAGATGTGTTTAGTTGCAGTCGCTAAAGCAGCAGTGGATGTTTGAGATGAACAAAGAGATGTGGATGCGAGGGATGAATAGTGCTGGTGAAGTGGAGGATAAATGCGGAGGAGGAGATGACGATGTATAATACCTTACCGGGACGGGTAAACATAGAGCTCTATCTGGCGTTGCCGCCGCAACGACATGGTTACCCGAAGCCGCCCACGCTTGATGCTGCGGCTAGGCCTAGCCGGAGCTAGCGCATCGACGCAGAGCACGGGCCGCTTAGTAACGCGAGGCCCCGCCCACACGCATTTTTGCTACTTCACGATTTCGACTCCGTTTCCTCCCCACCCTTTGCATCTACGTGAGGAAAGCATCTCAGAAGAGAGGCTCAGCGTTCAAGATGCAGATCTTCGTCAAGACCCGTAAGTAGTGCTCGCCAACATCACAGCCTATGCGCCGCCATCGTCGCATCCGTCGCCTCCCAATTTGCCATCGCCATCGCAATCATCGCACACGACATAGCAGCTAACAAATTCGCAGTCACGGGCAAGACCATCACTCTCGAGGTCGAGAGCTCCGATACCATTGACAATGTCAAGTCCAAGATCCAGGGTACGTAGCCCGACTTCGCTCCAGCAGTCTCGCCTCTAATACCCAGCAGACAAGGAGGGCATTCCCCCGGACCAGCAGCGTCTGATCTTCGCCGGAAAGCAGCTCGAGGATGGCCGCACTCTTTCGGACTACAACATCCAGAAGGAGTCCACCCTCCACTTGGTCCTCCGCCTTCGTGGTGGTATGGCCAAGAAGCGCAAGAAGAAGGTGTACACCACCCCCAAGAAGATCAAGCACAAGCGCAAGAAGACCAAGCTAGCTGTCCTCAAGTACTACAAGGTTGACGGCGATGGCAAGATCGAGCGTCTTCGCCGCGAGTGCCCCCAGCCCGAGTGCGGTGCTGGTGTCTTCATGGCCGCCATGCACAACCGCCAGTACTGCGGAAAGTGCCACCTGACCTACGTCTTCGACGAGGCCAAATAAGCGCATCGCCACCGGGGCACGCGACACGATCGATAACGAGTTACGGCATCAAGGCATATATGGGAGGAGCTGAATAGGTTTCACCACAATGTCGGACATCTAGAATCAATCAAACTTGTCATGGACTTCACACCTCGGTTACCGACCCCAAATCGTGAATGAAATGCTCAGTGCGTGTGGTGCGAGCGTCATACCAGTGATCTCCCGTGTATGCGTAGATCTTCATCTCGCGTAACTAATGTATATGCAGAGCGTCCGTGTTTCGAATACCGATACCATGGTCGCCTTGTCTTCGTGCTTCAACCTGATGAACGTTATCGCCGTAGACTTGGTTCATACATTGGACTATCATGGTCTCATTACAGCTGCAAAGCACTAGCGACTACCTAATTATGGTCATATGGAAATCAACAACCTACCGCTTAGTAAGAAGCGCAGTTTAGATCGAGAATGTAGCAAAGGATAAGAGTAGCGTGGCTGCAATCAGTGGTTACTACCAGCTAACAGACGTGCACATTACTACAACTGCGCCCAACATCCCAATCATCAGGATTGAAAATGACTCTCCCGTCATCTTCACAGCTCCTCCCAGTGCAGCGTTACCACCTTGTCCTGCAATCTCTCCCTGTCCATTCTGGTTGTTGCCGTTTCCTCCTCTCCCACTCGATCCATCATCTGGTCCATTTCCTCCAACTTGGCCACCGTCACTCCTTGCGCTTGTTTCGAGCGGAATATCCTGCATAGGCTGCCCCGGTGGATTGTTGACGCTGTTAACCTGCGTCTGAAAGTCCTCCAACGGATTCTCGATCATCGCGCAGGGCATTCGGCCTCCGTTTGCGCTGAGTGGACCGGGAGCAGGTTTCGTGGTCAACTGCGAGGCACCTGGAAAGCGCTGAATGCTGTTCGTAACACTGATAGGAAGGTTGAAGATAGTGTATCGTTCCACACCATTTAATCGGTAATTCTGGTGTATGCTGATGTTGTAATCTCCCCTCGCAGTTGAACCCTCATCCTCATTGTTATCCCCGACTAAACACTCCGGCCATTCGAAGTTGATGTGTTTGACTGTTTGGCCACTTTCCTGATCTAGTATGTCTGCGAAAGGTGGGGTGGACGTTGTCAGGTTCGATATCGTAAAGTTTTTCTGCGTAACCGTCGATGTAAGGAAGAGCGTGAAATTGAAGACTTGTGTGAGCGAATCGGCGATGTTGCGTGGCGGTACGGGGAGTTTGCCGTCGCCTGAGACGTCGAGCGCGATGTGAAGAAAGTCGCCGCCCATAGGCGTGAAGGGCTGGGGCTTATCTTTTTGTCAGTGGGAGTATCGCGCATCCTTCAACGCCTGACGTACCGCAAGTATGATTCCTAACCCTGGCGTAAATATTCTTCCATTCACGATAGTGAACGCGCTGGTATCGGGTCCGTTGTTCTGACCATTACGATTATTGTTGCCATTCTGTCGTCTCTCGAGTGGATCATGATCCGGCGACCACGTTCCCAGCATCTGTGCATTGATGACATTGTGCATTAGACATGACGAAAAGAGAGATAGTAACGGAGAAAAAGTTGAGAAAATCATTGCTCAACAACAATGCATGCTGACCAGCAGTAACGACAGAAAGAAAGAAGCGTAAAGGATGGCCTGAAGCGGGAAATGTCGTTAGCAGTAAATCAAGGAAGCGCAATCACAGCGACGATTCGCAGCCCGCGATAGCCGGTACAGGTATCGCGTGCCCAGAGGCCTTGCATGATGCTTGGTAGAGGGCGAGAGCTGGCTTTCATGCAATATTGGACGAAATGAGCCTTGTGAGGCTTGAGTATCACGTTCCGAGACGCGTGGTGTCTGAGACGTGATGGTTCGGCTGTGGTTCAGCCGGCAGGGGCAACTATTCGCTTAGTCAGTTCTGCTGCAACGCTTTGGTCGCGTTGTCACAACGCGTCGACGCAAATGCACTATTCGCTTCTATAAACTCAGATGCTCATCGGTTTCTGGACATGGAGCTTTCATCTGTAACGTCCCCGATGTTTTTCCAGCGTCTCTGGTCTCGAGGGAGTACAGCGTCTACCTCAGCCGCTTATCAAGCCTCATAGGTAGCCGACCGTACTACGAGGGTGCAGATAAGGAAAAGAGAAAGGAGAAGACTGAACTCATGGATAACAGCGAATTCTTCGTACGCGTTCCCGATCCCTTGACATGCATGGCTGTCTGATGCTGAGTGCGTAGCCGAGAGCCGACCACGACATTGTTCGAGTACCTCCAGAAGCGTATTGCCGAAAACACAAAGCTAACTGTAGTCGAAATACGCGCTAATGCCGGAAAAGATAGGCAATTTGAGTGAAGGAAACGCCCTCGTTCCACCATCGACCTCGACCCAAGAGTAATGCAGGATATCATCGACGATATCTGGCTTTTTCTTTCACAAAGACTCCCAGACTTGGTACAAAACTAGCAGTCGACCTTATCGCTATAGTCATCTTTTCGCCAGTCCACCCGGTTTTAAGGAATCGTCACTCTTAGCCGGCATTGCTTCCCATATAAATGTGCCCTTCTATCTGATAAATCTACAAGGTACAGCTGACAACGACCTAAGTGCAGCTTTTAGCAGGGCCCCTTTCCGGAGCTGCATTGGCATTGAGGACGTTGACTGCATCGGTATTGGTGTTAGCGATCGCAGTGCACAGAAATCAAAACTACAGCCTGTACTAAAGGAATCATCAGAATGTGCTACGTTTACAAATGCTGCGCAAGTGTCTGCATTAGGGGCTCTGATGACGAAATTAATGAAGAAGCAAGCTACTGCAAATTATAAGGTTCTGGATCAAGTCGAAGCTATTGAATTGCCTACTCTTGATTGTTTGAGTGAGGGTGACGAAGTCGAGGCCAATAAAGACGAGAAGAACACTGGTTCTCCAAAGAGGCGTGTGACGCTTTCGGATCTACATAATGTTATTGACGGTATAAGTGCCACAGAAGGTGAAACGACCACCATGAGGATAAATCATCCTGAGAAGCTAGATTCAGCGTGGTGAGCGCACGTTCGAAATCTCGTACGCAAGCAAAGCCAGCTCCATCATGACCCTCAAGCGCCTCTTCGACAACGACGGTTGCGAACGATACACGTCAGACGCCATCGCTCGTTTCGCTCAAGCTTTCCAGGCTTAATATCCTAGCAAGCCCCGTATCACTACTGTTGAACTCGCCAAATTTTGCGGCCAATACCGTGGGAGGCCGGATATTGCTGTTAAGGAGTTCGCCGACTGGTTACAGCGAAGCACAGATAAGTTCTCTTGTCCTGCTGACTATACCCGCTTGATCCTCGTAAATAACTGCACTACGGACCGTTGTTACAGAAGACTGCTTTGTTGGGCTCACTTCATATCCACTCGGATCTGGCATAACTGTTGAGACGACGGTTGCCACGCTCAAAGCGAGAAACATTGTGCTGGCTTTGACCTTGCAGCTCCAGCACTAGGCTTGCCATCGACACAAAATATGTCACTGGGCTCTGATTTGGTCCCAGAGTTCATAGATGCTGGCTTTGGTAATGATATTGAGCCTTTGCTCAGGTACCACATATCAACTGTTGAGGCTTCACCGACCCCATCGACAGCATCTCTCTAGGATGAAACGTACCATATCCAGGCTAGCCTCGTTCGCTCAATCACCTTGGTCATGTCCACAGAGCCAGGTAAGTTAGCCCTAGCGTCGCCTCACCCCAATGCTGAAGACTTCATTGTACTTGAACAGGAGCACAACGATTCTGGCTTCGAAGATTTTGGCGTTGACGGCTCCGATACAGACAAATTTGACACGGCTGAAGAATAGTCTGACCCACCTAGCCCCTCAGACATGACAAGTAAGCTAAAAAGTTCAAAGCGTTTGTGCAAGACATCACGGTGCTTGAAGTCGGGTCAATTCCATACTAGGAAGGTGGAATATCATAGTAACCGGTCTCCGACAGGATCAAGAGCTTGTAGGCAACACTTGGACCTTGGCATACACAAAACCCAGCCAGGAGAGGTACTGATCACGAAACAGGTGCATATTCATTAGTCCATTCATAATTCATAAGTGAAACAAAGTAAAATCTATTGGTATCAAAGAAATTCGTAGCAACCGTGTGGCAAAGTGTACACACGGTCTTGTGATTATTGCCATGGCTGGTTGTTATATCTCCCATACTGGTGGTCTGACGACACAGAAGAAGTACTAGTCCCCTGGGTATCATGAGGTGCCGAATGGGCCAGAATCTCTTCTTTGCTCCCTGCCACGCTAATCTTGTCCTCGCTGTCCTCGCGCGCATGGCTCTGGACCGTGAATTCTGTTGTTTTTATAACGCTCGATGGGAACGCCTCATTGTTTGCTTTTCCCCTGCTAACGTGCACCTCCCATTGCTCTTGATGATCTGTGGCGGTGGCTAGAACGGAGCGTTGATGGCTCGTTCCCTTCTTTGTTCCCTTCATCGTGCCTAGTGCCACGCCTTGGGATTGAATGGCGCCGTTACTATATGAGCTGGCACACCCACTCCTGGCGTTCCTGGTCAACTGGACGAGGCGGTTGAGAATGCTGAATTCCAGTTTGAGCTTGATGCTGTATACGAGTGGCTTCCACGAGGTCTGGATCTCAAACATATCTGCAAACTCGAGGCCCAGGATGCTGAAGTCAAGGAGGATGACAAGGAAGTTGACGAACATGAGATGGTGAAGTAGGCTTTTCGTGCCAAAGTTGCCGATTGTACGTTCCATGCGGAGGAGTTTTGTGGTTTCGAAAACGTATAGGCCGGAGATGATGAGTTCCTGGGCGATGAAGACACTGAGCTGGATCTTTTCGTAGATCGCATAAGGCTTGACGAATGGGTCCGGGTTGCTCGAGTTGGCGCCGTAGACCAGAACAATGATGGGTATGTGAAGCCACACAGCGTTGGTTATAATCATGATCAGAACGGCTCTGAGTTTCTTCCTGTTATGCATCACGATGTGTAATCGCGAGTAAAGCACAACCGATTGTCCAGTAATCATGGCGCACCATCCTATGAGGATGAATGTGGCGTAAATGTTCTTTTCCGGGATCTCTGCCAGGTGCATGAGCGTGTATCCGGTGGCGTTGAAGACGATACCCCATGTTGAGATGGTAAAGCTCCAAAAGTAGAGCCCGCTCCGTCTCTTGAACAAGGTAAAAATGTAGACATTAAGTTCGAGAAAGTTGTAAAGTGCTATGCTGAGAAACACCGCCGCAATGGTCTTCGATACGACGACGTTGACGGCCATTGCAGGGCAGGTGGGTGTTCGAAGGGAGGGAAAAGCAGTGTTAACGAAGCAAAGAGTGGAGTTCAAAGCGGATCTGGGGATCACCTCCACAACACTTGTTCAGCCAGGCTCGGTGTAACCGGGGTTCCGCCATGGATGTGGATGGGTAGTCTGAACCTTCCCATGTTCCCTCCCCCCCATATCAGCCGTATCGTATCTGAGCCGCATCTGCAGGGGCACCAAGGACATACCGATCCTGGTACGTGCGGACAGAGCCAGGAAATCCCTCACAAGATCAGTCTGTTTCGCTCGGGGACAGCGGAAGACATCTCATGAGACCCTCCTTTTCTTGGCGACACATCATGTTCGCCTATGTGAATACCCCTATTGGTGGGCGTGAATGCCATGCCAGCCACACTAGCTTGAATCGCAATCGAACATCGGTCCGTTCCAGCTAATCCCCAACTCACATCGAGGTTGCGATTCGCTCCTGTATCATTATCTGCTTGCCGTGGCCGCCATGTCCCAGTCCAGTTCTTATTTCCCTGAGAAAAAAACCTTGGCTTTAGAAATCAAGCATCGTATGATCTGGGCTGTATTTCCTGGACATTATCGCCATGGATAACCAGCAAGTGAGTACAACAGGCCCTTCTCGCATTTGGATATTGCGTACTTTACATGAGGCCCGAGTGATTTCGATAACATGGTCGATGCCGCTCTAGACCACACAAGGAGGATGGGGAGTTTTCCGGATCGACCAAGAATGAGGCACATGGCTGGAGGCTTCATGCGCTTCTCCAACCCGCACCCGCAAAACGATACTCGGTTCCCGGTGTCACCTAGAATACGTCGGTTTGATCTTTCCTGCATTGACCGGCTCGCTTGCAGCGTACGCGATTTTAACTTTGAAGGTACCTGCAGGTGGCATGACGGAAGCGCGGTTCACGGTTTCTAGCTTCTGTGGCGATGTGCCAAGTAAATGGCGCCTTGTTCAGGTCGTTCCGCTGGTGCCGCTGAGCGACTTGAGAGTCAGACGCGTTCTTCGTACGCTCTGAGATGCGAAAGTAGCTGCCTGTTGCGGAAAGGCATATGAGTAGCGCTGCATCGCGAGAGAACTCAAATTGCCCAGGAGGAGGCAGTGCTGTATCGCTTCGTGTTTTGCGTTGCGTCGAAGTGGCGTTTAGCAATGAAGGAGCCGAAGGCATCCTTTCCACGGGGTCCGGGGTAACGCCGACTGGTAGTCTACGGCCCTTCTCTCGGGACCCAGTGGACTTAGCTTCCCCTTATACCTGCTGGAAGCCCAACATCACGTGCACCTTTCGCGAACTACCTTGCGCATTCGTGTTCAACACCCGGTGGCTTTAGACAAATATTTAGTAGACGCCACCATGTAACAGCGGCCTGCAGGACACTGGGTATGGTATAGCTTCGGCACCGCGTACCTGACAAGAGAAGGCGTGTTATCTTGGAATCCTCTTGGGCATCACTATCACTGCAGGATTTCCAGGGTTCTCAAGTCTAGAGCTCTGGCATTTCAAATTACATTACTTGTCTAATTGTGCAGTGTAACACATTATGGTATCAGCTCAGTAATCAACTAAGCAGCGACGTTGGAAGTTCCATTGATCACTGAATAGGTGCGCCAGATGCGGCCACAGTGGCGTAGAACAGCTTGGTCTGTCCGGTAATGACCATGCGTCCCTCTCCCGCGAACTTGAAGTTAGCCGCTGTCACGCCAGTGTAGATCTTGCCGATAAGCTTGCCAGAAGGGTTGTAGACCCATACACCGTCACCGGCACCAGCGTAAACGCGACCCTTGGAATCAGCGTGTACACCTATCAGAACATGTTAGCGCCTGCATTCAACAGTTAATGTCCGCGTCCAAGAACATACCGTCAGGGATAAAAGCGGGGACGTAAGCGAAGGTCTTGCGGTTGTCGAAGGTGCCGTCCTCGCTGACATCGTATGAGTAGATCGACGCAGGAGCAGTCAGGTTAAGACCGTAGAATCCGCCTACAACACCAGTATCGGAGACATAGGCCTTCTTGCCATCAGGCGAGATAGTGATTCCGTTGGGGTGGCCGAAACCATCGGCGACAACGGTCAGCGCACCAGTGTCGAAGTTGTAGCGGTACACCTGCTCTCGCATACCGGGGTAAGGACGGAAGTCCTGGAGGTATCCGTAAAGAGTGTCGGTGAAGTACAAATCACCGTTTGTTGGGTTAACGACCAAGTCGTTGAGCGAGCTGAACTGGCGACCAAAGTAGTTGTTCACAAGAGCTGTGATGATCAGTATCGTGTTGCACTCTCGAATTTCATTTGAGATGCTTACTGGTCGTGTTGTACGGTGGCAGAGGGTTCATAACATACAACGCGGATGGCACGTTGTCACCCTGGCCCTCACCAGCGAAGATAATGTTGCCCTTCCAGTTAGTGCCACCATTGGGGTTAATAACCTGTGGGTTGGAGGTGTTGACCACAGTCACGGGAACTGCCTCGAGGGTTCCATTCCTCACTTTCTCGGCATCCGAAAGCTTGATCTTCTGGATAATGGAAGACTTGTTCAGTCCGGTGCCCGCGGCAGGAGCACCAGCATTCTGGACGAAGAAAACTTCCTCAGTCGGAGGGTACCAAGTGACAGCCTCATGGAAGATGGGGTCCGACTCTGAGGTTGCAATGGTGGTCAACGAAGGGCTGTCACCAATGACATCGTAGAATTCCTCATCATAGATGTGGAAGGGCTTGGCTGATAGAGACTCTTCGGTTACACCGGGCCAAACAAACAGCTATAGCACTGTTAGATATCCCAAGTTGGATGGAGCTGCTCGAGATGGAAAACATACCGTTGAAGCATTAGCTCCGGAAGGCGGTGGGACATTTGGCAGAACATTGAAGCTCTTCTGGTCGACGATCTGCGCAGACTCGGGTACAGTCTGCGCGAAAGCATAGCTGACTGCTGCACTAGCAGCCAGGAAGACGGTGGTAGATGGCATCTTGAATTGAGTTTGACCGACTGTAACTCTCCAAACTCTGGGGACAGCCACAGTATAAGAAGTACATGGTTTCTGCACGGATAATCTCTTCACCGTTTGTCTCTAGGCCTGTTGAAAATTAGATTATCTCGGCATGTATCCATATAGCGGTATTTTCGTCATCATGCGGCTCGCTGTCGACTACATTCGGCATGGCATCATGGAAGAGGGCCGATGGCGCTCAATTAGTCAAGGATTAGAAAGGCCGGTGATGAAGCTAGGCGCAATGACCCCGTGGGGTTGGGGATATCGCGACCCCGCCTTGAAGTCGCACATTGAACTCCAATTCCATCCGCGGAGTAACGTTTCGACTACCAATGTGGTGCGTTCGCGCCATAACACCTCATTCAATAAGGAACGCTGTTCTCGCGCAGATTGTAGGCTAAACAGGGCGTAGGATACTTTGTATGCAGCTTACCATATGTTCCTTGCTTCCCGATGCGCACCAAGCCGCGGTGCCTTCTTGGCGCGACAGTTTGGCCGGACCGGCTAGGGTATCTCGAGCCGTTTCCGTTGCCGGTATTCTTTGAACAATGCACCAGAAGGCTAGATTCATCTCTTCGTGTTCGAACCCGGGGACGGAGATGCATTGCCGGATGGGGCTGCTGCAGGAATGGCATTCCTGGGTTCCATGCCCATGTCCTGCACATATATTAAAAAGCTTAGCTTATACCTGTCGATAATTGGGAACCATACCTGCGGGTTCTAATCGGCTGATCATATGCAAGTCTGGCACCAGAACTGAACACAGTCGAGATGCAAGTGCATACCTAGTGTCAGTGTCTTGTCCCAAATTTCAGCAACGGCCTCGTGCCTGGTATAACTTCAATAGCAAGTGAACATAAGCCAAGCAGGTATCTGAGCCAAAGGCCTCTGTTCTTGTTCGATGTCATTTCTCGAACGTGGATGACTTTGCTGGCTCACAAAATTCGCCAACCTTGGTTTCTTTACATGAATTGGTTCGATCGCAACCACAGCTCTTTCCTGTCCCGAATCACAACACTAAACTCGCCCAAAAAATTGGAAACAAAGAGGAAAAGCACACATAAGAGGGCATGACATAACCTAACACCGACGCAAAGCAATTTCGAATTGATCTGTAGAACAAGATAGCACTGAAGAAGACGATTATTGAACGAACCTTTTACTACTCCTTCACATCCATTGACGCAAGTCCGGCGGCCAACATCACATCTCATTATCAGTCACATCTACAACCCCATCCCTCTCGCGTTCATAGACATATTTACGAAGCCAAGCTCTAGCAGTTCTTGTTAGTTAGATAAAGAGCTCAATCTGCTTCCAACCGTTCAATGCGAATTATCATCCCATCTTACACCTCAAGGCTAGGTCTACCTGCAAAAGCCTGCGTTCATACGCGACTATACCTAAGGCTTAGTATATCCGCTTCATACAGAAGCGCGTTGGCAATGGCAGCTGCTTATGAGGGTGGCTTCATTCTGTTAGTTGATAACAGTAGCGCTTGATCGCACGGTCCGAAAACCATACAACCATATCAGCATACATACGGCACATCACACGCGTCGCAAGCAAAAGACTTGAAAATGGGTCATGAAGATCGTGAGTGATATTGCTCTTTGAACATTAACCCCGATGTCCACCTTCCAACCGTCCCACCAACCACCGCCATAACCCAACCAGCCATCTCAACTCCAACCTCCTACGTTGATACAGTAAAAGCCGTACCAGTCATTCAATGATGCACAAAGACAAAGAGAAAAAACGCCAATCCCCATTCGCGCTGTTTTCCAGCTGCGAAGGTATCCTCGTGGGGGGATGCATATGCAACGCAGAGAACTCCAAGTATAATAGCCAAACCCAAAACCCGCCAAGAGGGGGACAACCCAGTGCCCCAAGATATCATGGCCGTAACGTTCAGAAGCTCGTAATAACAGTGATGAAGAACAAAGGAAAAGGTACAAAGGAAACAAAGACAAAAACAGGCGACTCGTGATACAGTGAGTCGTTAAAGCATCAGAAGTGCTTTTTGCCCTTTTTCCGATCTCAAAACGCCAGATCGTGGAAATAGTGTTACAAGGGTGGTGATGTTGATGATGTCGAGGTACAACAGTATCGCAAGACATTCAGAAGATGGCTGCAGATGCACGTCGTAACCAAGACGGTGTTTGTGCGGAGTAAACGGAGCGGAGTTGAACAAGAAAACGATATTGGATGAGCGCTTAGCTCATGTCCATCATGTCTTCAAAGACACTGTCCTGGTGATCACCAGTGTAAGTGGCAAGGACTTCGTCGCTGGGCCCGAAGTTGCCCTCGTAGATAGTGGCACCAGCTCGGCGTCTTGACTCGACCCATCGGCAACCGTAACATTGGAGTACTTGCTCCGCAGTTGGTCGCATTTCGGGGTCTCGGTTCAGCATGGCGTAGACGACGTGGTCCATAGAGTTGGGGTCGTTGCGCTGCACCATGAATGAAGGCGCGCGAGCCAGCTCCTCCTCGGGGTTAGAGGCCGGCTTGACCATAATGGAGGCCATCGAGTCTTCAGCAGCATCCGACATGAGGAAGCCGTCCATGGAAGGCCTTGCCTGTTCAGAGACTGGGTCGCCATGGACGTCGCGACTGAGGGTGCTGCTGTCGGCGCTCCAAGTAAGGCTGGGGAGTACGCTCTCAAACTCGCCAGATCGTAGCTTTTGCCAGTAGTCGCCATTCTCGGGGATAACGCAATTGCCAGCAATTTCAGCGAGCATCATGCCAAGTGCAAAGACATCGGCAGGCTTGTCGAATCGGCCGGAGAGTTGCTCGGGTGCGAGATAATGACGGTCGCCTTCGCCATCGATACCAGCTGGAGCTGGCCACTGACTCGCTAGACCAAAGTCTGCGATCTTGAGTCCACCCTCAAAGTCGATGAGGATGTTGGCGGGCTTAAGGTCAAGATGAATATAGCCAGCGTCGTGAATGGCCTTGAGACCCTGCAATAGGATTAGCGGTGTGTTGCGAACAAAGACTATATTTAGACATACCATGGAAAGCTCGAGCAGGATCTTCCAGATGCGGAAGTCATCGAGACGGCTATTAAAGCCAACAGTGTCGAGGTATTTCCTCAAGTTACCGCCCTCACAATACTCAGTCTGGATGTATAGGTGCTGGTCAAACTCCCAGTGGGTTTTGATGTCCAACACATGCTCGTGGCCTTGAAGAGCGTAGAGGATATCGACCTCACGCATCTTCTTCTGGCGGTCGCCTGCACCAATGTACGGCTTCTTCGACTTCTTTACAACCCATACCTGGCTGCCAGCGGGTGACCTTAGCGGCGAGATCTTGACCGGCTGGCCCACACGGTAGACTGTAGAAAACTCGCCCTCTCCGCCATCGAGAGGCTTGATCTCGTGGAACCTTTCACTCAAGGATTCATCCACGTCGTTCTTTGTTAGGCCGATGGGAATTGCGCCTTGAACACTACCGAAGAAGCCGGAGTCACGTGGTGTTGTCGGTGTGGCAGGCGCGAAAGAGCCAAAGCTGCTGTTGAAAGGGAAAGATCCCCGTCTGTTGCCGGAGATTGATAGCTTGCTCGCGTCAAGGGGAGCGGAAGATTCGTGCGCGGGGGTGTGTGGTGATGGCGCGCCAAAGAGACTTCCAGCTGCTGTAGAATGTTTAGTGTTGCTCTCGCTATTCAGTGACTGAAGAGGTGTACGGGCAACCCGCCGCGAAAAAGACAGAGGGTGAGCCACAGCATTGGTTTGCCGCAACAGCCGACCTTGATTCGCGCTGAGAGCATGTGCAGAAGGGGACTTGTTAACCGTTGACTTGGACTCCTCGTCTTCTGACGAGCTGTCTTCATCCGGAAAATCAACTAGATCTGTATGAGATATGTACTTACTCGTCGGCCGACCGTCATTGTCGGGTACTGCAAATGTATCTTGGCCAATAGAAGGGCGCGAGCGGAACGTCTTACGGCGCAGGCTGCTCTCCTTGGAACGACGACTAGATCCATTACTGGGTTTGGTTGGGGTAGGTGGTGTGTCATCCGCACTCAATTGACTGTCACCCATCCGGTTCGCCGTCGGTGATTGTGTGTCTGGCTGGGCATCTTCGTCATTGTCTCCGTCGATACTTACAAAGCTGCCTCGGCGTTGCATGGTACTACCCATGCCACCGAAGATGCTTGGTCGCTTGCCGAATGAGTCTGTTGTGAACTTTGACACATTTGATACACTCGCACTGAATGGCGTGCTAGGCGTACCAAACTGATGCTGTGGTCGAGATTCATTGCCGAAGAGACTGCCACTCCTCTTGACCAAGGGTGTGTCAATGTTGACTGTGCGGTCTCCTGAAGCTGGAGGGAACGACTGGCGCTTTGATGGCGTGTCGGGCATGACATAGACGCCACCTGCTGCTGGCTCGTCGGCATTACGGTTCTTCTTGGACAAGAGGCCAGTAGAGAAGGCGACAGGTGCCGCCGGCGCGATCTTGAAAGGTGTGTCGAATGAGTCCTGCGACGATTGCTCACCATCTGGTGCAAATGGGCGTCCGATACCGATCGGTAGTGAGCGAGAGAAATGTGGGTTAGCGGACATCGGAGGCGGGGGGAATGCAGGGCCACCCCATTGAACGGCTGGAGCTCGGGGAGGGGCCATTGGTGTGCCGTGTACGCTCGAGGAAGCAGATGCTGGTGTATGCGCATGTGATAGTGGATGAGGTTGTGCTCCACCACGAGGGAATGGTGTTGGCAAACCCATGCGCCCGGCGTCGAATGTGGACTTGCGGAAAGGCGTCTGCATGGGTGGGGTTTGTATCGATTGGTTCACGGTGCTATCTAGCGACATGCGGTTGCGCGTCTTGGAGGCAGCCGGTCCAGGCATAGCGAACTCACCGTCGTGGCTTGGCTTGCGCGGAGTGTTGGAGCGCTGCGACAGAGTCGACCTCCGCAATGAGGTTGTCCGACGGACGGGCGATGTCGCGCCAGAGATAGGTGAACTGTTGAAACAAAAGCCGTTGGTCATGTCGTTGAACGGGCGCGAGCTCTCATCAGCAGAGATGCGCGGTGCGGGGGTTGGGTCGAATATGCTCTCGAAGTCGTTTCCGAGGCTCGAGACGCCATGCAGACTCCGGCGCTTCGCCATAGGGCTGCTGCCGGGAGATCCGCTGAGATTCATAAGTCCATCGTTGCGCTTGAGTGGGCTTGACTTTGCGGGAGGCGCGGGCGACAATTCGGGGCGACGCGCAAACTCGAATTTGATGGGTTTGTCGTCTACTTCAAGTCGCTTGTCCATGTCCATGGTGTCCGGGGACTCTGCGCTTGGTCGTCGCGCGGGGGTGTTTTCTTGGCCGGGTGAATGTCGCGTAATGAAGGGCGTCGCGTTGCCAACGTCGGTAGACTCGGCTAAGGCGCGTCGACGCGGGCTCTTGGAGTTGCTGTTGCGCGTGCGCGGTGATGACCGGAAGGGGCCTGAGCGTCGCAGGGAGAACTTCTTCTTGTTGGCTGGGGCGGCTTGCGCCAGTGGTGACTCAGGGAAATCCGCGAGAGGGCTTGTGACCTTGAGCGCCTTGGGAGAGAATGCGCGCGCAATGGCGAGGGGAGAGATGGGAGAGCGGGGCGTGTCGGAGTTGCGGAGTTGGAAACGCGACTGTTTTGATGGTGAGCGCGAGAGAGAGCGTCGGAGCTCCTGGAGATGGGAGAAGTGGGTGCTGTCGAGGCGATAGCTGTGGGGTCCGGTTGGTGAGGGAAAGTGCATGGTGCCACATTCGCGACTGGGCGAATATCCGTAATCCATGGTTCGCGTAATGAGAGCGTCTCAATGCAGACGTTTGCCCGTGATGGAGGCGTCTGAAGTGAGTCGGGGTGTTTTGGTATGAGACTGTGCAGGTGGCGGGCAGTAATGTCTCCCGTGACGTGTTGTCGTGTTTTAGGCAGGTGCAGAGGGCATGGAGATGTTTGCAGTCTTGAATCGATAGCTGTAGCGCGATGTTGGTGCTGGTGCTGGTGCTGTTGGTAGTGCGTGTTGGCGCTTGGGTGGTATGAATGTGTGCAATGTTGTCGGCAGGCGCGCGATGGCGTGGGGCGCGATGGTGACGATGTTGGCCAAGTTCCGTGATTCCACCTTCAACAAGCAACGGCCGAGGTCGTTAGGTGCTCCATACAAGGCCTGGTGATGGAGGGTCCTGGTGGAGAAAGGATGGCTGGAGGGTGGAGAGAGCGTGGTTGGTGTTGTCGGCGTGGCCTAGGGTGATTTGCTGTATCGTGTACTGGGGAAGCGAAGGCGCAATGCGCGCGTGTTTACCTCCGCACGGCAGGCAAGTATAGTCGGGAACACGGCAGGCGCGACAACAACTTGATGATGCAATGACGAGGGGAGAGTGAGAGCGATCGAGCGATGAGGAGACCCTTCTTGCGCTCGATAGCGATCGGCTGGGAATGCTGTGGTATATGGGAGAAGACGCGTTCTCGCAGGGTGCCTTGTGCCTTTTCGCCCGTGTGGCAGGAAGACACGGGGCCCGTGCCCCCAACCCACCCATTTACCTCGTAACGCCCTGCAGCGCGAAGCCCGTTAGCCCTGCCTACCAATAGAATGCAGACCACGAAGACAAAGTGAAGCAGTCATACAATGGTACGAAATGGTCTCTACGATTAATAGACACGTAACGCTCCACCTCTGCCAGACCGCTGCACTTGCAATGCAGTGCGAGGCGCTGCTGCGGAGCCTTTGCCACGTTGAAGTTTGCATGTTTACACTCCGTGTTTGTTGATCAACAACAACAACAACGCAAAAATCAAAACAACACGGAATCCTCGCCACCATCACACAACTCCCCAACCACAGTATCGGCACTATGGCGCTCGAACCACATGCCGATCCCATCTCCCAGGCTCTCTCCATGCCCAAATTAGCAAATCTTATCGTCTTCATGCCATCGGGTGGCCGAGTCACGCGAAATAGGGGCTCCAGCTTTGCACGTCCGCCTGCCACCAGTTCGGCGGCCCGCGTCTCAATCTTAGCTTTCCCCATTATGATTGACGAGTCTGCAGCTGGCCTGCAGCCTCCTATCGATTGTCTGCATCTTCGCCTATCTAGCTATCGATAGGCTTCGCGACTCGTGAAAAACGTCCTCTCCATATTCCTTTCCCTGCAGTAAGCTGTGATATGCCCACGCCATATTTCCCGGCGTCGTCATCGGCTACTTCTCAGCTGAACATGATTATTGCCCAAGACGCGTCTTCGCGTTGTTGACGCACAACTCAGCCGTACCACCGGATCCCCCTCTCGACGTTTCAACTTGTCCGATCGCACGGCTTCCTGCGATCGAGGGTTGTTCCAATGATGCTTCGCCTGCATTTAGCCATCCGTCCATCCCATGGCGCCGGGATCGAAGATGGGTGGTTACACATGACGTAGCCTCCTTGATCTCTCCCCCAGCTCTCGATGTCAGAGCCACTCCGTGAACGTAGAGCGGCTAAGCTATCGATATGATACACGCTAGAAGCTCACAAGGCTGCAGTCCCGGAGGCGGACCGTATGCCGCTCGATAGTCTTCTTCAAACAGCGTGCTCACGAGGCCTTGTTTGAGGCCAGACTTCGAGATGGTTGCATCAACTGACTACTAACTCTCCGGGAAGGTGCGGCTACAGATCGTACCTGCTTGATCGATCAAACGCAAAAGCACGTCGGCAGTCAAGCGCCCTCGAGCTGTCACGCGTGGAGATCATCGCGTCATGGGGAAAAAACAACGTTCTGATACCCCGAATCTGCCTCATGTGGCCGCTTCTGCGACCTCAATAATATTGGTACTAGAATTATCCCCGCTAGTCTACCGTCCAACGTCGGATACTGCAGGTACGCGCTTCCATCGCCATGTTTTCCTGTTTCATCATCGCCGTACCTGCTTTAGCCTATCGTGCGCTTCCATATTTCTCTACACCCATCCATCGTCACTATGATGGCACATTCCGACATCGGAAAGACCCGATCACTTTGCGACGAGCAGCAAGCTCCAAGAGTGTTGTCTAAGGCATGGACCCGAGTATTTCCGGATATGCAAGCGCTGCAGTTTTACCGGTCCCGAGCAGAAGCGACATTGCATCTAAAATGATCGATACGAGTTTGTTCTGAGTTCCAAATCAGGAACGCGCCATGAGCGCACGGCGACATATCGTGCAGCTACATGCACAGGTCAGCCTTAACCGCACTTGCAGCGGGCACCAGCCTCATGATACCCCAAGTTTGATGTTTCAACGCGTGTTTCAGAACACAACTTCGAATTTCCTAATATTGTCACGGCCATACGGCTTGTCGCCCAATCCAATCACTATGGTAACATTTGATGGATTGTTCGCCCAGTTCGGATTTCCATGGTAACTATTCCTAGATGTTTTACTAGGCTTGATCATATCGTGGGTAGATGATGTGGCTTTTCAACAGGAGAGTATTAGAGCCAACTTCATGACCGTGGTTATGGAAGTGAAGGCCAAAACGGGTAGAAGAATTGCGTGGAAACCCCGCACAATCAAGGTATTACCCAGGGTCTCAGCGATCAAAATCCACAAGGCGTGCACGCCAAGAAGAAAGAGATGGGGTTTCTGTCGGTTTTGGGTCGGATATTACTGCGCGATAGACGCCCAACACAGACAGCTGTCAAAAGTGACGAACATCCAGGGACCTCCCGTGACATCGCCTTAAAGATCCACAGGGTCCGGAGATGATCTGTTCCCACTGTTCATCCCGTCGCTAAGGTGATGCAAGATCTGCTGCCGTAGATGCCCAATGCTGCGCGTCTTCGTATTGCGCATATTGAGGCCACTAGGTGATCCTTGGATGCTATATCCGGGCATGACCGTGTGGGTCTGTTCCTCATTTCGATTGATTTGGGCAGAGTCAGGAGAATGACGAAATTTCTACACGAACTTCTTTCGTTGAGTCAGGTAAGAAGTACATTGACGATGCAAAAGCTTTTTGTTGTTGCGTTATAGGATGTAGCCTACGTCAACTCGGAACGTGATGCAGACAGGGACCGAGGGGTTGTTGCAGTGTCCATTTGACCTGTCGTGGCTAGATGAGAATTACAATCTTTCCATCTCTGTGATCGAAAGGGCTCTGTCATGTCAAGCCTTGATCGCATGCGGGGTACGCATGATGAATCGATACAATCATAGTGCCAGAGACACTACATCTACCAGATCTGGCAGCGATATGGAATAAGTGCTCAATATGTTTACAATGAATAGAGAAGAAAACCGATGTGGCATGAAGCATGAGTCCTAGAAGCCGGATGGAAAAACTTTGTTCCCGTGGCTTGCAGTCGATGCGAAGGCGGGGTGAGTCAAATCGAAAAGTTTGGCGGGGCATTGTATCTCGTCGCGCAGCCCACACGAGCAACACCCGAACATCGCAACAATGGCTGACGAACAACCCGCAACACAGCCACCGGCTGCCGAGGCCAAGGACTTGCACACTGACCCCGTCACTGGCGAGAAGATCTCCAAGAGTGAACTGAAGCGTCGCCAGAAGCAGCGTGAGAAGGACGAGAAGAAGAAGGAGAAGGCGGCCGCGCTCCCGGTGCAAACCAAGAAGGAGAAGAAGGACGATGTCGAAGAATTGAACCCAAACGTATGCCTTCAATCCTGAAATTCCTGTCGACCCAATTGCTCACAAACTACAGCAATACTTCGAAATCCGATCCAACAAGATTAACGCACTTCGTGCCTCCAAGCAACCGAACCCGTACCCGCACAAGTTCCACACCAACTACAAGCTCCCCGACTATGTTCGCGACTACTCGCACCTCAAGAAGGGAGAGACCGAGCCCGACAAGGAGATTCGCATTGGTCTCCGCGTCATGACACAGCGCTCCGCCTCCAACGCGCTGCACTTCTATGTTTGTACGTATACGGCACACGACGATGCCTTCAACAGCTAACAGTCTACAGGCCAGGCTGAGGGCACCAAGATTCAGGTCATGTGCCAATTGCAGGAAGCCAAGGCCGACGTACCTTTTGAGAAGCAGCATGAGAACATCCAGCGTGGAGACATCATCGGTGTCATCGGCTTCCCAGGTCGCACAAGTCCCAAGAAGGGTGGTGAGGGCGAGCTGAGTATCTTCGCGCGCGAAGTAATCCTTCTCACTCCTTGCCTGAGAATGTTGCCAACGGAACACTTGTGAGTTCGGTTGTAGACTCAGGTGAACATAGTACTGATACTGTGATAGTGGTTTCAAGGACCAGGAGCAACGCCACCGCAACCGATTCCTCGATCTCATCATGAACGACTCAACACGCAACACTTTCATTACTCGCTCCAAGATCATCAAGGCCGTTCGCAAGTATCTCGATGAACGAGACTTCCTGGAAGTTCAGACACCTATGATGAACAAGATTGCTGGTGGTGCGACTGCACGACCCTTCAAGACATACCACAACGAACTCGACATGGAGCTTTACATGCGTATCGCGCCCGAGCTATACCTCAAGGAGCTCGTAGTAGGAGGTCTTGAGAGGGTATACGAGATTGGCCGTCAATTCCGTAACGAGGGTATCGATCTCACCCACAACCCGGAGTTCACCACTTGCGAATTCTATATGGCCTACGCCGACTACAACGACGTCTTGAACATGACCGAAGAGCTCGTCAGTGAGTTGGTCAAGGAAGTCACTGGTAGCTACGAGACTGTCTATCATACTCAGGACGGCGAGATCTACAACGTCAACTGGGCAAGGCCATGGAGGCGAGTCGAAATGATACCCGCATTGGAAGAGGCTACTGGTGAGAAGTTCCCACCAGCAGACCAGCTACACACTGCCGAGACCAACGAGTTCCTCAAGAAGGTGCTCAAGAAGGTCAACGTCGACTGCTCAGAGCCTCGCACCAACTCAAGAATGATCGACAAGTTGGTTGGTGAGTTCATCGAGGAGACTGCTATTAACCCTACATTCATTATCGGTCACCCCGAGGTCATGTCGCCCCTTGCCAAATACCACCGTGATACCCCTGGTCTCTGCGAGCGCTTTGAGGCATTCGTATGCAAGAAGGAGATCTGTAACGCCTACACTGAGTTGAACGATCCATTTGACCAACGTCTGCGATTCGTAAGTTCGAGGCAGGTACGTTGATAATATGAATACTTACGGTTATACAGGAAGAGCAAGCGAACCAGAAGGCTGCTGGTGATGACGAAGCACAACTCATTGACGAGACATTCTGTCAGTCGCTCGAGTACGGTCTGCCGCCCACTGGTGGTTGGGGTATGGGTATCGACCGTCTAGTCATGTTCTTGACAGACCACTACTCTATCAAGGAGGTGCTCACCTTCCCCTTCATGAAGGACATCGTTGAGGTCAAGAAGCCCGCCGCGGAGGTTGTCGACGTAACCCCCAAGCCCACTGAGGGCATTCGTAAGTACATAAAGCTTTGAAGTTGTACACAGCTTGCTAATGCGATGCAGCACACAAATAGATTCAAAGTAGCATTACCGGCGTATGGGATGGTTAGGACATGGGTACGGATCATGAGGCACGTTTCACGAACGATTTAGCCAAGATAAATGAAGATGAAGACATGAACGACTCTGCAAGAACATATAAAGCTCTTTTTCTCTGAATTGTCCCGAATATCTTCACGGTCAACTTCAAACGCACACACTACCAGCGTGTTATCCTGCAAGTGCCTTAAGAAAAGTCCGCGGTAGATTCCTTTGGAATACTCACTGGTGCGAAATGCATCTTATCATTTTGATGCCTCTTCGTCAATTCATAGATGGTTCGAGTACCAGATTCGCTATCACATCATCTCTATGACACGATCTACCGTCACTCATGGTGCTCTTAGACAAGACATCGCATTGTATGTATAAAATCGCGCTCTAATCCAGTTACTGTACAATTTGAAGATATCGCGAGTTCTCCTCCAATGAACGCTGGCGCAATCGCGTACTGTATAAAGATAATGGGCTTGAGGTTTCGGCTCCCCGCTCACGGACCATGACGTTTTATCCCCGAACGGCGGCGGACCGCACCATTGCCGCAACATTGTTGCCGCGAGAACTTGTGCCGAACGGGAGGCCTATGAATAGATTTAGAGATTATATATGAGACTTGAAGATCTGTTGCTGAGGCCTAAGTTTGTGTTTTCAATTTAGCCGTCCATCTCTAGTCAAGATCTTACTACGATTTAGGATACACATTTCGCCAAAGAAAGAAGACAAATACATACAATAACGAGAGAAGACTGATTCAAGCATGGCAGCACCAGGGGGAAACTTCTTTATCCAAGAGAAGCTGAAGACTCCAGCAAAGCATCATGAGTCTTACGAACAGCTTTGGGAGACGAAGTGGAAGAAGCCTGTATGTTCATCACTTGTCACTCAATAACATAGATGCGACAGCTGCAACCATGTTGAATTACGTTTGTTGATACATCGCAGGCAGAGATGGGCGTCTACCCCTTCATGTTCGGCACAGCCTCCGATTTCGAGCCGATAGTCACAGAGATGAAATCCAGAGACATGAAAGAGCCCTATAACTGGGACGAATACGCCAAAATCTACTTCCCGCAAGCCGAGAAGCTCAAATCTATAGCCGAAGAGGCCGAGAAGAACGGCGAGAAAGAGAAGGCATCAGAATACTACCTACGCTCCAGCGCCGTTTACCGCATCAGCCGCTTCCCTGCGCCACGCAGCGAAGTTCAACGTGAAGCATGGAAACTAGGCAAAGAAGTCTGCATCAAGGGCCTAGGAATGCGTCCGCACCCCGTGCACGAAGTCATGATCCCACATCAACATCGCAACCAAGACGAAGGAGAACACATACCCGTTTACCACCTCGTCCCCGAAGGCGCCTCGAAAGAAAACCCGGTACCCACCGTTATCATTTTCACTGGCCTCGACGGCTATCGCACTGAGCTGGCCGTCTGGATGGAAGGCTGGCGTCGCGTAGGCGTAGCCACTATCGTTCTGGAGATACCCGGTACTGGAGACTGTCCCGCTACCGCATCGGACCCCACATCCCCAGACCGTCTCTACAGCTCACTGTTCGACTGGATAGCCACACAAGAGCGTCTTGATGCAAAGAAAGTTGCCATCTGGGCATTCAGCACCGGCGGCTACTACGCCATCCGCGTTGCTCACACACACGCAGATCGTCTGGCAGGCGTCGTAGCATTAGGAGGAGGCTGCCACTACATGTTTGAGCGCGAATGGCTCGACAATGTAAATCACCTCGAGTACCCCTTTGATCTTGCCAACACACTCGCATACAAGTGGGGTTACGGAAATGACGTCGAAGCCTTCAAAAAGGAAGCCATGAACAAGTTCTCGTTGCTAAACGACGGCACGTTGGATAAGCAAACATGTTCGAGATTGCTGTTGGTGAATGGGACTGAGGATGAGATTTTCCCAATTGACGATTATTATCTTGCGTTGCAACATGGTGCGCCCAAGGAAGCGAGGTTTATAACGGGCATCAAGCATATGGGGGAGCCGGAGAGCTTCTTTGTTATCATCAAGTGGCTGTATAAGCTGTTTGGTATTGAGGCCGAAGTCGGGGCACAGATGTCGACGTTGCCCTTCAAGCCAAAGTACTAAGGGGGAGAGTGAGGTATGCAAAGAGGATGAATGCAGAGAAGGAACCGAGAACACGACAGCGAGCGGAATTGAGATTAGGTCCTTCGAGATCCATGTTCTATACTCTTCCTGTTGTGACATCGTGACAGGATAGCTTGCTCAGTGTTGCTATCTTACGTTCATTTTCTGTGTTCGCAATAGTCATATAGTGTCTCAATCGTTTGAAATGCTTTCTTTCTTGTTACAATTGTTTTACACTTGCATCCCATATATTGCATGGCTGCTCATATACGCGCATGCTCTTCAGATGTCAGCCGCTCCAATGCCCACACATACTCTTCCAGAGAAGAATGCAGGTATGCTCAATCGATAATAAGTCACAAAGTGAGGCACAATATTTGCGAGCAGACAGTTGATAAGGCAACGCAAGTTCCATTAGAAATTATCTACGTCACATTCCCGATCCCTCTGCTCGACTCGATCCAACATAAGCGTACATGAAACACAATCAGTTCGTCGTGCAAGGAAAATTCAAGCTTGAATCTAAAGCGAAGGGTATTGCGGCGGATGCGCATATATGTCGCGGCATCGCCAGAGAGACATGGAACAAAAAGGGAAAATGGTATCATTGTTCTTTCCGAAAAGCCCTGCCTGCATCACGCAAGCCGCCAGCTGAAGGGGAGAGAAAGGAAAAGGAAAACAGCCAAGTACAGCACAGTGTGTATATTGGAAAAGAGAAATTGATATGTTCGTGGGTCGTGCTCAAAGATGAGACAGTGACAGTGGGTGTGTAGTGGAACGATGACAAGCCAACAATCTGTTCGAAATACGAGCAAAAGATGCAAAGGAAACGCGCGATCGGCTCGATGCTGTAGATGACGAGTGTTCCAGCCTATGGCTCTTCACATGAGTAGTGGGAGCCATAGGACGGTCTTGGTGTCTTCTCATAACTCTACAAACGCGAATTAGCCACTAGCTAAACTCGCTCAGTCATTCAGCCCAAAGACCCGCCTTAGACCTTGGAACTTCTTCTTCTTTCCGCTTCGGCCGTAGGAGACGGAACGGCCTTGGGCGTCAACAATGGGCGCTGAAACATTGGAGATAGCGCTAGACTGTCGGTTCGCGAAGCGCGGTCTGCGGGCCGTGACACCATCTGAACTCATTGGGCGGTCGTCAGTGCCAATGACAGGTGGAGGTTGAAGTGGCCATTCGGGAGTCTTTCTACGTTGTAGTTTAGGCGATCGAGGAGAGGTGGGTCTTGGGTCGCCGAATTCTTTGTCCTCGTCGATGGGCGTCATGGGATGCCCCAGATCGCGGTTGCGTTGTGTGGGTGGCAAAGGAATCTCATCAGACGCTGGAGCGTATTGCGCTGGCTCGGGCTGCGCCTGAACGGCTTGTGGCTGAGCACTAGTCTTCTTCTTTCCTAGGCCGAAGAAACCACGCTTCGACTTGCTCTTGCCAGCATCTCCAAACGAGGGCAAAGGCGCATGCTTGCTGTCACGCAAAGAGCCGGTGGAGAGGGCTGCGCCTTGTGCGCCCGAGTTACCGTTTGCGCCATTCGTCACTGGTGTAGCTTTAGGGACAACGTTTGTGGTTTCATCATCCGCTTCTTCCTCTAGATCGGTAGAGTCGCCATCCTCTTCGCCCGCTTTTCTAGGAATCCCTCGTACTGGCGCCAAACCTGGAGGCAGGGTGTAATCAGCAGGCTCATCATCGTCCGAGTCGTCAAATCGACTTTGGAAACGAGACGGTCGAGCGTCGTCTTCTTCGTCGCTTGAATCGGCGAAACGACTCTTGAACGCAGCTTTCGAAGCCTTGGCAGGTGGTGCCTTTTGTTTCGGCGCTTTAGACGGTTTAGGCGGCAGTGTCTGCTTGTTGAAGACGGGCATTGGCGGTGTAGGCGACGAAGGACGAACATCAGATCCTCTGCGGAATCTTCCCATTGGCGACAATGATCGAATGCTAAACTTCGATGACTTTACTGGTTCTGGCGTTGGCGAAGAAGGCCGCATAGATCTTCGCATGGCGGACGGTGTGGCTGGTGGAGAAATTGCCCGGACTTGCTTAGGTGCCGGAGCACTTGCTCGCATAGTGGGTGCAGGTTCTTGTCTCATTGAGCCGCGCATTGTATAGCGCCCACCTTGTTCCCGTCCTCCGCGCTTTCTGGCGCGTTCGCGTTGGAAACTGCTTACAGAAGCATCAGAGTCACTGTCGTATGTAGGTGCTGGTGCAGCCATCGGTTTCGCCGCAGGCATGCTCTGTGGTCTACCCTTGGAGACAGCAGCAGCAGGCGGGATGTTTCTCTTTTGGAGAGCACCTCGCGGAGGTTTGGTGTCCATAGGTACCATACTGTGTCGCGACGCTGCTAGACCCATGCTTGGTGCCGGTGAGGCATCCGCTGAACGCATACTTTGTCGCATCTGGGGCTGCGCTCTAGGAGTCGCGTCTGAGGGTCCCCGCATGCTCGTCCGCATAGTCGATCCCATCTGCGGTCCTGCTCGCGAAGCCGGATCTGAACCTCCTCGCATAGTTCGCTTCATATGAGTCTCAGAGGCACCTTCCCTCGGCGCTGCCGTCCGCAGGGTCGTCCTAGCTTGTGATTCAACTGGCCGCGCCGGCTGTGGTGCAGGGCTCTTCTTCAAAGCAGACTTGAGAGGTTTTGCCGGAGACTGATCAGCTGATGGAGTAGTAGTCCGTGGAGGTGGTATGGCTGTGACCTTGCGCTCTGGTGTTGCATCTGGTGTATACTCGCGTGAGGAAGATGGTGCTGGCATGTCTTTTGAGACTGGAGCCTGCATGACTCGAGAAATTACTTCCTGAGCATGTGAAGCTCGTTCAGGAGGTGCTTGAGTCTGCTCTAGCTCTGGGTTTGGCTTCTTTAAAGACGCGTTGAGACCACTCCAATGCTGTTGAGCAGCGTTCCAATCTTGCGTTGGTGTAGTATCCGAGTCGCGATGGTCGTCCACGGCGGTGTCTAGCTGGAGATTCGAGGTAGCCTTGTCTGTGGCATCTCCATTTGCGTATCTTGAAGACATCAACCCAGAAGAAGACGCGGCAACAGGCTTCTCCATCAGGGCGTTGATGCTGCCGAACCCTTCACCATCGGAGAGATCTTCGTAGGCGTCGCTGTAAACGCTGCTGTTATCGTCTGTGGTCTCGTCGTATTCTTCTGCCTGTGTAGTAGACTTCGGCTGTTGCGTTGTTGAGTCCAGAACGGGCGCAGACGTCGTGGAAGTCGGGTTGATTGTCTTCTTCTCGGCTTCAGGGACTTCCTCACCCCAACCCCCAGGTATCGTCATGCTCTGATACACGGGTTCAGACCTCTCGTACGGGCTAGGGGTGGCGGGCTGGAGTGCGATGTTAGGCACCTCAACGATTTGTTCCGTGATGGGAGCCGCCGCTGATGTTGTCTCTTCTTGTGATACGGACAATGACTTCGGCTCCGGAGCAGGTGGCTGTTGCGAAGTCTCCATGGGCCTATGGGTATCTGAGTAGTCGCTGGAGTCCGACACATAGCCACTCCCTTCGACAGTGGTGACATCGGGAGGTAGCGGGTCGCTGTGAGTTGCATGCTTTTGGGCGAAGTCCTCTGCGACAATGTTTCCAAGCGCGGTGTCACTAGAGGCGTTCGAAGTAGGGAACGTCTCGGTAACCTTCTCAGCCATGTTTTCCTGCGGTCGTCGCTCCTTCTCGCGTATACTACCGAACACTGGTAGAGCAGCGCGTGGCTTCATGAAGTCTTCGAACTCATCCTCCTTTTCGGCTATGGGACTCCACTTGGGCGCACCGGAACCTCCGAGAGGTGCCTCTGTATCACTAGCTTTGCCCAGTAGTACTGGTTCTTCCTCAAAACTAACACGAACGTTTTTCTTCTTCTTCCTGCCTCCGTCATCAGACCCAGTATCAGATGCTTCGCTCGGAGCGAAACGAGCGGAGAGACGTCCGTTTGCAGTCGCTGGCGAGCCGCCGCGGCGCGAAACCGAAGGCGAGCTCTTCAAGACAGACTTTGCAGGGGAAACTGAGCGCGGGAGCGGATCATGCTTGGTCCCTGCAAGTTCAACGGGTACAGCCGCAAAATGGGCGGTACGCGGTGGGCTCAGTGAAGCATTTCGGTCGTGCGCCTCGGGAAGACGGCCACGACCCTGGCCACTAACAGAACCTGCAGGTGTCGAATTGGCTGGAGTAGCCACTGGAGTAGCCAGGCGAGGATATGAGCTATCCTGGTTCGGAGCGAATTTGGGCGAAGCCACATCGTCTTCATGGCCAACTATAGTGCCATAACCAGAGTCTTCCAGTTTGCGACTGGTGTTTGCCTGCTCCTGGGGTGGGAAGTCGGCATCGACGAAATCATCAGAATGTCTTGTTTCGGTAGCTGCGTTGAATTGCGGTTCGAGAGCTTGCGTTACAGGTTCTTCTCGTCTCTGCGGTGCTTGTTGCTCCTGTCGGACATAGTGACGTATAGGACTTGGTGAGCCCCGGCCCATCTGGTTTTCAGGTATGTGGACCGAATGGAAGGTGTCGAGGTGCTGTGACACGTACCGCGGCGCAGGCTCCGGCTCTTCGTGTAGCTCTCGGTGACGGGCCATGGCATCCTGCTTATGGATGAACTTGCGCGTCGAAGGATCATAGATGGCATCTGGCGAGTTGGGATCGACTGGACGAGGAGCGCGCGGCGGCAGGTAGGATTGCGATTGTACAGCAGATCCAGATGGCTTGGCACGCATACTGCCGCTCGACAGTCTTGCGCCCTGAACACCCTGTGATAACTGGTGCGTCTTGACTGGACGCTCAGCAGCATTCTGGACGGACCGTTGGGCGTTCTGGAGATCATAGCTGGAGACGCCACTAGATGTCTTGGGTCGCGATGTCGAGGCCATGCGTTGGACTGCTTCTTGGTTTACGACCGGGCCACCGAACCATCCTTTGCTGGAAGGAGGCGAGGGGTTTTGACGTGTGCCTATTGCGCCCGGAGACATTGGACGGGAGAAGTTTACAGATCGCGAGGCGTCATCTTCCTCGGATACTTGGGCAAGATGGCTAGCAGGCCTTTGGCCTCTTCCGACGGGGTTGGCGCCCCTATCCAGGCTGACGCCTCGGCCTCTGCCTCCTGCTGGTGCTGGTGATCCTCCTCGATACGTGGGCTCCAGGCTGGACGCACGCCGATGAACGACGCTTCCCTGCTGTTGTATGTTCTTTGGCACAGGCGGGACTGGCGGCGCATCGGCGTCAGCTGGACTCCCTCTGCCAGGCGATGGCGCGCGGAATGAGCGCTCTGTCATGGAGCCTGAGCTCGACTGTCGGCGCAGGCCAGGGGCACCGGGCTGTTGTCTCGAGAAGCTGCCGTTTGACGAAAGTGAGCCGCGGCGCACCATGCGCTTTGTGACTGTCTCGCCCACGGGAGTCGGCGTCGTTACGTGGGTGCGCAAGGCGGCAGCGGCGGCTGCAGACGAGAGGTCGCCATGTGACTCGGCATTCTTTATAAAAGCTTTCGAGGCGGCAAGCGAGGCGGATGCGCTGGGTGGAGGGGCTCGTTGGGGCTGCATCGGGCAAGAATTGTTAGCATCGCGTCGCCAGAGGGCCTGCTGAGCGCGACACGAGGTTTGCGCGCGCACCCAAGGCGAGTACCTACCGGATTGGACGCTGCCCGTCGTCGTTTCCCGAACATTGTGGTGTGGTGAATTAGAGATTACGGCAGTTACGACTGGTTCTGCATTTCCGTGTGCATGCGAGGGTGCGGTGGCTTCGGAGATGCAGCAAGGGTCGTCGAGATGATGTCACGTCTGCAGGGCGGAACCGTGCGGATTGATTGAAGTGAAAGAGAGTGGACGGCTACTCGCGTCAAACCACCGAAAGAAAAAACAAATCACAGGGCGCAGGTGAGTTGGGGTCTTCTCACGTGTGGAGGGATTGGAAATTGAAAAGGGCTCGAAGACGCATCTGGGCGGAGTGGACTTGTTGTAGCTAGCAAAACAAGTAAGAGGATCGTCATCTTCCCGGACATCTCAAAAGCTTAGGCCGACCTTCTGGCGCCGCAAAGGTAAGCCTCGCGCCGGCGCCATTTGCTACCGTCGCAAAAAAAAGTGTCAAACGCTTCACCGTCTCATCCAGACGTCAAACATGCGTCGTTGTCGAGGGTGAGGCTGTCGCGTGTGTCAGAGACAGCGTGGCTTTGCCCTGCCAGATGCAGTCTAGACGTGCCTCAGACGCAGCTATGTTTTGTTTATTTTCGCCCTCACTCCCTGTCTACACTCTCGTCCATCCTCCAAACGCGCACGCACTTCTCCTGACGCTTTGCACCACACGGTCCCTGATTTGTACCTCTCCAGCTAGTGGCCCTGTCGAAGCACCAGCACCAATCTGGCCAGTTCCATGTCCGGCGCCACTGACGTATGCGATATCTCCACGAAGCCGTCGTAGCGCCGGCTGGGGTCCGCGGTTTGATTCGCAAATATATTCCAAAGCATAGCATGCTCACTGGTCGGTCATCGCCGTTTGCCAGTCACACGTCGCAAAGGCAGCAACGTACTACGACAGAATCAAGGCAGCTCCAACTTGAACAACACTCGATTTGAACATTGACAACATGTAACGCACATGTTTGCGTCAGAACCTATGTGGGTTCTATGATCGCCGAACTGGCCCACTCAACGCTGCGAGATCGCCCAGGCCGCATATCTTCCCCGCGCTAATAGCATCGTGACGATTTCCAAGGTTGCCAACATGGCCAGCTTGCCATTCTATCGAGTAGGGATCACGTGAAAACATACCACACCTCAACGCCTGTCACTGCTTACACCTTGTCTTGATCTGCATACGTGTAGCATTTTCTTAGTATGGCGTCGTCAGCGTCGCGCCTTCCGCCTCTGCCACTACCAGACGGTATCGTCGAGAACTACGTCTACTGCCCCTCCAATGGCCTTACTTTTCACACACTCGAAGCTGGCTATACTCCGCAACGCGATAAGCCTCTGATAATTCTATGTCATGGCTTCCCAGAACTCGCCTTTTCTTGGAGGAAGGTCATGGTGCCTATCGCTGAGGCAGGCTATTATGTGGTAACCTTTGATCAGCGAGGATACGGGCGGACAACTGGCTGGGACAACTCTTCCTACTCCAACACAAACTTATCGCAGTTTGCTCTGACCAACGTGGTTCGCGATGTCGTGACCCTGGTCAATGCTCTGGGTTATCGAGAGGTCAAGTGCATTGTTGGCCACGACTTTGGTGCCGTCACTGCAAGCATGTGTGCTTTGATGCGTCCGGATTTCTTCAAGAGCGTTGTCATGATGAGTCATCCTTTCAAAGCGCCCGCGCTCTTGCCATTCGACATAGCCCACGGTGACGGTGAGACTGACGGACACGCGCCACAGCCGGACATCCACGCTGAGCTGGCAAATCTGCCTGTGCCGAGGAAACATTACAAGTGGTACAACAGTACCAATAGAGCTGCAGGCGATTGGCTAAACCCAAGCCAAGGATTGCATGCTTTTCTCAGAGGGTATCTTCATGTCAAGTCAGCTGACTGGAAAGAGAACTCGCCTCACCCTCTTAAGAGCTGGACGGCTGAAGAGATGGCTAAAGTACCCAACTACTACGTTATGCCGTTGCACAAGTCAATGCCTGATACCATTGCTGACATGATGGTCAACCAAGATAGCTCGGCAACCGAACGGTGGATGCCTGATCGGGATTTGACAGTCTACGTCCAAGAATGGTCACGAACAGGCTTTCAAGGTGGCCTCAACTACTACCGAGTTACCACTGATCCGAATAATATGAGAGACCTCCACCTGTTCGCGGGCAAGAAGATCGAATGTCCGAGTACCTTCATCTCAGGCGCTAAGGACTGGGGCAACTATCAGCAACCTGGGGCCATCGAGGCCTATCCCGAGTCATGCTCCGACTTTAGAGGGGTCCGGTTCATCCAAGGTGCAGGACATTGGCCTCAACAAGAGCAGCCGGAGAGTGTTGTTGAAGAAGTACTAGGATTCATTCGCTCTCTTTAAGTGGGTTGCAGTTGCGACGTGTACAGATGTCTGCAGATACATGCGATCCTATCGATTTATCAACTCTTGCGTCTCCATATTACCTGTATTGTTTCGGGCTGAATCCAGCCACCTACTAAGGGCATCCCTTCCACATCGGCTCATCATCTTGTTGAGGTCGCTACGCCGCCACGCCGCAATTCCTTCTCATGCTTCTCAGCAAGAGCTGCTGTCCGGTCGCTCCCTATTGCCCGGCATTCGGGCCCGCAGCCAGATCCGTAGTCAAGCACTGTCGGTATTGTGGTATTAGGAAGCTCTATAGTCGAGATCCACTATTATCACACGCTAAGCTACGCAATGCAACGTCAGTGATACATTAAGACACCACAAACGGCGCAAAACGTCAAGCCAAACGCTTATCCAATTTTGCGCAGGTTATTTCCACTCAAAATATGACCCGGAGCTCTATTTCAGGTCGACAGGAGACGTACATACATGTGCATTATAATGATAGCGAAGACGACTTTGGGGTCCGATCGATCGGAGGATTTGAAACGAGCTGATAATGTCTTTGTATTTAGAAGCTAGAGCTAATTGCGAGTACATCGGGGCTCGCTTGGCTGCGGCAATGCGGCGTGGGCGTCTATTTCCCCTGATTTCGTATGCAGCTCGCGGCAGTGCTGACTCGGCGCTAGAGCCGTTTCCTGATGATATGTGCTTGGCACATCATCCATCATCAACGTGCAGCGTACACTTGCCTCATTGTGGATTACCAGATTATGAGATGGGCAGGATAGCACTGTATAAGTTGGAAGGACGGGACGAGGCGATCGTGCAGTTGTGCACAGGGGACTTTCACTGATTCGCAAAAATGACCACCTCTACTACAACTCCTTCAGTCGCTTCTTCCCGTACTTCACCAGTTCCTTTTACCAACTCTATTGCAAAATTGCGTCAATCGGTCGAGTACTGCCGAGAGATCACGCCCCATAGCCGTCGTAGCGTTTCCCTCGATCACAATCAGCCTCTTATTCATGGCACATGCGCTCATGTCATGCCCAGTGTGGTCCGGCCAATCGACAAGTCAAACACTTCATTAGATTCACTCGATCAGACCCTCGACAGCTGTTCTGTTTCGGACGTGTCTGAAGATGGACACGCCGATACCAACAACCCCAACGAAGCCAAGACCTACCGAAGTAGTCGCCAAGACACGTACGATCCTTTGGACGAGACATGTTATCAGAAACCGTACCATATGCCACAGGAAACGCATAGTAAATCGAAGAAGTCTCCGCAGACAGAATACGTAGAGGTCTATAAAGGGCCACTGCTGAAGCCTGTTGACGAGAAGAACATTGGCATCAAATCATCAGTGACAGTGTCTTCACACGCTCTATCGTCCACGGGGTCTCTGTCATCGGCGGAGACCAGACCTCGACAACGAGTTCTAAGCTTTTACCTTCATTGGTTCACAGCATATCGGATACTCATCGGGCTCACCTTTCTAGTTAACGTCGTAGTGTTCATTGTGCACATTAGAAAAACTCGCCACGAGCATTTTGCCCTTTCTGGACCTCTAATCGCTACGGCCGCCAATATCTTCGTTGCCGTCTTTGTGCGTCAGGAGGACCTCATCAACGTAAGCTTCTCCTTCGTAGCCAAAACACCAGCTAGCCTGCCGTTATGGCTCCGGAAGACGATTGCAGACTTTCACCACTACGGCGGACTACACATTGGATGCTCCGTGGCAGCACTGCTATGGTACTGTTACTTTGTGTTCCTTAACACAAATTTCGTTCTCGACACTGTAAAGCAGGACAAGGCTACGGGCTGGATGTGGGCCGACATCTTCACTTGTTACGCCTTCCTCCTATCCATCCTAGTCGTCTGTATTCTAGCACTCCCGCGTCTCCGAGTGAGGTTTCACGACACGTTCGAACACACGCATCGCTTTGGTGGATGGGCAGCATTACTAGTACTATGGATAAATGCAGGCGTAGCTAGCAATAACCCGGGCAGTTCACCTCTCTATGCCAACGCCGCTCTCTGGCTCCTAGCCTCGACAACCTTTCTCATAATCCTACCATGGACCCGCATCCGCCGCGTACCCATAACCGCCGAAGCTGTTTCAAGCCGCGAAGTCAAGCTTACATTCCCTTACCAAAATATGCCCTATACTTCCACAACCCGCTTCTCACTATCCCCGCTTCTCGAATGGCACGCCTTTGCCACGATCCCTATCCAAGCCTCATCTACACCAACCATCTCCTCCGCATATATAGTCATCTCGGCAGCGGGTGACTGGACAAAGTCCATCATCACCTCCCCACCTACTCACATCTGGCTTCGCAAACCTGCCACCAAAAACTTCCTCTCCTTCGCCCCATTGTTCGACTCCCTCCTCCTTATAGCCACAGGCGCAGGTATCGGTCCCTTGCTCTCCCTTTTGAGCTCACCAGCTATCGCACATATGCGCGAACAGGGCAAGCAGGTTAGGGTCATGTGGGTTGTGTATGATCCTAATGCGGAGCATTGGGGGTTCGCGCAAGATATTATACGGAGAGTGGATCCGGAACCGAAGATCTTTGACTCTAGGGAAGGGAGGCCCGATGTGGCGTGTGAGGCAGAGGTTATGAAGAAAGAGTGCGAGTTGGAGGCTGTTATGGTCGTTAGCAATCCGAAGGCTACAAGAGAGGTCGTCGAGAGGATCAAGGGGAACGGGGGTGCGGCTTACGGGGCTGTGTTTGACTCTTAGGGTTGGCGTTGTACTGACCGGGTCGCTGAGTGCTTATTCGTTATGTTTTCATGTGTCTATTTTGGTTGTTCAGCCTCAGAAGCCGAGCTCTTTTCAGTTGGGTGGGTTGGCGAACCGACCCTTCATAGCATTTATTATGGCGTTCTTAATGGACGCAGGCGTGTGTCCATATCGTTTAACCGTCAAACTTAGCCGCGTAAAGCCCTTACAAGGTTCTACTATGATACTCTGATACCAATATTTTCAGAAGCACTGTTGAAAGTTCATAGTATAAGGTGTAGATGTGTGCGGATCGTTGCAAGTACGCGATACATGTTTGCACGACAGTTTCTTCGAGCTGAAGAGCCATCTTATCATTCTTCAACCACCATTACCATTAACACATTAACCTAGTAGCCAAAAAGTACAAGTCGTTCCTCTCCCTTACTCATCATCCACGCACTCCTGGTATCAAGACATCTGACTACACCCGTCCCCCTCACAACCGCCATTGCATCACACCGCTTAAACCATAAGCGCAGCAAACAAGCCTCCAAACACACCGACGACTACGGAACCCATCGCCATGTTTGCTGCCGCGGCACCAGTGAACTCCGGCATGTTACCCGAAGCGGTCGCGCTGCCCATCATTCCTGATCCAGACATCATGATGATGCTTGGCTTGGTCTCGTTACTGCCAGCGGCACAGGACGGCACGGCAACAGCGGAGCGTGTCACCATTACATCGGCAGGGGCGGCGGAAGGGCAGCCTGGGTGGACTGTGAGGGTGGATGTTACGGCGGGAGATTGGCTGTGGCGCGTTAGTTGAGTTGACTATGACCGAATTATAGAAAAAAGAGGAGGTGCTAGGAAGGATAGAGAGCTTGCTTACGCCGAGACGGTGCTGGATAGCACGATAGCAGTGCTGAGAACGGATGCTGAGAACTTCATATTGAGAGTTATAAGGTGCGAAGGCCGGTGATTAGATGGTGGCGTATGTAGTATATGTTACGACTACAAAAGAATGTACGACGACTTTTAGAATTTGAGGGAATGGAAAGAGAAGAAACGGTAATCGAACAGCGCCTATGCCGCTTCTTTGTATCCACACCTGGCGACTTACCTCCATCATGCGCACAGTTCACCTCCTTAGTTCTTCCTCCCGAGGTTGATTCCAGTTTCTACCTTAGGATATATCGAACGCGGCAGTTCTACTCCAAGTGAACCAATGAACTACTAGCACATTGTCCTACTCGCCTCCCAAACAAGCTACAACTCACTTCCACAACTTACTAGAACCCCTTCATTTCGAACAACCGTTGGCAAGTGGCAAGATCACAACAGAACGGCCCGGCCAGTTGTCCAAGTCTCATCGGGTTGTATGTCTTCCGAGAATACATTCATCCCAAGGTCACGTCCCCACTCTATCAGACACAGATGCAGCAGAGTTGAGTGTTGATCAACGGGCAAGAAGTTGCCGAATTTCAAAGGCGCGGGAGGGAAAGAAACACTCACGGCTGTTAGAACCAAGCTAACGGTCTAAAGTACGGAGAGACTGTGTGCCGCCGGTAGTTGGGTAGGGCGGCTAGGTGGTAAGACCAGTGGGTTGTAATTTACCTGGCTAGTTCAAGGGTAAATGGAATGTGGAGGCGGGAAGTTCCGTTTGTATTTCGAAAGTTCCTGTACTAACGAACGGTGCTGGTTCCGGGAGTGCGTTAGCCTTCGACGTTCAAGTTTGTAACCAGGCTGGCGGTCTAGCAGGGTGTAAAGAATCGTTATTGGAATGATAGTTTGTTCCATTAGCGTTTCTATGCATGCACAACAAGGGGAGCTTAGGAAAAGACAGAAGGCGCAATCGCTTTGTAGTTGCTCCCTACCTTGGTGCAAACCAATTGCTTCCTCTTGCAGCTTACGTTCTCTAAACATCCTTTCTCGACATAGTCTTCCACATCCGCCGACATTGCCCCTCGGAAAGTCACCTTTCCATAGTAACTCCAACGCCTTCCATGTCCTCCGGTCGTAGATCCCGTCGCGATTAAGCCACTGCAGAGAAAAAAAGCTTCAACAGCACGTGTAGTCTGAACGGGAAGAAAAGCTGACAATTGTAAGTTGTTGTCCCCTGACTAAAATGGTCATGATTAGCTGCGTGCTAGAGCGGTCTTGGTATAGTTGAGCCCGTTGTGTAGTAGCGCGACGTCATTCTTGAGCTTAACCGTCCTAGCGCCATATTCGGATGGTGAAGGTTCCGTGGTACACAACATCACTAACCTGCCGCGATTTTGCGGGGAATGACTCTTGGACCCTTGCTGTTACTCGCTTCCTTCTTTCCAAGGCCTTACTCTCGTCTAGAAGTAGTAATCAAGGTCGTTGGTCTCTACCTGATCGGGACGACGGTGGATCAGTTGGTGAGGTTAGGCTGATCGGGGTCTTAGCTGCCCTGGTGCTTGGGCTGTGAGATCGCGACTGGCGCCGGATGGAATCATGTCCGTCTACGGGAGTTCGTGCCTAGCTCAGGCTACGGAAGATGATGATGAGATTGGGATGGGCGAGCTCGAAGAGGGGTAGTAAGCTTTCAGTCTTGTCTTTGCGGGAGATGAGGAAGGAGAGTAATGGTAGGTATAAGATGGAATGGTTTTCGCCAAATTGAAAGAATTATCTCACAGCATCTCAACTACTACTCTGAGCATCTCTACTACACATTCTCTTGTACTCATTACTCGATTACTCGATTTTAATATCCAACCATCAAAATGAAGTCCACCATCTTCTCCATCGCTGCCCTTGCGGCTGTCTCTACTGCTGCTCCCGTCAAGCGTGCTGATGGCCCATCCGACGGCGAGATTCTCAACTACGCCCTTACTCTCGAGCACCTCGAGAACACCTTCTACGCCCAGGCCCTCGCCAAGTACAGCGTTGAGGACTTCAAGGCCGCCAATTTCTCCGAGGAGACCTACAACCGCATCATGACCATCTCGGGCGATGAGAAGACTCACGTTGAGTTCCTGACTGGTGCGCTCAGCGCTGCTGGAGCCAAACCCGTCGAGGCCTGCACCTACGACTTCGGATACAAGGACGTTGCCTCCTTCCTTGCCACTGCCAGCATCCTCGAGGGTGTTGGTGTCAGCGCCTACCTCGGTGCCGCCGCAGACATCATGTCCAAGACCTACTTGACTGCCGCTGGATCCATCCTGACTGTCGAGGCCCGCCACTCTGCCTACGTACGCAACACCATCAGCGAGTCGCCCTTCCCCGCTCCCTTCGACAACCCGTTGAGCTACAACGAGGTCTACACACTCGCTGCGCAGTTCATCAAGTCCTGCCCAGAGACCAACGCTCCTCTGCCCGTCAAGGCTTTCCCTACCCTTGCTGCCTCCGCATCCGACGGAAGCATGATGATCAAGGCTGGCAGCAAGGTCACTCTCAAGACCTCTGGATACAAGGTTGACGGCAAGGTCTACGCTGCTTTCATCACTGTTACCGGCCCTGTCTTCGTTGACGCCATGGAGGTCGACGGTGGATTCGAGGTCATGGTCCCCGAGAAGGGTATTGCTGGACAGAGCTACGTTGTTCTCACCAGCTGCAACACCGCTGCCACTGATGACACCATCATCGCTGGCCCCGCCGTTGTTGAGGTCATGTAAAGTGGTTGTCTCATGAGCAGACCTTGTAATCTCGAGTAATGTCAGCTGTGACACATTGTAGTTATGATAGTAGTAGTACTCTTAAATTCTAATTTCTAGTCCCAACTTTGCTCGCGTCTTTGGAACTGGTGAAATCTCTACATTGCTTTGACACTAAAAAGAGGTGCATGACCTATGTGGGAGTGGTCGTCACCTGGCTGTTGATTTGCAGTGCTTGTGAATTTTGCAATTCATCGTGCAATGTGATTGTAATAGCTTTGTTATGTTGCTGGAAGCTATGATCGATCACTGCGATGCTGTGATTACGATGCTTCGACACGCCACCCCACATAGTTGCCAAAACACTTTGGTATTTCAAGCATTACGTATGTTCTAATACATCCCTCTTTCTCGACTGGAATTGGGCTTCGCAGCACACCCTACTGCTCGTTTGCACGCATGCTTTCTACATTGTAGGCGCTACATAGCCCTTTCGATCACTCAACACCGATTCACCAGATACCACACTAAAGGCGACCAGACCCAACAGCTTGACACAAATGATCACACCTGCCTGCTCTTTCTCCGCTTCTACTTACTACGCATGCAATCGCCATGCCAGTGGATCCAGCTGACGCCACCCCTCATAACCAGATGAACACATACCCGCGATAGGGCCAATCTTGACGCAATCGGATGACGCGGCCTCAGATACCGAAAGAAAGAGAAAGAGAATAAGACACAAAGGATACGTCTCTTGCATTTATTTATTTCCGCACATGCTCTATCTACAAAATGCTTTTCTCTCAAACATTTTCCCTCCTTATTACACAAAGCGCAGAGGGAGAAAAATGCAGCCCGAAGCCTGAGCCTGGGTAGAGACTTGCCCAAAATCCACCAGATACACACAATAGAGCCAGCCGGGTTCCAACATATTCCCGGTAATCGTATATATACACAAGTAGAGGGCTTCCTTTCCCTCCAGAGATTATCCAATGCAAAATTCCTAACATGTCTCGATGTAGGGCCCAGACAGGTAGACACCCCATGATATCCGATGGTAGGATTTCAGGCCCGCGTAAAAGAAAAGGAAAAGGGTACAATTGCGCCCTGGATATACAGAATTCGCGGAAAGAGATCGGTAGAGCGGTCGAGAAAGAGTCGCCGCATTGATGCCGAAGATGAAAACGCCCGCCAACGCCATGCCGTCATGCAAGAACTCGTGATGAGAATGAATGCTATACGCGCTCGTCTCGTATCTAATTGTCGTACGTCGAGGGTAGAGATTTGCCGCCGCAATCGGGAATCTTGAGGCCAGACTTGAGGTTGCGGTTGATATCCATGAGACCCCATTTGTCTTCCCACTCTTTGCCCTTTTCGTTGTACTGAATCTTCCATGGCTCGTCAAATGCTGAGAACCTGCAGATATACGTTAGTGACGGTGCGTCAACGAACGGCGATGCAAACACTTACCAGAAATACTCTGTTCCGTTTGCCAGACTTGGGCAGACCCAGTCTTCCATGAATTGGTTCATCTCATCAATCCCAGCAACGGATCCTCCGGCGCAAGTATCGGCTGCACCACAGTCAGTGCCGCCTCCGGATGGCCAACCAACTTCTGCGATGACCTGGTGTATGCCGTTTTGGCTCGCAGTGAGAGACACGTCATGGGTTTGCCAGAAGTTCCAGGTCCAGGCGGCCGCCTCGCTGACGTCAACACCAGCAAAGAAGGGATGAACGTTTGACATGACAATATCGACCTTGGAAGCCATGTCGGCAGTCCAGTTGTCACCTAGATCGGCCATGGCGACAGGCAGCTGGCAGCTGTGGTCCGAGATGTTCTTGCGGAAATCGGTAATGTGACCGAGTAGCTCGGTTTCCGTCAGGTCTTTGCGGTAAAGCACCTCGTTACCGATGATGATACCCTTGAAGTAATCGCAGCCGTAGTCGTCGAGAATGTCCCATGTTTGAGCGATCTGTCGCTCAGTAGTAGTATCGTTCTTGTCGAGCCAAACACCGAGCCAAATCTTCATGGTGTCCTTGATTTCCAAGCGGTCAATAGCATGGATGAGCATCTGAGTCTGGTTACAATCGGTACCATACAAACGGACTGAGTTGGTCAGTTGCGACATGACAGCCAAATCTCGGGTGATGTTGTTTTGGGATGGTCCGACGTGGAGACAGTCTGGGTATTGTGTGTTGAGTGGAGTGTAGTCCATGCCTGGGAAGACCTTGTGCAGATCAGCGTTGTTCATCAAGGCCTTGATCTCATCAGAATCCTTGCCAAGATCCTCCTTGTTGTCTTTGGCGACATCTTGAGAAGATTGCTCAGCTTCGGCCTTGCTAGCGTCGTGACCTCCGCCCTTGCCGATAGTAGCACCTAGGACACCACCAAGAATAGCACCCAAGAGAATGAGAGCAATGATAGAAATGGCGATCCACATTCTCTTCTTCCGCTTCTTCAAGTCGTCTTCGGCTTTCCAGCTGGCGATCTTTTCTGGCATGAGTTCTCCACTTCCGTTGACCATGGGCACGGCATCGTACTTGGTGCCGTCTCGCGACGACGAGGCAGTGAAGGCACCAGCGCCTGCGGCAGCACCAACAGCTCCGTGGTTTATTGACGATCCCGGAGAACCATTGCGACTGCTGCCGTCCCGCGAGCCACCAAATGGCACGAAAGAGCGTCGCTTGTTCTGCATAGAGTTGTGGTCTGGGCCCATTCCCCAGTCGTCATCGTTGTCGACTTCGTGTGGGTTGATTATGCCCATCTGGGGAGCGAGGTTCTGGGCAGACGAAGAGTAGCGGTTGTAGGGCGTGTCGTTGTAGGGGGCGCCGCTGTGAGGAGAGTGGGGCATGCTGTGCAGGGAGCTGTCACTCGAGTACATGCCAGCGACCAGCGGTGCGCCTGAGCCGTAGGAACGATTCGAGTACATTGGACGGGGCACCATGGGCTGGTCGTAGCCATTCGGGTCGTTGAAGGGTGAGGACTGCGAGTTCCTGTTGGGTACGCCCATGGGTCGTCCTGGGCCTGGCATACCTCTCGCGGCCTGCATGCCGCTCTCGCGTGGGTGGTTGCTAGCGACGCCGTTGGCGATGCCGTTAATACCGCCGCCAGCGGCTGTGTCGCCCATGTTGTCAGAGCCTGGAGTGACGCCTGGAGTCGAGTAGTCGGAGTAGTTGTTGGGGTCGGTATACTGTCGCTGCTGGTGCATACCCACGGGGGTGCGATGAACAGGCGGAGGCGGCGGATTGTCGTCGGACGGTAGGGAGTCTGGCTGCTGTCCTAATGGCCAAGCCTGGGGTTGCTGGAAAGCCATTGTGGGTGCTTGTTTGAGGTTTTCTTACACACCTCGCGTCAAAAGGCGAAAACGACAGGCGGGCGCGGGCAACGCTCGGAAGTGGTAGCGGACGGCGGCGCGCCGCTCTGATGATCGCGATGGGCGGACTATGGCTGGGCCTGGCTAGTGGTTGGGGGCGCGGGACACGCTTGGTCGAGGGTTTCTTCTTCGTAGGAGCTGCAACGCAAGGGCCCGACAAAAACGAGAGAAAAGGATGATGCAGCGTTTCGCAGAGGCGCAATTGTGGAGAGAGAGCAGTCGTGTGGCCGAGTTGATGCAGGTGTGTTAGTCGGGTACACGGCTCTGGCACGACAGAGGCTGACGGATTGGCTGCGCTAGCCCGCAAGATTCACCCAGGAAACCACCAGCGAACCCACCTGTGACGTCTCCGCCAATGCACCAGCCTCCAAACAGCCTCAACAGGTTTTCGCCGTGATAAGCTGCTGCCGTTGCACATACCGAGCACGCGCGCCTTTTCGCAGAACCGACCATGGCCCTTTTTGCTTTCTCGGTCGTATTCTGCTTCTCTCTCAACTCTCTCATCTCTCATCAATTCACTCCCGTATCAGGATCAACACGGTGCCTGCCTGTTGCTGCGCTGTGATCCATCGCGCCTGCCTGTGCGCCCAAAGTAGGCAGGCGCGATATAGCCTCACCAGAAACAAGCAGTCGCAGCGAGGCCTTGGCGCTACCCACGGGAAGCCGCATCGACAACGGCGCGAACAAGGGTTGGGCCATAGGCAATCTCCCATATCAGTTGCATCTTTATTGCCGCGCATCCTCTTTGGTGTCTATCCCTTTCATCCCCTGCTCGACTGCACGCCTTGCCGTCTATCCTGCATAGTCTCTGCTGCTTCGAGCTTCTGTCAACAACGTCTTTGACTTCACCACGTTCCACCATTAGCTCCTCGTGTCAGCCGCTACCGCAAACGGCTCCACTCGGAAATCTGGAGCGACCTACTTTAAGCCTGTCTAGTCTGCATAGCATAGCCTCAACTTTGCCATATGTTTGCCATCGCCCATCGTGTTTCCTCTTTTTATTCCCGCACTCGCATCTTTTGCTACGAGGTCCGAGTCCGTTGTCTCAGCCACGGTCGTCATGCGCGACATCCATTGCCCTTGTAGCCATCTGATCGCTGTGGTGAAACACAAACACCAGATCGCCATCCGGCCCGGCTGATAAGACATGTTGTGCTCACCACTCGATCCTACCCCGCGCCCTTGGGCGAATCTCGTTCCGCCGTGCATACGAGCGCCGCGTCAGCGTCAAGTCATCCTACCGGACTTCAGCAGAAGCAGATACTTGTTTGGCTCAACTGTCAAAAATGCGCGCCAGCCTTCCAGCCTCTTGCATGCTGCATATGGTACACGTACCACGGTCACGTTTCTGCAGCCAAAATATTGGTTTGCATGCACCATGCCTCGCAACATACATTAGTACCTTTGCACGTACACTTTGACATCTACTACAGTTGCAGCGAGCTAGGCTTCAAATGCGAGCCGGAAATTAATTGAACATGGTCCATCTGGGCAACTGTGGCGATTTTGCGCCCAAATAAATTCAACGACTGTCACGTACCCCAGCAAGTATTATCTCTTAAACTTGGAATTCATTACACCGTGTACATACATGGTACAGTGTATGCTAGATCACCAATTGCAGCTAGATGCCGGTTGAGCGCCTCTATGCCGAAGATGCACACATCGCGCGAACTCTTCCTCATACGTAGGTAGAGGCTCAAAGGAGCTCCATCTGCTCAACATCAAGATACATCAAATACCATATCTCGGCGCAATAAGCTTCCGGTCGCATCCACATCTGACGATACCATTGGACTCAAGTTGTTGGACGCCTCATCTGGTCTAAACTCATCAGGTCCGCTGGCGCATGATTTTCCTAATCCGGACAACCACAATGGTAGAATCAAGCATTCAACCATCACGAAGAATGGGGAGTAGTAGCATCTGTATACATATAAATATCATTCCCTTGGCAACTTAACTATGCTCTCCCTACAAAAGTCAAACTGTCCAAGCAATGCCATCCCGCGCCCAGATTCACGCTACCCTTACCACACTACCCACCGGTCCCCCTCTTGTCATCGCCATCATAGGCGGCACATCAGGCATTGGATCATACACAGCAAAAGCATTCGCCTCCGTTTACCGCAACGCCGGATCCAAACTTCGCGTCTACCTTGTTGGTCGCGACGCCTCACGCGCAGAGGCCTTACTCACAGATGTGCGCTCGACGAGTCCAGGTTCAGAATGGCGGTTCTTGAAAGCGAATGATCTGGCGATGATGAGCGATGTCGATACCGTGTGTGCGCAGATCAAGCGGTACGAGGAGGAAGAGCCGTTGAAGGGGGGAGGACCGAGGATAGATATGTTGTACATGAGTCAAGCGTTCTCACCTTTAGCACCATCCGGTCGTGAGTTTTCTTCTACTTTTTACTACCAGATGAGAAACTGGAGCATAGTCGCATAGTAACAACAAAAATTTCCATATGCTAACATCAACAATCAACCCTCCAGCAACAAAAGAAGGACTAGACACTCAAATGTCTCTCCTATACTACTCCCGCATCCGCTTCATTCTCAACCTAACCCCACTCCTCTATCGCTCTCAAAGCCCATCAGGCGCCCACGTAATATCTATTTTCGCAGGCACAATGGAAGACCGCATCGATGCGAAAAACCTCCCTATCGGCCCACCGCCGCCCAAGAAATACGGCGTCACATCGGTCCGCACGCACGTCTCTTTTATGAAGACGTATCTTTTCGAGGCCCTGGCCGAGAAACACGCTGGCAAAATATCTTTTATTCATATTTACCCTGGGCTAGTTGACGGGCCAACGTTCTTGAGTCCTGTGAATCCATTGTGGTTCCGTATTTTGTGGCGTGTAGCCAAGGTATTGATGGCTTGGTACATGACGAGTCCTGAGGTTTGTGGGCATGTCATGGTGTTTTTGGGGACTGGGAGATATCCTGCACAGGGCTTAGGTGTTGGGGCGGATGACGGCAAGGGTAATACGAAGAGCGATAAAGAGGGAAATGATGTGGCATTCAGTAGTATGGGAGAAAGAGGCGGTGGAGCATATGCTGTCGGTCAGAGGGGTGATGAGAAAAAGGAAGTTAGTTATGCGAAGCTGAGGCAGAGTGACACTAGGGACAGAGTGTGGAAACATACCATGGGTGTGTTGGAAGGTGTTCAAGGATTGGCAAGATAGTTGGATGGTGGGGCTGTGTTCGTAATGAAACGTCTTTTGTAAATGAACCATGAAAAAGAAACCGTGAACACATGAAACGTCGGAACATGGAAGGGGTATCTTTCTGCATTGCAGCACTTCTTATCTCAGGCTTTTCTTCTTCTGCTACCTGTCGTGAGCCTATCCCATACCGCAATCATCACTGCCAAAAATACTCCCAATCTTGCGCCACACCACTATTGAAGGCATCGTTGCCATTGTACAATTCAGCTTGAAAGTTCGTAAACTCGGCAGCTAACCCAGGAAAGTCGCTGAGCCATTGTTCAGCTTCCTCAGAAATGTTTGGTGTAGCGCGACGCTCAGGTAGCGATGGATTAAGTGCCAGTCCCGGTGTGATGGGGTTGCTATTGATGGTAATATGCGACATGGGTGTTGCGGAAGTTCGTATGCGCGGTAACGGTTCAGTGTACTCGTCTTGTCGATGTCGATAATGGTTACTTCGGAGCTCATACTGCAGTAATTGATCGACACAAGCCGCCATTGTTCTCGTGGCGGTTAGGTGGAGCTCATAGGTTCTTTCTGGACATGGATCCGGTAACTGCACCCACTTCAGCACCAGAGAGAGGAAGATGATGTCTTTCAAATCACTTCCTTTGCGCCCCATTCTCGCGATGAGAGATCTAATGGTATTTTGCACAGTTGCAACAAGTGCTTGTTCATGATGTGCGTGCATTTGCTGCTCTGGGTGCTGGCAAATTTGTTTGATGCGCTGGCATATCATAAGAGCTGCCCACAAAGTGTCTGTTTTGCACGTATAATAGTAAAAGTCTTGCTCCGATGATGGTCCATCAGCTGCTTCTTTCAAGATTGGAGGATTATAGAAATCCTGATAGGCGAGTATGGCTAGCGATGAATCGATGCAATGTAGCCAGACTTCTTTGGTCGCTTCGGGATTCCCCTGGTCGTTATAAAGGAGTGGTTTGTACAAGCAGAAAAGCGGTCGCCGAAGGTACAGATCGAGAAGAACGCGATGCAGTAGATCACCTCGATCACCAGGCATTAGTTGACTGCGGTGCAAGCTGAGGATCGAGGGTTTGGAAACTAAGCACTTTTCGACTTTCCTCCCTATTTCGATTGCCTCGTTCGCATCAGGTGTCGAGCGCTGCACAAGCGAAAGAGCCTCGAACCGCTGAGGAAGAGATGTAGCAAGGTAAACCTGGTATACAGTGTCTGTGAGATCGCTGAGTGGGCGCGAAGCGGGTATCTTTGTTGAAGATTCATCGAAATCCTCATCGTTCAAATTTGTCGGTACTGGATTGTAATTGTCGAGATCAGGAGCTATCAAGGGCATTCCTCCCATCATTGACGCTTGTAGGTCGATTTCTAGAATGGTTGCCCACAGCCGCTTTCGCATCTCCTTCTGATAAAGTGAAATAGACTTTATGTTGGCCGGATCCCAATGTAAGCCAATCATCATAGCTGAGCGTACAAGAGCGCCACTAGAACGCCAAAGCGTCTCTGGCTTTCGAACGCTACTGGAAAATAGCACAAGTATCTCGACTTGAAGGGTTGATAGCTCGGTCCTCTGTTTTCGTCCAAGTTCGTCGAGCCATGCTTCGACAGAGTTGATAGCTGTCTCTTTTAGATAAAGTGTATGGGCTTCGTACTCGTTGGCGTTTGTTGCGTTATCCAGCAAGTAAGCTCTGGTCATAAGGCTTGTAAGCTGTGCGATGATGCTGGACGAGGAGCCGATCTCGGATTCGTTGTTATGCCATAGCCTTTCATACTGACGCATGAATGTTGGGCGATGAAGAACACGCATAGTTCGCTCGAAATATTTGAAGTATATCGAAACTAGCCTATCGCAGTAAGGCTTTGGAGGTAGCGATCCCCAGAGCTTTAGCAATGTAGGCGAAGATTCATGGTCTTTCCGGCGATGTAGTAGTGATAGTGAATTCCCTCTGGATTTGTTCTCAAGAAACTTGATCTTCTTGGCAGATGCCATTAATGGTCCATCGTAAGCCATCCTATTGAGAAAATCTTTGACATCGAGGAACTGGATTCAGTTAATTCAGTGCCCGGAATCATAGTGCTGTTATGTTCTTGCCTGATTGAGGAGCGTAACCCTGTCGTTCTGTCCATGATACTGTGACCGATCTCCTTCAGCAACGACCATGCCAAGCAGAGGAAGATCTGTCGACGTCGGCCGGTCGATGCGTGTTATTGCTGAGCTTTGATGTGCACGAGCAACTCCCAAGAGCTCTTCCACTTTTGCCATTCGGTGCTGAAGATCGTCGAGCAAGCTTAAAGGCGCACTGTCAGAAGTGCTCGATAGTCGGGGTCGTTTTACTTTGGATGCAGCTGGGATGATGATGCCGCTTCGATTGTAAGTGCAGGTCTCAGCGATGGATGCTTTGGTGCAATTTTCGCATGGCGTTGTGCGGTCGCATTTCAGCTTTTTCTCGCGACATCTAAGGCATGAAACAACTGGTCGAGGACGTCTTGGGGGCGACGCGTCGTCCATCTTCACCGTATGTCAGGGTTGCGAGGTGTGGACGGGTCTCCTGCCAAGTTGGGCGGGGAGTTAATGCTCGTCTGCGGCACAGTTCAAGCGTCCCACGTGTACCCCTGGCAAAGTCCGCTTACCAGCATTGTCGGGTCGTAACGCGGAATTGTCTTTGGACCAGGTAGTTTTCCAACAACGAGAGAAGCAGGGCAGCAAGGAAGAAGGCGTCTCGGAAAGGAAATAATCTCCTGAGTAGATATACTGCAAAGGTATCTGAGAGTATTCCCAGGCGGAGCGCATGTCAGACACGGAAGCCTAAGAGAGTGTCTGTCGCGGCGTGTTTGCTGTGATGTGAGGCATAATTTACGGGCTTACGGCACGTGGCTCTCTATCAGCGGTGGCACGTGAGAATCGACATTTGTATCCAGGTACCCAGATAGGTTTTGGCGTGGTGTTCAAGTTGGGGGCAGTACAGTTTGGAGTAACAGAAGTCTGGAAGGCGGCGGCGGTGACGTCTAGCTTCGCCTAGGCCTCTGACCCCACAGCGAAAGGTCCCTGAGTAGCAACGGCGAGATTTGCCCGCCATAACAACACGTAGCTTCACTATCCTCGAATTGCAATTGACATACAATCCACACATCAATTGCACCTCCCAAAAACTCCCCTTGGTACATTGACCCCATTTTGGTATCTCCTTCAGGTAAGTGCAGGGGAATTGTTGCGTGGCCCCACCTGGCATCTGAAGCTCTCTGGACACGGTAGCTAATAGCTCCCCTCCCGTTCTGCAGCTATCCGACGTCCATCATGAGCAACCTCTTCGAAGCAAAAGTCAAGAGCGTCCTTTCCGGCGATACTGTCGTCCTACACAACATCAACAACCCCAAAGCAGAGCGTACACTGAGCTTAGCCTTTGTAACTGCGCCGAGACTGCGACGAGAGGGAGACGAGCCTTTTGCCTTCGAGTCACGCGACTACCTCCGACGTCTGCTTGTAGGCAAGGTCGTGCGTTTCCAAGTTCTGTATAAGATACCGACTGGCGCAAACCGCGAATATGGCCTCATCGTCACACCGAACAAGGAGATTCTTCCGCAACAAGCCGTCGCTGCGGGCTGGGTGAAGCTGCGAGACGACGCCGGTCGCAAGGAAGACTCGGATGAAGCTGCCAACCTGCTTGAACGACTTGCAGTAGATGAAGCCCGCGCTAGGGCAGACTCCAAGGGCCTCTGGGCTGAGACTGGCGGCAGGATCAACTCGTCTTCAGAGCTGAGCGATCCGCAACAGTTTGTTGAACAGAACAAGGGCAAAGACATTGACTCGATTGTTGAGAAGGTCCTCTCTGGCGACCGCCTCATCGTGCGATTCCTCCTCTCGCCCACCGAGCACGTGCAAACGATGGTCCTCCTCGCCGGTGTCCGCGCACCAGCAACACAGCGAACAAACCCCTCCGACGGCAAGGTCCAACCAGCCGAGCCATTCGGTGACGATGCGCAACAATTCGTCGAGGCTAGGCTATTACAGCGAGGAGTCCTTGTCGAGGTTCTAGGCACAACACCCAACGGCCAAATTGTCGCAGACGTAAAGCACCCTACCCAAGGCAGCATCACACCTTTCCTGCTTAAGAACGGATTGGCCAAATGTACCGACCACCACACCACCCTCCTCGGGCAGAGGATGGGCATATTGAGGGGGGCCGAGAAGCAGGCAAAGGATGGTCGCCTGGGTGTCTACAAGGAGCATGTTGCGCCCAAGGTCAGCAAGGCAGGCGAGCAAGAAGCCACCGTTAGCCGTGTTCAGAGCGCCGACACCATCTTCATTCGGAACAAGGCGGGTGCGGAGAAGCGCATCAACCTCAGCAGCGTCCGTCAACCGAAGCCTACCGATCCCAAGCAATCACCATGGGTGGCTGAGGCAAAGGAGTTATTGCGCAAGAAGCTCATCGGCAAGCACGTCAAGTTCCACGTCGACGGAAAGCGACCGGCGACCGAGGGCTATGACGAGCGTGAGATGTGCACCGTCACTTTCCAGGGCAAGAACGTTGGTTTGATGCTTGTTGAGAGCGGTATGGCTTCAGTAATCCGCCACCGACAGGACGATGCCGACAGGAGCCCGATCTACGACGACCTCCTCCTCGCCGAGTCCACTGCACAAGCTGAAAAGAAGGGCCTCTGGTCGGATAAGTCTCCCTCCGTGAAGCAGTACGTTGATTACTCGGAGTCGCTCGAGAAGGCCAAGCGTCAACTCACTCTGCTTTCGCGGCAACGCAAGGTACCGGCCATTGTCGACTTCGTCAAGTCAGGATCACGCTTTACTGTATTAGTACCTCGCGAGAACGCGAAGCTCACCTTTGTCCTTTCCGGTATCCGCGCACCTCGATCAGCGAGAAACGAAAGCGAAAAGGGCGAACCGTTTGGCAAGGAGGCACATGAATTTGCCAACCGCCGCTGTCAGCAGCGCGACGTCGAGATTGACGTCGAAGACTGCGACAAGGTCGGTGGCTTCATTGGTACTCTGTACATTAACCGTGAGAACTTCGCAAAGACTCTGGTTGAGGAAGGTCTGGCTACGGTTCATGCCTACTCAGCGGAGAAGTCTGGCAACGCAAACGAACTGTTTGCGGCTGAGCAAAAGGCCAAAGATGCACGAAAGAACTTGTGGCAAGATTACGATCCGTCTCAAGAAGAGGATGACGAAACAGCAGCAGTTGCTGAGCCCACCAACGGTGACGCTGAACCATCAAGGAAGGCAGACTACCGCGATGTTATGATCACCCACGTTGAAGACGACGGAAGACTCCGTCTACAGCAGATCGGTAGCGGCACATCAGCCTTGACATCCCTAATGAGCGCCTTCAGCAAGTTCCATCTCAACCCAGCAAACAGCGCTAGTCTGCCAGATGCACCCAAGGCCGGCGAGTTCGTAGCAGCCAAGTTCACAGCTGACGACCAATGGTACCGTGCGCGCATCCGACGCAATGACCGAGAGAACAAGAAGGCTGAGGTCGTTTACATCGACTACGGTAACTCGGAGACGATCCCATGGGCCCGCCTTCGTCCTCTCTCACAAGCCGAGTTCCTGCCATCGAAACTGAAGCCGCAGGCTGTAGAGGCCCAGTTGGCGTTTGTTCAGCTTCCTGGCAACTCTGAGTACCTTGCCGACGCCGTCAGTTTCATCTCGCAAGAGACAGCTGACCGTGAGCTCGTCGCCAGAGTTGAGGCGACCGAGAAGGATGGCATGCTCTGGGTAACATTGTACAACCCCGACCAGAGCAAAGACGGCACAGAAAGCATCAACGCCGACATCCTTAGCGAAGGTCTTGCCATGGTGCCAAAGAAGCTGCGGCCATGGGAGCGCAACGCCAGTGTACTTGCTGCCATGAAGAAGAAGCAGGACGTGGCCAAGGAGGAGCGCCGCGGTCAGTGGGAGTATGGTGATCTCACTGAGGATTAGACGTCTACATAGTTTATCGTCGCAGAGCTAGCAAAATGGCAGCACGAGTGGGAACAATGTAGCAATAGAAGCAAAAGCATGTGTCACAGCCTCCAAGTGAGCAGGATTGTCGAATATGTGTGTGTGTGTGCGAGCGATAATGCCTTGTGATGAAGGTCAGCTACTATGGCTGCCGAGGTGGAGGCGCAGGCGCGGGCGGAGTTGGACGGCATATCATTGGCGGGCTTCGGCGGCGTTATGTTCTCTCCCCCCACTCGTCTACGGCAGCGAGGCGGTGCTAGGGCTGGCTGTAGGCAACCACCAAATGCACCCCAGTCAGCCCAGTTGACTGAACACGGGTCTTGTGCCATGACGACCACCTTCCAGGCAAACGCGCTGCAGGCTTCCTTCATGTCTTTACCTCGTCACACTTAATATCGCTCCGCCCTCGCCCGTCGCGCGTCAGAATACCCGTTGCGACAAGCCTCAAGCCAGTCGTGACCATGGAGACCATCAGTAGACTACCCCGGCGCCTGACACAGCTCTACTCCGATACCAAAACCACATGCGATGCCGTTGTGGAACAGGACGCCAAAGACACGCCCGAATCGCATGCGCTGCATCGCAAGTTTAGGATACAGAAAGACCGGCTCATAACATGGGGCGTCGACTGGAGCGACAACTCCAAGGGGAAGCAGGGCGACATCGACGACAGCGTAGAAGAGGCAGGCATGACAGAGACAGTCACAAGCGTGCTCGGCACGATCAAGGAAATCCTCGATGAGGCGGAAAAGATGCACCCGGGCACATCTGTTGCGGGTGGGGGAAAGACACTGTCTGGAGAGAAGAGCCGGCCTGACCTCCCCTCGTGGGCGGCCGCCGACAGGTCACGTTACGAGGACCTCATCAAGGACCTCACCACCTCCATCGACATACTCTACGATCTTTCACGAAATCGAAGAGCCCAGAGAAGCAATGAACGTGCTATCAGTCCAGGAAAAGCTGCGCCGCGTCCCACCACATCTACTCCTGTTTTCTTGTCGCCCGACTACAACGCCTCTGACCTGACGCTTGTTAATCCAGCCACCTTCCCTCTGAATGCACACACACCCAAGTCTCATCTTCCACCAAAACTAGATCCTGCAGACCTGATCCTCCCTGACGAGGAACCCCCACCATACGAGAGCGTCGGGACTACCTCTGTTCGTGTCATCGGTCGTCTCCGATCTCGCCACAGCTCCACGAACCCCTGGAAGACGGATGGAAGTAGGAACATAGAGACTTGCGTTCTGGTTGACTACGCATGTTACGACCCTACCTATCGACTCACTGAAGTATCTCCACCCACGGACCGCCTCGAGAACCTCCTGTCCATCTTGACGAAGCTGACCCACAACCAATCTTTCCACGGTACTCTCAAGTGCCTTGGTTACTTTGAAGATCCAAAGCAGCCACGTTTTGGTCTCGTCTTTGAACTACCCACCTCGGTCTACTCAGGGCCAGCCGACTCTCACAAGCCAGTTGAGGAACTCAAGCCAGTTACACTGCTCAGTGTATTGCAGACTGGCTCCAAGTCTCAGCACAACTCCAACAGTGCCACTCCGCCGCTTGAAGACCGCTTTCGTCTGGCCTTTACGCTCGCCTTGACCTTCAGCAAGGTTCATGGCGACAATTTTCTTCATAAGGACGTCAACAGCACCAACATCATGGTCTTCAAGAAGAGCAAGAGACAATCTGCCAACAGTAGAGCATTGCAATACTCGCTGCGAGCACCCGTCATATGTTCCTTCGACCTGTTCTCCGACTTTGACATTGAGACTTCCAGAACGACACCGGCATTGAACATCTATCGTCACCCGGAAGATCCTAAATTTACCGGAAACAAGGACCAAGAGTACAACGCCAATTTCGATCTCTATGGCCTAGGACTGGTACTGCTCGAAATAGGATTATGGGTGCCTCTGCTTGACCTCTGGAAGCAAAAGTACACCCTCAGTGACTTCAAACAACGGATAGAAGATGTGTACATCCGTAGGCTTGCCTCCAAATGCGGAACAGCCTATATGCAGGTAGTGCGCGACTGCTTCTGGGCCGCTGATGTCAAGGGCGATAACGCGATCGATGTCCCGCAGGTCTACACACGCATCCTTACCAGATTGCAACGCTGCTGCATGCTCGACGAATCTGAACCTGGTTTCGACTTGAGCGAACTCAGACCGGGTTCCACACCTATACAGCAAGCATCTCCATTGAAGCGCAAGAGCGTAAGTCAGCCACAAATAGCAACCGATGCCCAGTCAAGCCCGTCATATAGGAGCGCAAAGCGATGGGCACTGGAGAAGGGATCACAGGCGCTGGAAAGGACCAAGTCTCTGTCAAAGAAGTCGCCAGATCTCTCATTGGCTCGTAATCCATCCCGGAGCTCGCAACATTCTATTCGAAAGAGCATCTCAGAAAGTTTGCGTATGATGAGTCCAAAGGAAGAAACTACAGAGATGGAGTGGGAGCAGAAAGACCCTTTGGAAGAATCAGGTACTCTTGTCGAGACTCCACCAAACTCGCAAGACCTCAGCGACAACTCTTCTTTGTACAGGGAACGTGTGATAACCGCTGCTTCAATAATCCAGCGCGCATGGCGACAATCACGCAACCCTCCCGATCGAGGCGCAACGCTTCAAGACTACAAAGACAAAATCACTATCATTCAGAAGGCTTGGCGCCAGACAAAACAAAAACGGAGCGGTAACACTGTCTCAGCTCTGGTCAGTGATGGGCTGAGGCACTGGCCACAAGCTACCCTCGGCTATCCTACACCTGAACCCGAGGTTCAAAGTAGGACAGTTGATTCGAGTGAGAGCTACGTCACGTCCTCAATACAAATCGAGACCGATATGGAACACGCTCCTCGGCCAAAACTTCGCCTCTTCCCCGTCAAATTCACTCCCGAGATTGTGGATGAGTGGCATTCGTCTATGTTGCCCCGCCTTGAGCGTTTGATTGAACGCGCACTCAAAGACTCTGAAGAGACTGTCAGCATTGATCTTGTCGCTATTGGAGAAGTACTCGAGAAAGCCAAGCCTACTGTGTTTGTCACCTGTACCAGTGTGGCTAAGGTCAAAGCTATCCTTAGTCGTCGCTTCCGCTACGATGAGAACGTGTATGATCTCAAAGTCCGGAGGGGAAAGATCAGGCGGTCCAAAATGAGCCGTTCGTCGCGCCGAACTAGGCCACCCCATCGATCGATGATGAACACTAATACCTACGATGCTGACATGCAAGTGATGAATCCTTATCATCAGGAGCGCCCACTATGCGGAGCTTCTATTGGAGCTTTCAGGGGTGAACACCTGCCTCCAGTGTCCTATGGTGGAGTTATCTTGGTCGACGATGAGCCACTGGGCATGAGTGTCCATCACCTACTCGACGCGCCGTCTGATGATGAAGATGACATTGGTGAAGAACCCGATAGCCCTCTTCCCAGTGATGTGATGTTATCAAGTGCAGCGAACAATCCCTGGTTGATGGGTATGGGTGAGCAGCCAGATCTTTATCTGGAGTCGGATGAGCCTGCTGCGATGTGGGATCTTGAACTCTCAGACGACGATGACCTGAAGAGTGAGGATGAGGATGCTGATATCGATTCGTTCGAATTTTCCGACAGCGAGCTCGAATCTGACGATGACTCTGCAGAAGGTATGTCAACTAGGTATTCCATGAAAGGCTCCAATGCTAATCTTGTTTCAGGCATGGCCGATTCCATCGTCTCGCGCGCAACTATGGGTGATATTGACGGCATTGTTCCAGGCGAAGGCGAGGAGATTAAGATCACGCAACCAGCCATCGATGACGTCGACGCAGACTTTTTCCCTAACGAAGAAGATCGCGACGACGACCATCTTTCCTCGCACGAGCTAGGTCACGTTCATGCTTCTTCCGGAATTCGCCGCTGGAAACGCGATGGTATCCTCCACGAAATTGACTGGGCGCTCCTCAAACTCAAAGAAGATCGCCTTCAACCATATAACATATGCCAAGGAGGTCGTCGCTTCTGCATGGGCAACATGACACCCGAACAACGTGCGATAGCCTCCAAGCTCGAAAAGCCGGTCAACCGCCGTAACTTCACTCCAGAAGAAGACGAGTATCCTAACGGCGTTGCCCCCACTTCGTCTCTCGGTGGTATGTCTGTGCATTGTTTCGGCCGGACAACCGGTCTCCAAGGCGGCATGATCAGCAGCGTCATGTCCGCCGTTCGCATCTATCACCGCAAGTCCTTCTCACGCTCCTGGCACGTCGCCGGTGGATTCGGTAAAGGCGGCGACAGCGGAGCCTGGGTCGTGCAAAACGGCCACCACAAAGTCGTCGGCCACGTCCTCGCATTCTGTCACAAGAACCAAATCGCCTACATCTGCCCGATGGAAGTCCTCCTTGAGGATATCAAGCGCACACTAGGCGCCAAACGCATCTATCTTCCGGGCTCTGTAGAGCAGACGTTGTACAAGGCCAAGAAGGCTAGACAGCACGAGGTTATCGAAGACCTGGGTGCGAGAGTTCAAGGTCTAGGTATTGTGGATTCTGCGGTGGATGTCAGGGAGAGTTTGGGATCTGGGCCACCGGCTAATGGCGGTCTGTGGGAGAGGCTAGAGCGGGGAGTGGATAGCGACAATCAGAATACGAGATCTGCCATGAGGAGCAGTATCATGCGTGTCAACAATGGAAGGGATGGGGGATTGGAAATGAGTGTCAAGTAAGAGTGAGGTGCTAGGCGTTGATCAGGCGTTCGGTAAGGACGGCATGGCTGGAGGAGGGTATACCCCATTGTTGAGTTAAATCTCTGTTCAAAACCCACAAACTTCTTATCCCGTTCAGTCTGAAGTGCATGAAACCTCGATTGAATCTATCCAAGGCGAGTTATTCGTCCGAGTCTTATAGCAATGGTACAAGAGCGCTAAGTCCAAACCCGTGCCCCAATCTCCTTACACAGGTTCTCAACATCCTCTCCTTTCCCTGTTCTCGCCCAATACTCCTCAAGTTCAGCTGGGTACCCTGTTTCGTTGAGCGGTTTGATCCATTCATCACCCTTGCTCCGCGCTACCCAGTACGCCATCCTCTCTGGACGTTTACCGTCTCTGTTCGAAGCGAAGTGGATAAGCAAAGACGCAGGACGTGCCAATGATGGTTTGTCAGGGTGTGCTTGATTCGGTGGAAACCCGTTGAACCATCGTTGAGGCACATGGGCAATGGCAGAGGAGAAGTATTGCCGCATGCTAACCTCTTCCATAGCACTTTGCTCGCTGTACTTCAACTGTATGTCTGGATTATACTCTTTCAGGCTTAGTGCAGCAGCGAAGAAACGTATTGCCCATTCATTTACTCTAATAAAGAAGACGCCATTGTTGAGCCCATGTCGATCATTCGTCACCACCAAATGAACGTCCTGCACCGGCGGTAAGAAGACTTGCAACGGTACCTTAGGGTTCATCAGTATGGTATCCCGGTCATGCCAGAAGAGCCACTCCAGCCGTTCCGCCGCCGGCTTAGCGAGTTCAGCTCCAAGAATCGTGAGCAAGAAAGCGTGCTTGGACCAGAGACCAGGAAGCATGCGTTCGTGCAGTATGAATTGAGGGTATCCATGGAGGTCGTTGTGGACCTGGTGTGAAGCGATGGCGGCTTCGTAAACGGGATCCTTAGGACCGAATGACGCTGTAACTTTGCCAATGCGAGGGAAAACCTGCGATGATGGCGAGGCTGTATGTGAAGCAGGGATTGACGTAGGGGCAGGAATACGCGTCGGTAGAACCTTGCTTGAGACTGGTGTCCTGATCGAGAGGAGAAACACAAGAGCTAGGCCTAATACGAAGATTCCAGCATATTTCAACATCCGAAATGGTGTTGCTCTTCGAAGAGAATACCTAACACAGGGGGTCTGGTTGTCTTCAGACCATGTGCTGGAAATGGAGCTGCGCCTGCTTTCGCTCATGATGAGTGCTGTTGCTGAGGCGCGCAAGAGCTTGGAAGGCTACAACGGGGAGAGACGAGCGTCATATGGGATCGATCGATTGCATCGACGGCCAGGCGTCTTTTTTTGAGGTTTCTCCAATAGAAGGGTTGAGTGTGTGTTCAGTAGTATGGTAGTGATCACGTGCTGAGTAATAGACGCGAACGAAAAAAGCAAAAAGAACAAATCAGAGGTTATTTGATCTCGTTGAGGTTATTTGGCGATACCGAGAGGTGCCATGGTCTCGGGTTCTTGGTTACTGCCAGGGCAGCCGCCTAACATGCCAATAAAGCCCAGCGGAGGATAAGCCACCCCGCGTTCAACTAGTGCCGCTAATTGCTTATGTGGTGGCGCGTGAAACGCGTACGTGTCTCGAGACGTCCGGCAATGGATAGTATGCGTCTTTTTTAAGCTTGTAGGAGTAGTCAGTACGATGACGATGCAAGCTCCAGATCCAGGCATCATTGTCGAGATCGTTTTCAAGCTACTTAGGCATCTCGGTGAAAGCGCCCAATACGAAAGCCGAGTTGTCGGAACCCGAGATCCAGGTATGACATGGTCAGAGGTCATCGTGAGCTGATTGCTGTCAGAAACGTCGTTAGCGGATTCATATACATAGATGCCGGTTGTGCTGCAAGGCCCGAGACTTGGGAGAGAAACCTTGTCACTTCGTAATATCATGGCCGTCATGCAGCTCTGCCGAGCCGCTAAAAGTTGCCATGAACACCAGCCACCATCAAGAACTGCAACCTCAGACCAGACCCATCACCTCCGAGCCTGTCTAAACTGACAACAATATAGCGAAATGTGACCAATCCCGGTTTGCCATGTGTGGTTGGCAAGTCGAGGATGAAGAGGTATAACCAGGCGAGCTCACGACGGCCTAACATCGGTGCATTCGCCTTATCGTGTTTCTCGGCAGCTCGAGGCTCGTCTCAGGAACGTACATATCGTGCAGACACGGTGAAAGATTTCATGATATTTCATTGCTTCATATGGTCATTATAGGAAAGGAAACTCGTCGCCACGTCCATAATCCACGTACAGCAAGATGAGTCGAGAAGAAAAAACCAACCTTACCACTCACTTGGCCAAGACCGCGTTGATACCGTTCGGAGCACCAACCTTACTGAAGCCCTTTGGAGTCTCAATCTTACTGACACCATCTGATGCGTCATCCGAATACCCACTGTCCGACGCCGCCTTGCCACTCAGCGCGCAACCGCACTCTGATGCTTTCACCTGAACTGATACGCTCATGTCCTTCGGTATCCTCGACTTCTCCCCACCGTATCGCACAGTCGTCATACTGAAGAAGGTGTTCCCCGACAGATTCGCCCACATACCTTTCAAGAAGTCCCACATCTCTTCACTCAGGTTCTCTGACTCGAGCCTTTTCAACTCCTCCAAGATCCACTGTTCACGCTGCAGCAAAAGGGCGTACGACATTTCCAGTGCGGTAGCTTCGTCAGGGCAGCTGAGTAGTTGTTGCACGACAGTGACGAAGTTGATTAGATCAGGACATTGACCTGTGTGGTAGGCTCGAGCTTCCTTCTCATAGCTGTATATGTCATTGGCGATCGAAAGGTGCTCTGTCGCAAGCTTCATGAAGTGCGCAATGGCGGGGTCTTTGATGTTGATACTGGATGCTAGGGAGAACTTTACGGCAGCGAAGGTCCAGCCTGCGCAGATGTTTCCGTCGCGGAACCTGAGGTATTCGTCCAATGAAGTGAATTTCTCTGGGTGTTTGATAGATTGGAGTGAGTGGTTGAGGAGCTCTCTGTACATGTCTTCGCCTCCGTTCCCCTTTTGTGCATCGGCGGCACGCACGTCAAGTGTGACTTGGTCGAGGAATGCTTGTAGAGGTGTCTTTGCGAGTTTGGATGTGTACTTGGGATCCTCTAGTCGCTTGCAGAAATCGTCGATCAACATGGGGACTTCCTTGTCGCCTACTACTTCGCTCCGGTCTAGCGTTGAGGTTAGTTACTTGGTCTGAGCGGAGCCACGAGACTGGGACGAGTGAATATACCATCGAAAAGGAAAAGCAGGCAAGCGAATATAGCTATGAGCTCGAATCGGCGTGCGTCCGTGGTGAAAGGGTACATGTAACCTGGGCAGCGCAAGACACGGTGCTTAAAACCAGGACGAAGTTCCCGACGTGCAATGTCTTGAATAGAATGTCCATCCTTTACAGGAAGATGTTCCGCATCTTTCTCACTTGCGAGAAGATAGATCGTTGTTCTCCCCGCCTCCAGGCCCTCCTTCCAGAACCGTGTTTCGTATACGTCTGCGATGGAGCTGCAGTAAGGAACGTCACAGATGCCATTGAGCGGACTGAGAGTATTGAACACGCGTTCCTTAGTATTGTGAACCTCGCCTCCGCCTCTAGGAAACGAAATAGGGCAACGACGTATCCATGACGGATTGGACTGTAAAGGGTTGTGCAGATACCGTATAGGGCAGATTCGGTCCTGCTCGGCCTCACTAACAAGGCCGGTGAGAGAGTGATGAGGGATAACCATGTTGAAACAATCGAACCCTTGGAGTCGGAAGCTTTGAGACTTCCCATTCAGTTGGACTTGCAAGATACTTATGGGCCGGAGACACGTATTGCATGTATTACGAGTCAGCGCCCTGGCTTGGATATTCTGATGGAGAGTGGACCAGGGTGGGATCCCGGAGAAATTTCCTCATGCCGGTAAATACCCCTGCGAGATCAACCGTTTAAGCTTCCCGTTCTTATCACGTATGATCAACGGGTATCGTGGCTCGACTCAAATATGTCCGAAACGGTCTTGACAGCTTGCGAGCACCCCACATCTCGCGACAAAGAGTTCACTACTTGCCCTGCATGCCATCATCCTAGTCGCCCTACCATGCGCGCGTGTGGCATAGTCCGGGCACCGCTGCCTTTTCGCGTAGTCTGAGAGACATCTCTGCCGTGAAAGTCTTTTGTCACGAGGTCCGGCCCGTCTCGCGCATGACGGAGCGGCCCATGGCTGTTGCCATTTGTCAACGTTTTTCACCCCAATGCTATCTCATTGGAACGGAAGAGCTTCCGTACCGTCTGCTAAGGATTACACCGTGCCTTGTTTCGAGGAGTGTACTTCGTTTGCGGTTCCCGCGCTGTTATTCTCACCCCTGTTTATTGGGCGAAGGGTTCAGAGAACACTAATGTCCTTCGTGCATACGCGACAATGGCTATACGCGCTTGTTAGCTCCACGGAAATGTAGAATGTGCCTTTGGGTCTGCTGAGGGCCTGATTTATACGGCAATAGCCATTGGTTTGTGCTTTGGTGTCGCTTGCTAGTTCTTGTCGAGCGTTGTCAAACCGTCTGTGTCATGGCGTGGACTGAGTCGTACGCGAGTAAGATGGCGTGTACCTTTGCGGCGATCTACGATCTTTTTACCCAACCCTTCTGCCCGTTATCTTTGTGTCTACTGGTGATTCCTAGAACCCGTCATTGGTCGAAAACGGCGCTTATCCTCGAACCACTTTGGCATGCACAGCGTCTCATAGGGCGATACTCGACAGACCTCTTTCCATCGGTCCTTCACCGCTTCTTTTTGAACGAGGTTGTTCCGACAGTGCAGAAGGATGTGTACTACAGCCGGAATCGGAACGACTTCTTCGAGTATAGGTTCATGGCGTGGATTACGACGATGCGTGGTCAATGACTTCGAGACGAGGGGTGGCGTACGACGATAGCTGGTCATCCACGATAATTTTGGTGACATGTGACTACCAGCGATTTTATCTAGCTGTTTTTACAGTAGAAGATGCTCATTTCCAGTTACACATAGGTCGTATGCGGTATTGTGGGCCCGAGATGTCCGGATGAAAAGTTGGGTTTCATCTCCAGCGACATGACTCCAGTAGCAGTTCTGCAAACCATCATAGTTTTTGTGAGTACCAAGAGGTCGCAGTACGTTGAGCCAAACTCGGCCTACACTTCACTTCGAGTCTTGTATCGTGTCCCACACGTAAACTGTCAGCTATGTGCGTACGTTCTTCGTTACGACGAAGCCGACTGCCATGTCGTGATTCGATCTGTAGCAAAACTGTGGGGTCTTGGAAATAAATGCATGTGCGTAAAGAAGTACAAAACTTGTTTTGACGTTGTTCATGGGCTTTTCGTAGAAATCATGGCGAGCCGTGGCCTTTGGCGTGAGTTTCAAATCCCGGCAACTCGGAAGCGAAAGGCATATCGATACCAGCTTATCACAACGACTTATCGTTACACGCATGTTTGTCCGCTTGAGTATATCACGAAGTGTATGGCAAGGCTTGGTGTAGGAGTCTGGTTGCCTGTTATCCTTGGGATCTCGAAGAATTCTGACGTAGCAGATACGCAATTGGCTTACCAGCTTGCATGCAACGGCATGGTGCCGTATGACCACGACGCGCACTATTTGATGGAAGGAATGAAATTTACAATGGCATGCTTTAATCTTCTCTTTGACCGACAGTGCCCTTACTCCCAGAGATTAGACGGCTGATGATCGATGTCCATGAGTGAAAATACGATGCGTTTGACGGCTCGGAAAAGTGAAGTAATCTCTTGTTCTTGTTTTGGAAAAGGTGGAAGATACGACCATGACACTAGAAGCCTGGATATAACTTTTGGTGATCGGATCTTTAGATGGAAAGAATGCGGATGTATTCGGGGTAGGTTAGTATGCCTCCCAATATGTTGTTCGTACTTTCCAAAGACTCTGCACGAGACATTGAGTTCGTCACGTTCGGCGCCGAACAACATCTACCACTTGCTTCCCCTAAAGAGTTGAGTAATGGTATCGGGAACTCTCGCGTTGTCGACCATTGCTGGCTTGCAAGTTTCGTCGTCCTGGTGATTATCATAAGAAGGTCGTCATCGATGATTGTCGGCTAGGCCCTTCGTCCGGTGAGGAAGTCGCAGCGACGAGATATCATCAAGACGCTCAAGAGATGGCAGTACAGCTCTGCAGAATGTCGACTGGCTTCCATATTGTAGCAGCGATGCGAGGTTTGGTCTTGACAGTCGCTCCGAAGACTTCGTTCGCGGAAGGGGTCGCGATCAGCACCTCGCTCTTACTAAGCTTGCATTCACGTAACTATGAAGCTTACATAGTATAATGAACCAAGCACGTACTTCAGAAACCCACTTCGCGAGGTCGCCAAAGCTTCGTATTGCTGGTCTGATATCTCCGTGTACGGATGGTTGGGCGCTAGCGAGATCTAAAGAGGAAGCGCTATCACGAAAGCAGATGTGGCGCAGCCCCTGAGGTGGTCTTTCCTCTGGCGAACACATCACGAACACCAAACGGCCTGGCAGGGAGCGAGCCCGAAGCACTGCATACAGTAGGAAGGATCCGACTCGGACCTTTGGTATTCTAACACTGCCAAAGAGAAGGCTTTGGACAAACTCCCTACAGATAAGCATAGTACTCAATCATCTGCGCTAGTGTTCACATCATACCATCTGTCACAATCACGTACTGATTGTTGCTGCTCAATGACTTACACAGGGTCAGCAATCTCGACCAATTATCAGCCGAACTGAACGTGCGTTCAACGGAGACGGGATCCTCTCAGAATCCACGCTATTGAACACGCAAGAGCCACAAGGTCTAGAATTGAGGTTCAAAAATAAACATCGAAATCTCATTGGACGGCGGAAGCACAATTACTATTCTCACGACGGGCGCTCTGCTAGCAAGATCACAATTGATAGCACATGTTGGGGTATCAAGCCTTGGGTAGTGGGGAAATATCCGCCTGTCTTCGTGCGGGACCCCTACTCCTTCTCCCGCCCCACAGCTTTGAGTTGAAGCATGCATAAAAATGCTTTTGAAACTCGATAAGCGGCAATCCAGTATCATATGAGCAGAGAAATGTCGAAAAGGCGATCGTTGCCCAAGAGACGGCTTTTGAAACCTCGACAAAGTGTTTTCTCTCAGAGTCCCTACCGTTCATGATGGGTCGGTCCGGATTGTATCTGAGTAAGCATTTTCTTCCGAAAGCTTATGCTTCGTATTCGTATGTATATTCGAGTTGAGAACCACTACCGAGCGGTATGCTGATGCATTGCGCACGTATCGCGTTCTAGAGCTGAACACCCTCGGATTCTGATAGCAAGCGAGCGGCGAACACTACCATCTCAGGGGCATGTATCGCCAGGAGCTGCTCGCTTGATGAGTATATATGGACAATCATGTCTCGCAGTTCTTCTCCTCATCCACACCTTCTACTTAATTATCACACTCTCTTTTCTACACTCGTTCTTTCCTATACTATCTCACCCCAGTCATTCGTTATACACGATCATATTTATATCTAATATCTAATATCAACAACAACAACCATCACAATGAAGTACGCACTAATCTTCGCTGCCACTGCAGCTGCCTACGAGGCCTACGGCGGATACGGTGCGGATGTGGAGTCCAGCTCGGCTGTCAAGCCTAGCACTTCCGCAAAGCCTATCGGATACACCACCATCGTCCCAGGCTATGGCAAGCAGCCGGTCACTGTGACCACCCAGCACCAGCCGTACCCAACCTGCGTTTCTCCTGCCTACGGCGGTAAGGATTGCGCCAAGTGGGATGAGGACGCCTACGTGTCGACTGTGATCAAGGACTACGACAACAACTACGCTACAATCACCAAGACTGCGCAACCTGTCGTTGTCTACCATACCAAGAAGACTATCACCCACTCCGCCACTGCCACAAGCGGCTACGCTGCGCCCACCGGCGTTGCCTACAAGAACGGCACTGAGGGTTGCTGGTACGAGTTGTACGAGAAGATCGAGGAGGTGCCATACAACCAACTTGGTCCTCACGCACTTCCCGGATACCCCGGCTCCGGTCTCTACAAGGAGGGCGAGAAGAAGCAGCCCGTTAACGTCAAGGAGTACAAGGGCGGAAAGTGGTCTGAGTACGTCCACGAGTACTCCTACGGCACTCCCAAGCCTGAGGTCACCACCTACGAGAAGCCCGGTGTCTACACAATCCCTAGCAAGGATGTCACTATTGACCACCCTGTCACCTACCCAGCTGAGGCTACCAAGACTGCGAAGGCTGGTGAGACATGCACCTACGGAGGTCAGTCCATCGAAGCCAAGCAGACCGGTTACATCACTGGTGCTTATGCTGCTTATGAGACAAAGGTCAACGGTGGTAAGACCGTGACTGAGACCGTGATCAAGCACACCACAATCTATGCCTCTACCACTGGCAACTACGAGGTCGCAAAGCCCACAACCACCGTGTACGACCATGACACCGAGGTCGCATACCCAACTGCTAAGCACTACGAGGCGGGTGTTTACCACCACGAGGCTCAGACTGTCACTATCACCAAGCCCGGACAGGCCTACACTTGCGAGTACGAGCAGACCAAGAAGCACGAAGCTACCTCGACACCCAAGAAGAGCACCGACCACTCGGCCTACCCTACCTCTGTCCCCGCTCACGACAACTCTTACGGCCACAACAAGCCATCTTCAACCCCTAAGCAGCCTACTGAGGGCCAGAACAACTACCCTTCGTACCCTGCCACCCCCAACAAGCCCACTGAGGGTGAGCACAACCACCCCTCTTACCCGGCTACTCCTGAGAAGCCTACCGAGGGCGAGAGCAACTACCCTTCATACCCCTCAACCCCCAAGAAGCCTGTCGAGAGTGAGAGCAACTACCCCTCTTACCCTGCCGGTCCGGTAGAGGGTCACTCATCTTCCGTTCAGGAGTCCTACCCAACTTCCGCACCTGCGACTATCTACACCAAGCCATCCTACAACGGCGGAAACGCCTATGGCGAGACTGGAAAGTCAACCATGGCCACTGTTTCTTCCAAGGAGAATGCTTACCCTGAGTCTACTCCTGCCTACGGTGCGGGTTCTTCAGCTCCTGCTTACGGTCCTGATTCCTCTGCTCCTGCCTATGGCACCGCTTCTTCCGCAATGGCCAGTTCCACTCCTTGTGAGAGCAGCTCTGCTTCCTCCACTACTGCCAAGTCCTCTGCCTACAGTGCTTCTACCCCTGCTTTTGAGTCTTCCATCTACAGCGCATCCAAGCCCGCTGAGGCCAGCTCTACTCCTTGCGAAAGCAGCACTGCTTCCGTTACTCCAGCGAAGTCTTCCGCCTACAGCGCCTCTACTCCCGCCAATGTTTACACCAAGCCATCTTACAACGGCAACACCGGCTACGGCGAGAATGTCAAGTCGACTCTCTCTACCATCTCTACCAAGCCTTACCCTGCGTCCACTCCTGTAGAGCACTACCCTGCAAGCGCTAGCTCCACTCCTTGCGAGAGCAGCACCGCGTCCATGACACCCGCCAAGTCGTCCGACGTATACAGCCAGGCTACACCCTCCCCAGCCAAGTCTTCGGCCTACAGCACCCAGGCTTACGGCGAGGCTTCGTCGACTCCCGTCAAGCCCACCTCCGCCCCTGCCTACGACAACACTCCCTACCCCGCTGGCGCCACTTCTACCCCCTGCGAGAGCAGCGACAAGCCTTCCGCTACTCCTTACGTTCCCGCAGCTTACCAGCCTGCCCCTGCTGAGGGCTACAGCAAGCCCCAGACTGGCTACGCTAAGCGTGGTGGATTGAACGAGCGTCGCAAGATCGCTGCTGCGAACTAGAAGCGCTAATGGTTTTCTTCTGTAAATTTTCGTTGTGTTGAGAAGTAGATAGAGAGGAGATGAAGTTAGAAAACATGTGTGTAGAATCTAATGGAAAATCACCATTGCACAGTTCCACCTGGAATCGTGAGTGTTTACGCTTGATGTACATATTGGCACAGAAGGTGCAGACTCACAAAGACCTGCCGTCTAATTATCTGCCGCGATACTCAAGAACAACGAGAAAGACTTGGTAACAGAGGGTTGGTATGAAGGCTTTTCAGTCCTAACTGTCAGCGTGATCAGGACTGGCGACCTCAATTTCTACTTGCACTCAGTTGTAGGGGAAAGTCGAGCGCCCTTAGGTGGGTGCTTAGTGGGGACTGCTCGACTATTCTCTACAACGACGTGGTTGTATGAAGCGGAGCGTGGAATGTAGAAAGGAAGGGTGGGGCAAAAGGGGGGCACAAGTTCGAAAAAGTAGCATGGGCATAACACTCGATCCTAGCGACCGAAGATGTGCCCTTCAACCAGGCCAAAGCTTCTATGGAAATTAAGTATATAACAATAAAATGTCATCTTTCTTTCATCAAGCATTCTTGGTCCAACGGTAGGATAATTGCCTTCCAAGCAATTGGCCCGGGTTCGACTCCCGGAGGATGCACAACATCCTTCTCCACAATTGCGAGATCTTCTTTTTTGTCTTTTGCTGCTTCGACTTAAAGACCGAGCATCATATTACAACACGACAAGAACAATTCTTTTTGTAGGAGAATATTTTCTGTACAATCAAAATACGGGGCTTCTAGGAAACAACACGGAGGTTTTTGTTTTGTACTACAGCTGTGTAGAAGGATTCCGCAGGCCTGCGCGTGTGTATTCATTCCCTTCCACAACCTGCTGTAGAGGCCAAGTCTGACTTTTGCGACAATGCGCTTGCACATCAAGCCCATACTTTCTTTTCTTCTTGTCTTCTCAGCCGCACTACCAAACTACCATCACCTCGGATGCATCTGATGTGCGCCCGCAGGCCTGGAACCGGCCAAAGTCTCGACGCGACACCAAGGTGAGGGGTGTTGGTTGGTTATCAAGCATCGCGTCGCTTCTGGCCGGTGGCTTATCAGCAACACGAGCCATCAAAGCAGACATGTCTGGTAGAGATTCCTTGGTACTCAAGAGCTTGATTTTGACACAAGACGCGCATGATCACTCTATCTTGCATAGTGGTCTGATAAGATGCATATTCCGTCATGGAGGACACAACGATTCCCGCAGGACTTTGTAGCTCTGTGGCAGTCCAACGCGACATTGCGTAACAGCTATCGATAATCTCGCTGTACTCCGATACTACTGACGTGATGGATGGAGAAGTAGGCATTGACTAACACGTTAATCGCACAAAGAGTTTCAGGGAGAGCGAGGTAACCACTCTGGCGGAGACAAGTATTCGCACCCCTCAAAACCGGTGACCCCAAAATCGCCGTCCAGAGGCATATCATCTGCATTGATTGGGTGACCGCTAGCCCTATATTGCAACGGGAGCCTGTCAAGGTCTGGGTTTTCGGTTAGATGCGTTGGCTTTGCAGCAGACGGTGGGGCTCTAGACGCTCGTTCGGAAGTGGGGGAGTCGGTGAGCTTGCTTGAGGAACATGGCGAACTGGAGGTCCCGCCTGATGTTCGAGGCTTCTGATTGGGTGTAATGCAGCAAGACAGTAACAAGTCACCGACATCTTGTTTAAGCTGCGATATGCGCCAAGCATGTGGTGAGGACACAGATCAAAGGGAATGACGAGAACGGTTTGAGGCGTAGGTCTTATATATTGTGCTGATGGCCTGGCTTTTGAGCCTCACATCCTTCATCTGCAGTCATCTTTCGTCAGTTCCGTCTGCAATAGGCAACTGGCCTCCTACACAGAGACAAAGAGCACCTTGCATACATCTCAATCACTTGCATATCCATTTGAGACCAACAACATGGCATCTCACAATCAGCCTATGCCGCTGCCAATCCGGACGAACACTGTCGATTCACAAAAATCCCAGTCATCGGGTCAAACATCCCCACCCTATTCCCCAGCGTCACCAACGGCCCGCACGACAGCTTCGCCAACCGAAGAGTCATTCTTCGGTGCCATTTCAGCGCGCCTTCGTGGTCGCTCGCGAAGTCGCTCTCGTGGAGCCACGTCTCGCAAACGCTCCAAGTCGCCCGTGGCCATGCCGCCCACCCAAGCACCTTACCCACAGGGGCGTGCCTCCACTACAAGTCCTACCAATTCAAAACGGCCAGCTGCAGCACCAGTACAAAACGGCAGGCCTAGCATACAAGACGCGGGTCGACGGAGTACAAGTGGAAGCGATCCATGGAAGGGACGGCACTCGAACGATTGGTTGTTCAACGGGTACTCGCTGACGGCTTCAGCCAGAGAGCTAGTTCAGCGACGGAAATAAGGCAGATGAACGATTGATGGTACTGCTGGCTGTACCACGCTTGTTGATTGGCGTCTGATCACCTTTTGATGAGCGTAGCAATGAATGATGACGAGACGACTGAATGAGATTGTGCGAAGATTATTCCGAATACTGTACAGATGAGGAGCGCATTCGAGCTGGCTTCGATGCTGTTATCAAATTTTTCTTTCGCGTTCTTCTCTGTCGTTACATGGCTGTATAGTAGCTTTGAGCATACCTAGGTACAAATTGATGTTGCGGTATCGGCAATGTCGTGGTACTTCGTTTGACCACCTTGCATGTGAAATCAGGCCGCGTTGGCGAGTACACACACAACCAGGGAGAGCAACGTCACTTGACTACTTGCGCAAAGATGTATGCTGTGTCTTGGTACATGTTCTCAGAATTGTCGGAGTTCATTAGCACTGCCTCTTTTTACATAATCCACACTACTGACTCGCGGACTCAGCTCCGGTTCCGCAACCTGCCATGTGCCAGGTACCAGTTGCCCTCACCGCTTTAGGGAGTACCTTCATGTCTTCTTGTGCTCTGTGCTTTCGTGAAGCTCTCTACAACACGCGATGACGATTTCAATACCGGATATGTCTTCCCTGAATGCCGTAGACGTCACGTCCAATCATCGGAGTTAAACGATGATAACCCAGATGGCATAAGCAGCCATGTCGAATTCCGGAGTATGACCCACCACCCCTCCATCACGCCCCCGTGAGGTTGACCATCCATCGGTACAAAACACTCATTCCGAATCTGAAGGATAACGTTCGCCACACCGCATCGGTTTATCGTCGAGGGTTTGCATAGAGCGAACATATATTTAAGACTCAATTGCGATCCGTTCCACCCCTCTCTCCTGTACTCCGTCTATACTCGTACCTATCATGAAGCAAGAACGCGCAACTCTCCCAACACCTAACTCGACAGACTCGTTCTGGCACACCGAACCGAATGAGTTCCTGATCGGCCACCGCACAACGGAGGAATTGCCTGCTGAGGCTGACATCGTTATTGTGGGGTCTGGAATAACGGGCACAAATGCAGCCAGGTATCTCTCGGAGGATCAGAGAGCTGCCGGTAAGAGTATCGTTCTGCTCGAGGCCCGAGAGGCATGTTGGGGCGCTACAGGAAGGGTAAGTCGACTTCTTAATCTCGCGATCGTCTGATCGGAATCTACGGTGCACATCTGCTGACGATTGCGCAAACAGAATGGTGGACACTGCCAGCCCCTCCTCTTCGACCGAAGTAGCGATGTAGCCGAGTTCGAGCTCAAGAACGTCGCTGCGGTGCGATCCTATATTCAGGACAACAACGTGCCTTGCGAGTGGCGCGACGTAACTGGCTGCCGCACGTTCTGGACTGAAGAGGCGATGAGCGAGGCTGAAAAGGAAATCGAACATCTCAGGAAAACATCACCTGAAATCGCACGCCATGTTACCATCCTCAAGGAAAAGGAGGAATTTAAGAAGCACCGCGTCACACCCGAGTGTGTTGGATTGACACTAAGTGAAGGAGCTGCGAGTCTATGGCCGTACAAACTAGTTACCTTCATGCTCGAGAAGCTCGTTAAGAACGGCCAGCTCAACCTACAGACCAAGACTCCCGTCACCGAAATTACCTCGTCAGACGGCACGCACACTCTCCACACGCCCCGCGGCACCATCAGCAGCAAGACCGTCATTCTCGCGACCAATGGCTACACATCAGCTCTCCTACCCCACTTCGCCGATCTCATCGTGCCCTGTCGTGGAGAGATGTCAGCCCTGATCCCACCTGCAGGAATGACGCTCTTGCCAAACTCGTACGGCATGGTTGCGGCTCTAGGCCAACCAGCCAACAACGACGACTACCTCATTCACCGTCCATTTGAGGGCGTTCCAAACCCTGGTGGTCATCTGATGTTTGGTGGCGGCCGCGGAGCAGGACATTATCCAAGCATAGGCGTTTCTGATGACACTGTAATCGATGAAGGCTCTGCTGCATACCTTCGCGGTGCGCTGTTAAAGGTTATGGAGCTAGGTGGGCAGACGGAAGGTCTGAGTGAGCTTAAAGCTGCCGCACAGTGGACTGGCATCATGGGTTATTCGCGTGATGATCACCCATGGGTTGGTAAGGTGCCGGGCAATGAAGGCTTATGGCTCGCCGGTGGATACACAGGACACGGTATGCCGAACGGCACATTATGTGGAAAGGCTGTTGTCGACATGGTACTCGGTGAGATGGACGGCAAAGACCTGACCGCTGTACACGAGGAGATGGTTCAAAAGGGCGATATGCCCAAGAGCTACATCCTGACAAAAGAAAGGATCGATCGATCAAGACAGATGCTCACAGTACAGCAACAGGATGCACAGGGAGTACACATGAACGGTGTTGTATAGATCTCAATGATGATACCGTTGGCCCGTTCTTGCGCCGATTTTCGTCATGTCGAAAGTGTTGAGCTTGCTCATCTTACCAGCTTGATTGAAATGTGTACATGATATTACCGGCCGTGGAGCTGTCACCGCCTTGTCTTGTGACAGAATCTTGACTCTCTAGGGTCAATCAACATGCGGACAATAGCGTCTAAGGCGCGTGGACGCTACTCCGCTTTCCCGCGGTCCCCATTGGGGTACCAAGCCCGATCGGATTACCAATTTCTTGCTTCATGGTATCACGCTTCCACAAAGCCTGACTCATATGTATGAACCTCAACATAACGTACATATCTAGAAAAACATCCACGAAACTCATTCTATACCTGGTAAACGATTTCACTTGAGTCACCATTGCAATTGCGAAAACCCGATCACCAATCCCCAAACTTCAACATGCCAGCTCACCCTCTCCCCACGAAGATTGGCGTTGTAATCTTCCCCGGATTCCAACTCCTAGACTGGGCCGGTCCCTTGGACGCCTTTAATATCCTGTCCAACAACCACACCCTCAGCCTCTGCACCATCGCCTACACTCTAGATCCAGTGCCGACTCAGAACTTTATGCAAGACAAACAAGGCTCCCAATTCTCACAGTCCATGGTTCCCACGCATACATTCGAGAATGCGCCGGATGATCTGGAGGTATTGCTTCTTCCAGGAGGTCTAGGAGCACGCGGACCGGGCAGCGACGCATGGATGAAGCCACAAGTTGAATATCTAAAGAGATTGGATCTGAGTGGGAAAGGAAGTATCAAGTGGGTTCTGACCGTTTGTACAGGCAGTGAGATTCTGGCTCGGACTGGTTTGTTAGATGGCAGGAGGGCGACGACTAACAAGCGTGCTTTCAACGATGTATGTTGGACCTCCTCTTTCATAGTCATATCGGATTGGTAACTTACTATTCTGTTCAAGGTCAAAACTCAGCATCCGAACGTCGATTGGGTTGCAAAGGCTCGTTGGGTTGTCGATGGCAACATCTGGACTAGCTCTGGTATCTCGGCTGGTATGGATCTGGCGTTTGCGTGGATGGCGGAAGTATTCGGTGAGGAGACCGCGCAGTTTGTGGCGGATCGGAGCGAGTATGAGAGGAACGTTGACTCAGGAAATGATCGGTATGCCGAGAGATGGGGAGCTGTGTAGGCCGACACAGAAGCACTGGTAAAACTGGTGTGGATTCCGATCTATAGGGGGGATAGTTCTTTCGAAAGTAATGCTTCCTGTCTTTTAGCAGGATCATTTGATCAAGACTCCGTCAGGATGATCCCCTCTACATTACCACATCACGTCCTGGGTGGCCGGGCAGTCACTGTAGTGTGAAAATAGAAAGGTCTTGTCTATAATGACTATCGCTATGCTAAAAAGGCTATCAAGATCGTAATGCTAAGATTTTGCGGAGCGACCGCTACAACAGACGAAAATATCCACATGTCTAGAATTGTCGATTCCGAAAAGAAGAAGGCTACTTGTTACGACGGAAAGCAGCAAAGGGAGGGAAGAAGTATGCGGGGTGGAAGCACACAAGCACCGTGCAAGCAATAGCTAACATCCTGGTTATCATTGTTAGTGTTCTATCTTTGGTTGTGAAGGACATGGATCATGGAAACTTACATGCCGTCGAGCAAGAGGAACTCTTTCTCGTTTCGCATCAGCGAATTTCCCCATCCACCAGCCATCTCTGGTAAACGGTAGATGCATCGAATGAGCACAGTAGTGTATGCCAACACGACGATCCATCCAAACAGCTTGATCTTGGCAAGCTTCACAGCGCCTGTCTCCTTGTCCATTTCGTACGTGCTCTTCTCCCCAATGGTAGCCTGGTTCTTGCGGGCCTTGCGGTATCGGAAAATGTAAACGAGGACCAGTCCACCACATACAGCCATGGTGACAACCTGAAACGCAATACCAGCTACGATGAGGTTGTTGCCGCCATCGATAAGCTTCTTGTTTGTTGTGCCACCTGCGGCCGCCATACCACCACCACATGCCTGGAGTACAATGGAACCGAAGTCGCAGCCGATGAAGATCCAGGGATAGAGACGTGCCTTGAGGAGCGAATGCTGGGGTCCGCAGTATAGCACAAAGTGTTTCAGGGTGAGATAGATGCCAGCCGCGACAAAACTAGGACCAAGGACCAGACAGCAGATTTGTAGTTTGAAACCAGATTCGCTCCAGGGGTTGTCGTTCATGATGACGCGCCCAGCGTATCCTGCAGCTTCAAGAAAAGTTCCAATTGCCAGTGCAGCTGTGTAGGTCCATGTCTTGCTCAGAACTCCAATTACTAGCGTGGCGATGCACAGAATGGCGAAGAGGGCGCAAAGAAAGGCATTAGCTCCTAGGTTGGGACGGTACCCGTATAGTGTTGCAAACACTGGACATTCTGGGCTAACTTCCAAACATTGTCGGAAGTTTCCTTTCGGTCGGTCTTCTTGCGCGGACACAACGACGAGTAGTTGCGTTGCGATGGCGAGCGTGGCCAACAGGCCTGTACGTGCGTAGGAACGCATAGGGTCGGCGAGATGAACGTAGAACCAGATCAGTCGAAGGAACGGACGACGAGAGCAATGGTACGTGATAAGAGACCGTTGCGAGAAGAGACCCAAGCAAACGCGAGGGACGTGGGAGGTGGACTAATTATTCCGGTGGGGGGTGGCTTCACTGACACCTAGCCCTTTATCGTGCAGTGTATATCCACCTGCCGTATACACCGTGTTCATGTCCAAACTGCGCCTCTAATCTCTTTTGCCTCTTTGAAGCTCTAAGCGAGGTATGCTTTGCCGTGCTTGACCGCGCGCCATTGGGCTCGCTTAGATTCATTTGACATGGCCAAGGCGTCAGCGTCAACGATTTTGGGTGGGCCGCGGCTTTGAGATGAATCTGACCGGGTGTATGGGTCGCTTCGATACCGTTGGATCTCCCTTGTTTGTCAGCGCACGTGTTGAGACGGCAAGGTGAGTTTCGCTTCCATTTGGGGTGTCGGAGTGCGAGGCATCTGTGCTATCTAGAGTTCATCTGGGGACGAAAGAGTTGTTGGATGACGATATGCTAGTGACTTTGTGGTGTGGCGTCGTTCGGCTGTAGTTTACGGGTTGCCGTGTTCCCGGCCGTCAGCTGTTTGTTCCGGCTGTTCAGCCATCCGCCTTCTAGTGTTTTGGAGGGGGACGCGATAGGTTGTCTCGTCCTTGTCGCGAAATCTTCGTAAGCGCACGCGCATGTCGGGCGGATGCTTACAGTGTAGTTTCCCAAATGAGTAGATCTAAGCAGGCTTAGTCGCTTTCAGCACGTGTAGACTGCGCTAGTTCACTTGGCTTCCCTAGTCGTTGCTTCCTTCAACGGTTGACCGCGGCTCTTCATTAGTACCAACCCCGCGGATATCAATCGCGTCATTATCCCTGGGGGTATGCTACTAAGCGTCCGAATTGAAGCGCAGCATCGAAGAGTAGATACCACGAACGAATCTCAAGAGCACGATGATGCATCGCAAGAATACGACTGATGTTGCTCAAACAGTAGAGCGTGTAAAGTAATGCTCATATTCGTGATCTCATCAAACCATGCCACGATTTCAAACGCCATATAATGCAGAGAGCCCGCCCGAAACGCCCAGCAATGCCATGAATGTGTACATCCTGCTCAACCCTCCACATCCTCAACCCTAATCCACCGCTCTTCCAACGCAAGCACTACCAACTCCTTCGCACTACCCAACCCCTCTTCTCTACCCAGCGCGACAGGACATAGTAGCTCACTGACCCTCTGCAAGACCTTGTACAGCCTCATAGCCTTCTTCTCAACTTTCTTCGTATCTACCTCATCGCGTTTGGAAATAATGGGACGGGAGGAGACGTGGTGTGGTGCTGAAGAGATAGCAGCAAGGTGATTCAGTAGTTTGTGGAGGAGGAAGTGCAACCAGACGAGATTTGTTTTGGGATGGAAATCGCGCCAAACGTCGGCGTCGTCTTCTTCAGGCTGCTCCTCCTCTGCTTTGGGACTTTGCTCAATGTCAGGTGCAGCCACGTCCTCGTGCTTCCTAGGCGACCTTCGGAGCGCTGATGGCTCCTCGTCTTCCGAGTCGAAGCGAATGTGGTTGTTCTTCCTAGGTGTGTGTCGAGGCGTGACGGGCACTTGCTCTGGTTCCTCCTCTTCTTGTTCCTCTTCCTCCTCTTCCGGTGCATCGAACGATTCATCGTATATAACATGTAGTGGGTTATCGAAGACCGCCACACCGCGCATGTAACGGTATATTTCGTACTGGTATTCCTCACTTGCGTCGCCGTGGAAGAGCGCGAGATCCTTGTTGAGATCCAGATAAGCGACATTGGCCGTTTCCTCAGTTGCAGACGCGGCTGTGGAGCTTGAGACGTGCGACATAGCTGATATCCTTCGAGACTGGGACGAGGAAGCAAGGATGTCCGCGCGTGACAAGGTGTAGTCAATAACTGTTGTATCCAGACCAGCGAAACGGAGTTTGCGGCGCAGAGGGTCTTTGATAGAGGGCTTCATTACGTCCCCACCTGTGCGTGAAGATCGAACGCAAATGTTACCAAGGTGCAAGTCGCGATGCTCGAACCGACATGCCTCTTCTGCTTTCCCAACACTAATCGCCACGCCCCAGAAGACATCCCAGGCTTCCCATATCGAAGACATGCCTCCCGTTTCCATGAGCTTCTCAACATCCGTACCAGCGTCTTGCATCTCTACCACCGCCCAGAGCTGGAACTCATCATAGCTAGCCTTCTTGCTGGGGTCAGGAAATTCGCTCTTCTTCCCACGTGGCCGCGCCTTGTTCCATTCCTTCCATGCGTCGTTGAAGGAAGCCGAAGGTCTACCTTGCACAATCGTAAGGTCGCGGAAGACGGTAAAACCAGGTATGTGAGTGAGATTCTGGAGGAGCTTAACCTCTGAAGCAACATCATCAACCTGTGATTTGTAGGCATCGTCCTGTTCACGTTGTTCCATCTCTTTCTCCAGTTGAGCCTCTCTATCGCGAACTGCACGAGCATGCAATTGGCTTGGTAGGGGAACAGCTGGTGGTGTCTTCAGCGCTACGACTTTGAGCACTGACTCCTCTTTGACTCCATTTGCGGGCGATATCGCAGACAGCCTGTATACCTCCGAGAAGGAAGCTTCTGCAATCTTGGTGACTTCAAAGTGCGGTGCCAGCTCGTCTGACCACTCCTGAAACCCTATGACCTTCTTTCTATCGCTGAGCGCCAACAGCGGGGAAGCATAAGAGGTGTAGACATCTTCAGGCTCAGGTGTCGGCTCAGGCGTAGGTAAGCATGTTGCTCGTTGTATCGACGCTTGTTTTGAACGAACTGGATCTATCTGTACTGGAGTTATTATAGGTGTGGCAACAACGTCTTGGGCCACCGCAATAGGCACCACACGTTTCTTCTCTTTCTTCGGTTTCAGGGCTGATCGGTCTAGTTCGTGGGCATTGTTCATGGCGTTGATGTTGCGGTCGCTTAGTACCTTTCGGGGTTTACGTGGTTCCTTGAGTAGCTTGGACTCGTCCTCCTTCAGAGCCTTGATTGATAGAGCTTGCATGTCTTGTTCCAACACATCCTCAAATGGGACAACATTCTCTTTCGTAGTAACCTCAATGCGCTCAGGTTTCGCTTTCCGTGATTGTGATCGTTTCCGTGAGGTACTCTCATCTTCCGTAGGCTGTGTCTGCTCTATCCGTAGTTTCCCCAATCCCTGCTCCAACACCGAGATATCGTCTCTTTCTGGTTGTGTTGGCCGCCGCCGATCACGTGCTGTGCCGCTAGTCACATTTTTGTCCTCGACTTCTCTGTGGGCAGCCTCTTTCTCGGGAGACAGGAATTTTGTAAATGCCGCCCGCTCTCCATTCCTCTTCTTTCCGTATACAACTTTTGCAGGCATGTTCGAGAGCCTGAGCGAGTGGTGTAGTTTGGTTGACGATAAGTTGGGGCTCCAGTTTGGAAGTGCCAGGGTTTGGAGGGGTCAACGACGGAAAGTCTAAGCGAGCCGTTTCCCTGGCAACAAAGAAGACCCGGCGCAAAGCTTCTCCTGAGTACGACTTGTCAGGAGCCATTCATTATGCGCTTGACAGAGTGACGTAGGTGAAACTCCAAAATTATGCACAGATGATACACTGGAAAGATCGTTCATGGAAGCCCGGAAACGGTTCCGCAGAATTAACATTAAAACCAACAGGTTCTCTGTATTGTAACAGGGGTCTCTAAGCATCCTCCCAATGCGATGTCAAACAAACGCTCTCCTCAAACAAGCGTTCAAATCATGTATGTGTAAGGTGAGACTCCAATCTCCCCGCACTAGACCTAGAAGCAGATTGCATACAGAAGATGCCCAGATGACCGGCAGACGGGCAGAAACAAGGTGACCAAACGCTGAAGACAAAAAGACGATGAGTGATTGGACAAATGAAAATTGGGGCCTTTGGAAAACGTAGAGGGCCTTGGAAGTGGTGTTGTGACAATTTACAACCGAGTGAATTTTGGTGATTGGTAGCGTGAGAGGATTCGTAGATCGAAAAGCTCAGTTGTCTCCACTGTCAACCTCAGCTGGCGGTGTCTCGGCCTCCTCTTGTAGTATGGGTTGCTGTGGTATGACACTTAGACTTTTGCGTTTGTTCTTTCTCTCTACATCTCCATCTCTCTTCACACCATTTGCTTCTGGATTAGCGGCGGTAGTCGGGCTCAGGGTGCTGCTCGACTTTTTGTTCGGAGCAATGCTCGAATAGCCGCCGGAGAGCTTCGATGTGGTGTCGTTGTTCTCAGACTTGTCGGCAAAGTCTTTCCACTTGCGCCATCCGTCAAAGTCAATCAAGGCTTGCATGCAACCCCATTCTTTGACCTTGCGCTCGAGCCAGACGAAGTTGACAGGCTGTGACGTGAGTTAGTGGGAGTGCTTCCATATACAACATGAATTCTTACCTTGGTCAAGAAGTCGTTACAACCAGCCGCCAGAGCCTCATGTCTGTCGCTTTGCAGCGAACTGGCTGTGAGTGCGACAATAATGACGGGGCTCTTGAACATGCCCTTGTCACCAAGACGATCATCCTCGACCAGCTCGTTTTGCTCTTTGCCCTCTGATCCAAGCCTATTGTTAGGGGCCTCGCTGCTGCCACTGCTGAAGACACCGATGCTGTTGACACGCTCCAGCCGCCTGATCTCCTTTGTTGCCTCCAGACCGTTCATGACGGGCAGCTGAATGTCCATAAGCACCAAATGGAAACCACCTGCCTTCCACTTGGTTACTGCCTCTTTTCCGTTCATGGCACGCTGCCACCGAACCTTCAAACGCTGCATGAAGGCACCCAAAACTCGCAAGTTGATGATGTTGTCTTCTACAATCAGGACATTGATAGGCGGGACTGAGCCATCCAGAAGGCCAGCTGGCAGACTTGGTGGCTCCACCGGTGGCTTTCTCCGCTTCTTCTTTGGGTTCGGTTGAGGTGAGGATATACGCGGGGTGGGTGGAGTAGATTCATGGAGAGTTTGTGAGTGTGATGGAGGTTCGGCAGAAGCGGGTGGGGTGGGTATCGGGTTGTTCGAGGCAGCAGAGTTCTTGGCTTCGGACGCAGAGGAGTCGTGGCGTGGACGGCCTTGTTGAGGGCGGACGGATGTCGCTGAAGAGGGAATGCCGCCGCCGAGGGTGGTCGGAGAGGCCGTGTGTGTTCTAAAGACCTTTGGTCGGTGAGTATGCGGCCCTCGTCTGGTGGCGCCGGGCGAAGGGAGTGTAGGCAGGTGCCCGGTGTTGAGGACAGCTATCGAGTGAGGCGCATGGGGCAGGGGGATGCGGGCCTCGCGCTCCTGGCCCGAGGCATTTGGAGAAGGGGCGATGACGGGCATGGGCGGAAAGTACTCGGTCTGGGCATGGGTGCCGTCCTCGTGGTGGGCGTAGTAGAAGGGCACGCGTGGTGAGGGCTTGGGGGTCCGCCGTTGCGGCACGTCGATGATAAGGGCCTCGTGGACGGTCTGGCCGCCGGGGAAGTAGGCATCGAGGGTGCGGCACATGTCTTCCTCGGGGCCCAGCGTGCGCTCTCCAGCCCGCTGAGCATCGCGCGGCACGATGCGCAGCGTCACGTCGGGCGAGTCGAAGCTCCTGCCGAGCGAGTTGGCGTACTTTTTGAGAATCATGTCGCGGACATCGTCAACCAGGTCGTCTTCGCGAATCTGCACCAGCGTGGCCGAGGCACTGGGCCGCTTGACCCAGATCTTGCGGTGCAGCATGCCTGCGCTGAAGTTGGCGGGTGCTCCGCCAAAATAATCGGCGACGGTGGGCGGCCCGGTAGCTATGGCAGCCTGGGGGATGTCGGGGACGAGCAGCTTCTTGATTATCTGCGCATCGGTCTTGTTGACGACAGACTGGCGGCGGACGAGGGCGGGCGATGGCGTATGGGACGTGTCGTTGCTGCTGGCGGCGGGGAGAAGGTCGCTGTGGTCGCTCGGTGCGGAAGAAAGCGATGATGGCTCCGCGCGGTTGAGCTCGGCAGGCTGCTGCACTACGGGGTTGATGGGCGTGGGTGCCTCAAGCGTCACCTCTGGACAGACGATGGGCACGTCGTCTGCGTCTGCTGAGGGCTGGCGGGCGTGGGTGCTGGCGGCTGAAGTGCCCGTGTATGTCGAATGTCGATCTCTCGAGGTGTTCAAGCTGCCAGTGCTCCCGTGGACGTCGTCGGCCTGACTTTCGGAAGCCGTTCCCAGCACTTCCGACCTTACCATTCGTGGATCAGCTGTTCTCTCGTCGGCAGCGTCGGGGCTAGACGCCTCAGGCAGCTTCTGGAGAGAGACGCTTTTGCGCAGGGAGCTGGGTGGTGGTGGCTGCCGCTCGCTGCCTGCCGACGACGTTATCGAGCGTGCACTGGCACGGGTCGATGTCGCGCTGCTGCGTCGCAGAAGTTTGGACCGCGCATTGTGCAGCCGCGCCTTGATACTACTCATTCCAGCAACGAGCCGGAGGCGGCCAGCATGCAGTTTCGAGAAGCGCTGCGAAGCCGTTGCGTTGCGAGAACTCGAGGAAATGTTGGCCTGACTTATCTGGGTCCGCGGCGCTGTGAGAAGCTATCGGATGGCCTTGGCCGGCTTTCCATCACTCGCGGGCAATCTGAAAGAGTCGTGCTGCGGGGGGCTCACGAGAAGAATAGACAATTACGATTAAAACAAGAAGGAAAGGGGCACGATCCGATTACTACAAGACACGAAAAGGAAATGCGTCGTGTTGTGCTTCTTTGCAAACAAGTATTACCATGTTAATCTCAAAGCGCGCTTGGGCCTTGGGGTGCGTTCGTTCACCCCTCTCACTGTTGACACCGCCCAACTTGCCACCTTAAAGCGTGCCCAGTCTGCCTACGTACGCGTTATCCTAGAGACGTCGCTCGCCCAATGTCACTGGACGCTTCACTATTCACAGCTGAACGCCTGGAGTTGTCTTCACGGACTATCCCAGCACGTTCCTCGCCAACTCATCTTGAGCCAAAGCCCACTGGGACCCTCCCGACTCCTATTCAATCTACGCCCACTGTACGTAGCGCCCGGCTCACCCGCGCACCCATCGTCGATTCGCACATGGGACTCCCGCGTGCATCCATCGCCACATGTATGCAGGCCGTTGAGATAAACTTGATATCACCAACAGTCTACACCACATTTGGCTCCCGTGCGCCACTGTGGCTGATAAGGCCTCGTTTCCTGCCCATTGGTTGACATGTGTAAATTGCGTCCTGGTCCACAAGTTACCACAGCCATGGAACACAACAGTCATCGCGAGAAGCGCTTGTCACACCTCAGCCTTCGAGAAACTGAATTCGACTCCATCCCAATGGCCGAGACACCATACTAGTCTCATGAAACGTCTGTCGCAGTTTTGTTCCATTGACCGTGCAGTAATCATGCATACACCCTTCCACTTACGGCTTGATGTATCGTCCATATGAGCTTGTCCTCCACATACGACCATAGATTCAAGAACATAGCGCTTCCCGTTCGCTCAGCGGTACTCAAGCTTGTAATCGGCGGATTAGTAGTCAGGTGGGTGACCACTGGCGAATCCCCGCTGTTGTATGTTTTTTGTCTTAATTTTTGCCTGCTAATCCTGACTATACTTCCGTGTGCATGAAGATTGCAGCAGACAGAGCAAAGAGGACAACTGCAGTACAAACTCGTGACGAAAGATTGATGGCATTGTCCAGACTACACTACTGGATATACATTTTTACATCAACAATAACAAGTCTCGGGTGGTTGAACGTAGACGATGACAATGGGAATGATCATGGGACACTCATATCCAGGATGCTTTCACATTCCATATGATTTGTTTGCGCTTCGTGTCGAAACGTAACAATAGTATCCACGCAGCACGTATAGCGTGCGTATCAATGGGGGTACTCGTCATAGCAAGAAAAACAACCCGTATCAAGCATGAGGCCCCTTTCCCCTTTGATCTACAAGGCTTCGTTGTGGACTCCATGCCACATATCCAACGTCCTCCCTTTGTCTTGATTTCGCTCTTCATGTCATATCCAAGACTATCTGCTATCTTCTAGTCTCTTCTTGCGAGGCCTAGAAATCCTTGAAGCTCTCCTCCCACTTGTCGCTCAACTCCTTGGTATATGGGTCTCTCTTCTCCGACTCGGGTTCGTATTCATCAAAGTTGCGTGTATCGGCGGGTCCCCTTAGGTGTGGCACAATAGGTCCTTGGACTTCGCGGTTGTACAGTTTCACCCAGTCAATGTTCTTAAACCACTCGTGTTGTTTTACACGTTGAGCACCGCCTGCAACGTTACCCAATCGCTTGGATGTGTCGACTGTGCAGAGGCCAGAGATGAGGTCGCGCGCAGTGGGGGACATGGCAGAAGGGAAGCGCACACGACCTTCCACGATCCTAAAACATGTTAGCACTCGTGTCTTGAACATGAATTGAAAGCCGCGTACTGCTCGTAGATCTTCATTGGGTTTTGGTCCCAGAAAGGCGGTTGTCCTACGAGGAACTCGTACACAAGGATACCAAATGCCCACCAATCGACTGCTGTACCGTGACCTGTGTTCCGAATGACCTCGGGTGCCAGATACTCGGGTGTGCCGCAGAGTGTGTAGGTCTCTCTATTTTCTACTTTCTTAGCAAACCCAAAGTCCACTAGCTTGAGGTGGCCTTCGGCGTCTATGAGTATATTTTCGGGTTTCAGGTCGCGATATGCAACGCCTTCCCTCTCATGGAGGAACTCTAATATTAGGACAATCTCAGCAGCGTAGAACTGTGAGGTGGGCTCGTTAAATCGCCGTGCTCTCCGCAGATAGCTGAAGACTTCGCCGCCGGGGCAGTAGTCAAGCTGTCCGTCACATCAGCCAATGACTAGCGCTTATGAAGACGTGTCGCTACGTACCACCATGTAGAGAGAGTCGAGCGATTGGAAGCTTGCGACCATGGTAGTTATGAAAGGGTGGCCGGCAACCTTGGCAAGGACATTGCGCTCGTTCCGAACATGCTCAACTTGCTTGAGACGGATGACTGGGAGGGTCAGTAGCTGTAGAGGCGCATACCAAGAGAGTACGTTCAGAGCGCATCGAGCGAGACGTACCATCGACTTTGCGCAGGATCTTCAAGGCAAAGACTTTGTTCTCGTCGCCCGCCTTTGCGTCCTTCAATCGCACCAGCCACACGCGCGCAAATGTACCTGACGTATAGTCAGCGTCCAGTCTTGTTGTGTCTGGCGGCGTGGAGTCGCATGCGCACCCGTGCCCAGTGTCTTAATCAGCTCAAAGTCTTCCTGGCGCAGAACCTTGGAGGAGTGGCCAACAGGCTTCTTTTCCGGATCGATGTCAATCTCGTCGGGGCTGAGTGTGTGCTTTTGCGCCTCCCATTGCGCCAGATGCTGCTTCTCTTCCTCGCGCGGCCTGTCCATGGCGGAATCGGTGCGGTCGTGTAGCGGGCCAGAATGCGACGGCGAGGAGGCCTCCTTCTTGTCCCGGTGGTGCTGCATGGGGTGCAGCATGCTCTTGAAGGTAGTCGTCATGGTGGCGGGTTATGCGACAGCGGCAGCGGCAGCGGCAGCAGCGAGGGGGTGGTGCGAGTAGTGGGTGCGATCGAGGGTTGCAGTGCTGTCAGGGCTCATCCAGGAATCAGTAATTCAAGCAACACATGGCAGCAGGCACAGGCAACGGCGGGGTCAATCTTCGGCTTTGTTTGTGTAGTAAGCAAATGTATCGTGCAAGTCAACCAGGCGGAAGGGCCGGGCTCGTAGCACTCGAGAACCACGGCCAAGGGGACTATAAGCGGGCGCGACAAGTGCTGCGGGGTGGTACTCACTGCAATGACGCAGGACGTGGGATTGGGCTTGAAATAGAGCCGACTTAAGCCAGATGAGACGGCACGCCACTTCTCGACGAGCTCGTTTAGGCTTACCCAGCTTGTATTCTGCAAGTAGACAATCGTTTCTGTATTAACGCGTGAACATGCGTCGCGAAGGCTGTATCGAACCCGGACACGGCTAATCAAGTTCAAACTCGGGCGTTAGACAACGCATTAACGGATATAACGATCCACCCAGCTGGTTGCAGCTTAAACGACAGTCTTGGTATCCGACAACATCAACGCAAGTCCAGTCTACTCGCCAGCATTCTGCCATCTTGTCTGTCACTTTCGATTCAATACGGGAATAACATGCTGTTCGATTGTACTAGATTGGCCCAAACTCCAGTGTATTGCAAACCCAAATATTGCAACTCCATGCTTGCATGCTCGTCAACTGTTTCTACACCATGTAGTCGTACAAAATCCATCTCCGTGTCCGCCTTGTTCGCTTGTTCGCTATAACATAAAGTTAAGTGCTTCTCACAGGACTATGCTCAACCACTTGCGCGGGTGTTAAGGATAAGAGCGACAATGAGTCTGGTAATGTTAGTCGTTGGCCAGCCGTTGTCAGTCGCGTCGACGTACCCATAGAGACCCAGAACTTCAGCGAAAATGAGGATGAGGACCATGCCGACGAAGATCCTCGATTGGCGCATGAAAGAGCGCACGCCAGCGTCTCCCACGATTCCAATCGCGTAGCCTGCAGCCAAACCTGACAATCCGACTGACAAGCCAGCAGCCATGTGCATGAATCCAGCATACAGCGAGTATGTGTTGTCCGGCGGCGGCTTAATGTCGCTGGCGATGAGGACGGATATGACGAGGGCATAGACGGCCAAGATACCGGACATGACGATGGGGATGAGCGACTGGTCTGGTTAGACAGAGCTCCGAGGTATGCTAGGTACTCAACTCGTACCTTCATAATCAGGTCTGGCCTGTATGTTCCGATACCCGCGATGCCGATGCCTGCTTTGGCTGTGCCATAGGCAGCTCCCGCGCCTGCTGCCGTTAGCTCATGCACGTCCAGGTGGGTGTGTCGGGCGTGGTACATCCAAAGATCATCTGGCCAGGGTTCGTATATTAGTTCGACAGCTATGTGGGAGCAGTGCCACTCACAGCAAACGCGATTCCGCTCTGGTTGGAGGTTAGCTATGAAGTCATCAACACGGCGAAGGCGAAGCACTCACCATGCCAAAGAATGGCGCGAAGCTGGGCGCGAGCTCGTTTGACGACATGGTGCCTGCTCGGTGTGGACGCAGGTATTCGGCGGGGTGTAGTAGTTGGGAAGTCGGCAGCGGCGCGTGATGGGGGATGCGTTGAATGATTGATAGTCGTTGCGCTGGGCGTTCGTAGGAGAAAGGGCGCTAAACCGGTTTGGGGCAGCACCTGGCCAGCGCTTCTCATACACACGATGCATGGATACGACTACCCCATACTCGCCCTCATTCCGCACCCAACCCACCATAACCACCATCTTTATTCCGGACGGCCCTGGGTCCTCGCTGGGCGGCTTTCACCCCACCTGTCCGAGTCGCCCTTGTTCTCACCCACACAACCCCCCGCGGCACACAGGCCCGACCCGGGCAAGACTGCGTGAAGAGACATGGCCGACTACGGGAACCAGCAACGTCCAGAATATGCGCGCGGCCCCAGCCATGGACAGCCTACGGGCGCACGGGAAACCGCCTTCACCAACATCTTCGGCGCCAGTCCCCAAATGGCCGGCCGCTCGCAGACCATGACCTCGCAGTCTCATATGCGCATGCCCGATAGAGCTGCCACAATGTCCAGCCAGACCGCCGATATGATGCAGCGCGCCCCGCCCTTGCGCCAGCCAGTCAATGGCTATGATCGTCGCCCTCACCCTCAGTACGATCAGCGTCAGGGCCCCAGCCCCGGAGAGCAGCGGCCCATGGACCCTCAGAATCAGTACAATCGCCCCATGCCGAACGGCTACGGCCAAGACCCACGATACCACCAGGGACCACCGCAGCCTCAACGCCAGCCGCAGCCCCAGTACCTCCCCCAGCCGCTTCGCCCAGAGCGCCAGCCATACGGCCAGCCCCAGCGATTCGACCCGAGAACCTCCCCTCCGGGGCAGCCCCCCTTCACCAAGCCTATACCCAACCGCTTTCCCGGGCCCCCTGGCCCTGCCATGAACTCTGATCCGTATCGCTCGCAGTCGCTTGCTCTGAATCCGCGCCCGCAGTTTACTCCTGGCGGCCCTTCGCACCCCTCGCAAGCCAACACCTTCCGCCAACAACCATACATGAACCACATGGCACGCACCACGGCCCAGGGACGTGTGGTGCCAGAACGCCCCGACGAGCGCACAATGTCCATGACTTCGTACACCCAAGTCCCAGAGCACACACAGACGATGAGCGGCAGGATTATACCGAATCGGAGGCGAGAATCCGGCGGCTCTGAAATGGCACCGGGACCGCCCGGACACCCACAATCCCACATGAACGCTGGACTCCCGCCAAATCCCAGAAGCATCAGCCAAGGCAACATGCCGAACCAGTCCCGCACCATGTCCATGGCCTCGACCATTGTGCCCCCGTCAGAGCGGACAAGCACCATGTCTTCCATGACGTCGCGTCCTGATTCCACCCAGACTCTGGGTAGCAACGCCAGCAACAACAGAACCTCCAACCAGTCCATGACATCGCTCTCAACAGCTAACCAAGTTCCTGCTGCTCAACGGCGCGCTCCTCTCGTCTATCCCGCCTTGCTATCAAGAGTCGCCGAAACTTTCCAGGACCGAGTTGGCCTGACAGAGAAAGAAAAGGACGGGCTTGTGTACAAGAGTGCCTTTACGGGTGCAGATGCAGTTGATCTCATCTCCTTCATTATCAAGACGACGGATCGCAATCTAGCACTACTCCTCGGTCGTTCCCTCGACGCCCAAAAATTCTTTCACGATGTCACATACGCCCACCGGTTGCGAGATTCCACCAACGAGATATACCAGTTCCGTGAGACCATGGTGGAGGACAAGTCTGAGATCAATGGCGTCTTCACTCTTCTAACTGAATGTTACTCTCCCACGTGTACACGCGACCGCTTGTGCTACTCGATCGCTTGCCCACGCCGCCTTGAACAACAGGCTCGCCTCAACATGCGCATTCAGCCTGGTCTCAAGCGTGAGGAATCCAGGGCGAGTTTGCACGAGGATAAAGACAATGAAGAGCAGAAACTGTGGATCAACACGGTGCCTAAGGAGATCTCTGACAGTGTATCGGAGAAGGAACAAAAGCGGCAGGAAGTCATTTCTGAGCTCATGTATACCGAGCGCGACTTCGTGAAAGACCTGGAGTATCTCCGAGACTTCTGGATGAAGCCCCTCCGTAACCCCGCTACTTCACCTATCCCCGAGCATCGCCGCGAAAAGTTTGTCCGCACAGTCTTTTCAAATTGCCAAGAAGTCTACATGGTCAACTCTCGCATGGCCGAACAGCTCACAAGGCGCCAGCAAAAAGAGGCCGTGGTTCGAAACGTTGGAGACATATTCCTCGAGTATGTGCCACATTTTGCGCCTTTCATCAAGTACGGTGCGAACCAGCTCTTCGGTAAGTACGAGTTTGAGCATGAAAAACGTACAAACACCGGATTCGCCAAGTTCGTCGATGAGGTAGAGAGGATGAAGGAGTCGCGAAAGCTCGAGCTGAACGGCTATCTCACCAAGCCAACAACGAGATTGGCCAGGTACCCGTTGCTCCTAGAGAACATTGCAAAGTACACGGCCGATGATAATCCGGACAAAGAAGACATCCCCAAGGTTATCAAAATCATCAAAGAGACTCTATCAAAGGTCAACGTGGAATCCGGAAAGGCAGAAAACCATTTCAATCTGATGCAGCTCAACAAGGACCTCAAGTTCAGGCCCGGAGAGTTCGTGGATTTGAAACTGACCGATGAGAACCGACAATTGGTGTTCAAGGGCACTTTGAAGAAGACTCCAACAGAAACCACCGGTGACATCACGTGTTACTTGTTTGACCATGCGGTCTTGCTGGTCCGGGCAAAGACCGTGAACAAGCGCGAAGAACAGAAAGTCTACAAGAAGCCCATACCGCTAGAATTGTTGGTCATCACACAAATGGAGGAAGTCAACCCCAAATTAGGCATTGCGAAAAGGCCATCGGCAAACTTGATTGCCGGAAAGGCTATCGCAGCTGCCACTCCAAAGAACAGCGATCCAAAGCAGCAAGGATATCCCATCACCTTCAAGCACCTTGGAAAAGGCGGTTACGAGTTGACACTATTTGCCAGCACTCCAATCTCTCAACAGAAGTGGATGGAGCACATCGACACGCAGCAGCGAAGTCTGAGGGAGCGCAGTAACATCTTTACCAAGACGATCGTCAACGAGGGCTTCTTCTCTCCGACCATCAGAGTCACTTGCGCTGTTCCGCTGGGTATGTATTCAACTGTCGCACTCAAAAGTCTCACACTAACGCTCAACAGACGGAGGTCGCAAGCTGGCTCTTGGTACGGATGCTGGTGTTTACGTTGTGGAACGAAAGCCAAAGGACGCTTCGATGCGGCCCAAGCGTGTACTGGATTGCAAGGGCGTAACTCAAATCGAGGTTCTCGAACAACACGCAATCGTGCTTGTCTTGGCCGACAAGACGCTGTACTCTTACTCAACCGAGGCCCTGGAGTCGGACGAATCACAGGCTATGGTCAAACGACCACGCAAGATTTGCCACGCCAACTTCTTCAAGGCCGGCATCTGCTTAGGGCAACAGTTGGTTGCTGCAGTCAAGACGTCCGCCCTCTCGACGACCATCAAGGTGTACGAGCCGAAGGAGCAGATGGGCAACAAGAACAAGAAGTCAGGATTCGCGAAGATGATGCTCTCCACCAGCGGAGCAGACCAGCTCAAGCCGTACAAAGAGTTTTACATCCCCACCGAATCGACGTCGATACATTTCCTGCGCTCCAAGCTCTGCGTTGGCTGCGCGCGCGGTTTCGAAGTCGTCAGTCTGGAGACGCTCGAAACGCAATCGCTTCTCGACCAAGCAGATACTTCGCTCGACTTCGTCGTACGGAAAGAAAACATCAAACCAATTCACATCGAGCGTATGGCAAGCGAGTTCCTCTTATGCTACACGGACTACTCATTCTTCGTTAACCGCAACGGCTGGCGAGCGAGACCCGACTGGAAGATTACATGGGAGGGCACTCCACAAGCTTTCGCTATCTTCAATCCCTATATTCTTGCTTTTGAGCCTAGCTTTATTGAGATACGGCATATGGAGAGCGGAGGTCTGGTGCACATCATCACAGCCAAGAATATTAGATGGCTGCACACATCGACACGCGAAGTAAGTCAACTGCATCAAATGACATCTATACAGAATGCTGACCATGTCCAGATCCTATACTCCTATGAAGACGAACTGGGTACCGATGTCATTGCCAGTCTTGACTTCTGGCAGACTGCAAACGGTGGAAAGCAGTCGCTCGATGTCCAGCGCGCATATGAGAAGAGCTAGGCTTGACGGTAGCCCGCAACAAAACCTCAACGTCGAGCCTCTACTCTCGGACACATGAGCACGAAAGCCGTAGCGACTGCATAGCCGTAGAGCTACAATTGCACGACCCATTCCGCTGACGACTACGTTGCAGTTCTCCTTGTCATCAAACTTGTCAACGGTGGCATACGACATTACGGTTAGGGAAGCTCAGGAAGTGCCTCGACCGAGCCGCGGGCGGCGGCAATGGATCGATCACATTGATTATTACTCCCTTCTCCAAGGTCAAAGAAGAGTACATTTGTATCATAATAGAGTCGCGCAGTGATTGATCTCATGGATTCATAAGGGCAACAAGTCTCAAAATGTGTTTGGAGGCAAACAAGGTAGTGCGATTGTTGAAGACTATAATCTGAGGATGCGATTTAGCGAGTTTGGTAACCGTTTTATTTCTCTCTACTATCGGATAGAAGTTCGATTTGGCACAACGACCAGTTCTCTCAATCGCAACCCGATGCCGTCCCCTGAGACTTGAATTAACCGCTGGTGCCGATGCTGGACATGGGTACCCACAACTCCACCCGTCTTTACTAATACTACGGAGGCTTAGTTGGATAACGTGTTCCTTGGTGTCCAGGGCTATGACTAGTTGTCGGTCCTATTCCCCCAACATCACATGACGGGGTTGATCTGATCTCAGTGTAGTAGTACCTCCGACGTCTTTGCTTATCACCATCGTGTCAAAACATTGTGATCATCACAGCATCGTCTTGTTGATAACTTCTTCGCTCGCACAGTCAAAGAACCACAAAGTTTGAATAACCTCATATTCGCAATCATGTCACGCGGTGTGCTGTGGGTTTCTTCGCGTATCGTGCATCCTGATAAACTGTCTGCCGAGAAGTTTTGTGATTGGTACGAGAATGTATGTATTCTGCTCTTGGTTGGCAGAGTTTCACGGCAAAGGAGTGAAGAAGCTGACATAAGAGTGAAAAGACGCATGCCAAAGAGGTCCTCGTCCTTCCCGGTGTACCATCCGCTGCTCGCTATACGGCTCTGCAGCAAAAGCTTTCACGTCCTTACTATAGTAACGAAGCTCCATGGCTGGTAAGTGCTCATCTTTTCAGTTCATAACCTCTGTACTGCACTGCCGCCTTTTCCGGAAATCCCGTCTAACCACAACCCCCCTACAGACACTCTACGAATTCCCGGACCTATCCTACAAAGATAGCCAAGGTTTCAAAGGCATCAAACCACCAGGCGCAGACCTAATCGAAGATGTGTACAAAAATGTCCGCTTCGACATCCGCTTCTACGAAGAGGTACAGGTGGTCGAGGGCTCCACTTCATCCCCACCCAAATTCCTCATCTCCGCCGCTCTAGACCCTCCAAAAGACGCAGCATCCACTGATGATTTCGATGCTTGGTACCGTCAAGAACACATCCCCATGCTCGAACGTGCACCTGGTTTTGTGCGCTCACGCCGCTTTAAACTTAGCAACGCAACTGTCATCAACGAATTTCAGGTTGGTGATGTGACCGAGGAGGCGCCGCGCTTTTTGGCGTTGCATGAATTTAGTGGTGAGGCATTGCCGTGGAAGGAGATTGCGGAGAGTACATCGACGGAGTGGGCGAAGAGAGTTTGGGGTGGTTTGGAGAAAGAAGAGGTAGGGTGGTATGAGCTTGGTAAGGTGTACAGTGAGAGTGAATGGGGACATGTTGGAAAATAAGATATTACGAGATAGAATAGAACCTTGCAACTTGTGATTAAGGTTGAAATTCCTTTTTTCTTGTGGCCTTGCTATGGCGGAATGAATGTGTGTGTGGACGCACTTGGTGCTATGAAATTTGCGTAGTTCCCTCGCTCTTTTGAGTCTTCCTTTGGACTAGTACATACATTAAGTTTTGTAGATATGAGTCTTCAGGCTTGCGCCCATCTTAATCTATATAATAACCCGATCCGTTGCAAGCCCAGAATAAAACTTGATAAAAAAAAACATAAAAACATGTATCATGATAGAACCTTCGCAAACGCTTACTTCCATACCTGGACAATATCACTCACCCCTTGTACCCGCTGGAGCCAACATATTGGACCTTCTTTTACACTCTTAGTGTAAGAGCTGTCTTGTAAGAGTTGTTTCTCCTTGTCCGTCCAATCGACAATCTTTTCGGCGGACTTGAAGTCGAGATCGCCTAGTTTCGACTCAATCGCAGTGACGCCCGCTGTGTTGTATGAGATCTTGATGAACATTGAACAGTCTCTCAATGTCATTGCAAGGCGGAGGTTATCATCAAATGTTCCAGTGTCCGCCTGGGGTCGGCAAAGGACGCCGCGAGGATCAAGGGAACTTTGCAGATTGAGGAGGTGTTGTAGTAAAGTAATACCGTCGCCTACTGTAACGTAGTCTAGGAGAGCTTTTGCAATGGCTGATGTGACTACTGGGGCTGGTGGTTTTCCTCCTTCGAATTGTCGCATGACTGTTGTCTGTGACCAAGGTTGCAGCGATGAGGAATTGCCATGGAGCAGCTGGAGTGGACAGATGTAGTTGTCGCGTTTCTTGGGCACAGCTACTTGCATTGCGCAGGTGCGACAGCGGACTGCCTTAGGCGGTGCGTTTGGAGATTGTGCAAGCCACTTTGGCTTCACTTCTAGCGTTATCGATTTCCCTGGTATAGGCGACATGTCGGGCAGGAGTATCCCCCAGCATTTTCGTCGCGACTGCGTGTTTGCAAATGTAAGCTTTTCAACTCGAGTGTAAAGGTGGTCCATGACGTCTGGGAGCAATAGCACGCCCTCATGATCCATCAGGTGTTTGGTAAGGTCCCGGTCTAGTTGAATTTTGTTACGGGCACCTGGTAAGAAGAGTGGGCGGATTGCATGCTCGAACCCGTCAAGTATTTCTAAGGATGAAAGGTGCTTTTGGCCGCCCCTTGGGACTCTGAGGACTGTACCCATCAGGCTTTGGTGGGCTACTGGTGTGGTTACTCCAGACAGCTTGTCCTTGGGGGATACATCGACGAACTGAAATCGTTTGGCGCTGGGACTGAGTTCTGGCCGAATCTTGAATATGACGTTCGCAGCTCCTTTATTGAGATAGTCAAATGCGACCTGTGACCCCGTTGCGGTCGCGGCAGTCGCCTGTAAACAACAGCGAGTCCGGCCGTTCCCTTGCTCTTCTGAGAGACTGCGCATCTCATCCTGGGTGAGCCGTGTTTGGACCATGTTTGTCGGGCTGGCTTGCAGATAGGGCGACTGTTGTTGCTGATAGGGGCATCCTACCAACCGTGCGACACCTGGCCTGACGACTACTGTGGGCGCATGTGAATGGTAGTCACTGCCGGATCTTGTTGTTTGGAATGCGCAAAAATAGTGTTTAGTCTCCAAAGGCGCCCGATAGTGTTTATGGTCTCATGAGTAGGTGTCCTTTGTTGCCAACGTGTTCTGCGGTGGCCCTTCTGCACCCAAAGCTTGCGAATGTGCGAGGCTGCCCGAACAGAATGACGTAAATGCACCGGACGGCGGGGAGATGCAGGAAAACCTGGTGATGTGTCGCGAATGGGTAGGTGTACGGTGAAAAGACGGACGCGACATGTTGCCTAAGTGCCACAATCAGGCTGGCTTTTGTGGCGCTCAGAAGGGCATGTTTGAACAGTGGTACGCTGTCTAAAAAAATGGTCTCACGTAATCTCGCCTCGGCCAATCACGAGCATAACATGCATTTCTCGCGACTTGTGACGCTCTCTAGTTCCTGCTGCCCAAACTACTATCCATTCTCCCGCAACGTCACAGACCACCACTCACCGCACATTGCATACCGCGTTTTCCACTTTCTCGCAATCCGAAAATAGACGCCACAATGCCAGCGCCCTCGCCCCTCCCAACCTGCTTATATAAGATCCTGCCTTCTGCCCCGCCATCACCCCTCCCCGCTCGTCTTCCGCTCTCAGATCTCGACCGCAATGACGGTTACATCCATCTCTCGACATCAGAGCAAGTCCCTGGCACCGCCGACAAGTTCTTCAGCGACGTCTCGGAGCTGTGGCTACTGAAGATCAAGTACGAGGCGCTGGCCGCGGGTACCGATGGCGACGGGCAGGTTCATGCGGACAAGAAGGCTGAACTCAAATGGGAAGAGGTCGGACGAGGTTGCTTTGCACATCTCTACGGGGCAGATCTGGGCAACGGGAACATCGTGAGTGCGCAAAAAGTCGAGAAGAAAGGCAGCTGGGTTGAAAGCTTGAGCTTAGAATGGTGAGCGAGGTTTGCATATTAGAGGTCGACATCTCGTGATGGACACAACGCGAGATTAGGGAACATTTTAGAGTAGGGCATGCGCTCATGGCCGGAGAAAGATGAACTCGAACAACGTACCTTCTGAGTCACTCGCTATCTCTGAAGTTTCCAGCGGCCAAGTTGGAAGGCATTTCTTCACGGTGGGGAGTGTCAACGCACCAGAAAGTGATGATGACCTCTAGGCGATCGCTTCAGACCGTACTCTATGGTTTCAAGCCATCCATACACAACTTCTCGCCAGGATCCCTGAAGATTGATCCGTAGATACATCGACATAGGGCAGATTTAAGCCTAGACACATCAAACATTGCATATCTTGAAGACAACCAGAGATTGATTTTCGCTAAAGACAGAAGGAGGGTATCTATTAAAACGCCCATCTGGACATCAAAGAGGTATGATGACAAGATAAAATACACCCAAAACCACAATAACCCTACATGGGACCTAAACCTGCCCATGGCCAGTAGAAGAAGAAAATCGCTAAAATTGCGCAACAATGGCGCAACAAGAATAAATCCAATAGTATCCGTTTATGCAGTCATTCAATCATCAACAATCCCGTCCCTCATCCACGAAACAATGCACCCTCACCGTACCATCCTCACTACCACTAACAACCCTCTCATCACTCAAGCCCACACAAGTAATAGGGCCTGTGTGGCCTGTCAGCGTCCTCTCATGTTTGCCCGTTCTGGGATCCCAGATCTTGATCGTCTTGTCCTCGGCCCCACTGACCAATCTAAGGGAATCGGCAGCAAGCGACCAGATGCCCTCGACATGGCCGAAGAAGCGGTGGACGCAGCGGCCAGAGGGCACGTGCCAAAGACGGATCGTGCCATCGAGGGAGCCAGTGAGCATGTAGGAGGGTGGTGACGGACGAGAGGGTTCGTCTGGGAAGAAACATGGTTCTTCGGGATGGTTGTAGTTGTGCGAAGAAGAAGACGAGGGTTGGGCGAAAGATTGGGTGGTATCGGAGGCGAGAGAGGCCGTGTCAGAAGTGTCGTTGTTTGCATTTGCGACGAAGTCGTCTTCGTCAATTTCAAAGGCTTGCGGAAGGGGAAGCACTTGTTGAACTTGGCCTACGTGGCCCTCGTATGTCTTGATACAGTGATGGGTGTCGAGATCCCAGAGCTTGACTGTCATGTCGTCGGATGCAGAGAAGAGAGTACGTGAAGGCAGATCAATTTTGACGGCATTGACCCAATCCGTGTGTCCCATTAGTGTGGTGCGCTTCATATTGCTAAAGTCGTGTACCACGATGGTATTATCAGAAGATCCAGATGCCAGGAGCTTGTCCGCCATATGCAGGCCAATTACACCATTGGTATGGCTAGTCAAGGTTTTGATTTCTTTGCCCGTCCGCCAATTCCAAATCTTGATTGTATTATCCAAGCTTCCGGTGATGAGTTTGCTGTCTTCAAACTGCAGGCACCGGATACCTTGGGTATGGCCGGTAAGTGTGCGTATTTCTTGGCCCGTCTTGATATCCCAGACTTTGACTGTGGCATCGTAAGAGCCCGTGATGAGAACCTCGTCATCGAACTGCAGGCACATGACGCCGTTGGTGTGGCCTCTGAAGGTGCGCGTTGAATAGCGTCCGTACTTCCAGTTGCTACCAACCTTGTATCGATCCTTGTAGACATCTTTCCACGGTCGTTTCTTGGGATGGTCAAAGTAGGTTGTGACTTGGTCTTGGTTTGCTTGGTTGCTGGTGCATGCTCGCTTGTTGGACGCCTCTGGTGAGGAGTCGTCTTCTGGTACAGAGCGCTTAGCACCAACATTGGCGCCAGAGTCTTGTGACAATCGATGAGCAAGTATGGCATGCGATTGGGAGGTTTCTGGTTGCGGGGTGATATTGGGCGACCACTCGTTGAGACCCCGTCCAGATGCGCGTAGTTGTATCCGTCTCTTCTCGTGCCGCAGACGACGTTGGTCGAGCAGCGGGAGCCCCCAGCCGCACTTTGTGCATTTCCTGTCAATGTGTTGCTCGCACATCTTGTGCCAAACGACGTCGTCATCTGCCAGTTGTCTCCACCTTCGGTTGACTTGCGAGGCCTTGCAGAGCGAGGTTGTGTCGAGGTAGCAGAGGATCTTGAAGCCCAGCTCGGTGGGGAGCGCGCCGAGGAAGTCGATCTTGATGAGATTGCGGACGGACGAGGATATGAAGGAGAGCTGAGGGAAACAGCACTGAGCGAGGATACCTTGCAGCATGAGGTTGCGATGGCGAGACGGGGCAGCGGAGAAGAGCGACCAGACATTGGCAATGCTCTGCTGGTCAGCCTGGGATTCCCTGCCGAGTTGCTCTTGTAGTTGCTCCATGGACGGCTCGTCTGCTTGTCGTCGACACAATAGATCGGGACGATGGCGGTAGCAGAACTTGGTGTTGGCAGTGGGCGGGCGCTCGTCTTGACCTGGGCTGTTGGCCCCGAGCGGATTGTACTGCTGAGGGATATGTTGTGCGAGATATGGCGTGATCATCTTCTCCATTTTCTTAGACTTGTTGGCCTGGGCTTCTTCAGCGTCGTCTGTACCGCCGTGCAAGTGTCTGGTCCGCTCCGAGAGCCCCTCGTGGTCGTGGCCCTGCATTAGAGCAGCGTGCGGGTCGGTGGATGTGGCGGCGGTGAAGTCGTCAGGCGAAGGGATGCGAGCGCGCCATGAGAGCCGCCTTTGCTTTGGGGTCGTGGTGGTGGTGGTCATGGTGGCGTGGGCGGTATGCGAGGCCATGTTCAATTCATGTGTCGCAGCGGCGGGCGTTGTCGAGATTCCGGGCCAATATCGCGTGCGAGCCCCAACTGTCTGGTTGTACCGGCGAATGCGGCGAAGCGAGTGTGACGGCGACTCGACAAAAGGTTGCGCAAGAATCCGTTAGGCGGAGGCGATGGTGGGCGCAAGAATAGGTTGAATGGCGCAATGCCAGCCCTTGATAGCATCTTCAGCACGCAATGCCAATGTCTCCGCAGTGGTGGACCCTGCTCCCTGTTCCTAATGCAGCCCTAGCCCCCGCCAAGCCCCTCCCGGAAGCACGATCCTAGCCCGCAGCTGTCATGCTTCACGTACCCCAGCCTTTTGCATCCTTCCCTCCACCACGACTCCACCGGCACTACGGCCACTATGCTTGACATAAGCCCTCGTCGTCGCCAACATCATGGCCTCTCCACCCTCTCCTGCATCTCCCACCAGCAGTGGCGCTGCCTCTAGAACGTCTTTGGACCAGGACCAGACCCAGTCCCTCACTCTCGAGCATCTCGTCAACCACTTCGTCGCCGCCAAACGCGCACTCAACACCCAGACGGTACTATGGCGAGCCACCGAAATCGTAAACACGGCACGTGACCTCTTGGAAGAGAACGCGGTCGTCGCTGCGAAGAACACATCCATACGCAACATAGTGGAGCAGCAGGTGGATGCTCTGGAAGCCGTCCGCCGCGGCATAGACGTGGTTGAGGCTGAGGTGCAGGCCGAGTACAAGCAGCTGCTCCACGACGTCGACACGTCCTTTGCCGGTCTCAACTCTACCCTCGCTGTACTCCGCGAAACACCCATCGAAGCCGCCTTGCAGCCTCAGGGCACTCCGCAGAAGCATCTCTACGACTTCATCGACAGCGCCGCTGTCTCCAACCTCCAGACCGCACTGCGCGCCTGCATAGACCGCTATACCGACGCCCATGCCGCCCTCGATGAGAGCTGTCGTGACTTTGATACAAGCCTCGACAACATCTACTCTTCCATCGAGAACGTGCCCACAACACCCGCAACCACGTCTACTCCGAGTCCTATACCAAGCCTATACCACAACCTCGAGGGCCACGCAAAGGAAGCTGCCCAGGCATTCCAGTCGCTTGTACAACACTACGATCTATGCATAACAGCCTTGCGTCATACAGAAGGAGGTTCCGCCGCTGCTACACAAGCTACAGGAGATGCGCCAGTCCACTCCGGGGATAATGGTGCCGCACCGCCTGAGCCCATGAGCGAAGAAGAGCGCCGCGACATGCTAAACGTTTTGCAAAAGGACGCGCAGGAAGTGGAAGACGTCGTCAACGAGATCCAGGAACGAGGCTCTGAAATGACCTTCCTCCTCGGCCAGATCGAGAACCACATCCGCCACGTCCGCAGCGAATCCTCAGCTCTCTCAAGCATACTCGAGATGGTGTCGCAAGTTACTGGCCAAGTCAAGGGTCATATCGTTACCTCACGCTCTTTCTATGCTTCGTGGCTGCAAGACACGCGGCCCAGCCTAATCAGCGGCATCGAAGATTGGGAGAATCAGCGCGACTTCTACGAGCGCTTCGATCTTGCCTATGCCGAGCTCCTCGTTGAGATCTCGTCACGCCGACGACGGCACGAAAAGGCGAAACGGAAAGCCGAAGAAGCGCAAAAGGAGCTGGATAGACTGCGGCTTGAAGATGAGCGCGCAAGGGAGCAGTTTACCTTGGCTCAGGGCGACTACTTACCCTTAGACATCTGGCCGGGTCTGAAAGATCCACCGCGCCAGTACCAAGTCACAGTCGTGCCAACTTCTGTAGAGGAAGAGCATGAGGACGAAGCCCAAGAGATGGATGGTGTACGGAGTATACCACAGCTAGGCAGAACTGTCGTTGAGAGGGCTCTCACGCGGGTCAAACGGCGAATGTAGTTGGTTGGTGTTATATAGATATATGTCATGTACGTCCTACTCCGGCTTCCGTCCGTGTATAAAGTAGAATGGAATATACATGTGTACATCCCTTCTCCTGATATCCGCAACCACTTTGGCAATCATAACCCGGCACTCGGATTCAGTCCAGCCCATGACCTTGCCCAAGAGGCCGAATGTGTAGGGTTCTATGCCCATAGACATGTGCTCGCGTTGGTAGCGGCCGATCTCCTTGAACTTCGCGTCCTTGGCCCAGGGTCCAATAGGGACCTACATACCTTGTTAGCATACTGTGCAGATTGGTTTAGCTTGCATGTATACATACCTTGATAAGCTTTTCGTGTACGTCGACGAACCCCGCATCCGTCATCCTCTGCTTCAGGGTATGCCCTGCGCGGATGTCCCTGCCGAACTTTTTAGCGGCATCGAGACACAGGTCCTGCCACTTCAACATGTCGACTGCCAAGTCTATAGTCCCGTCGTCGCATTCACACAGCGCGAGCGGTTCCTGAAATTCTACATAACCGCCGGGCTTGGTGTGTGTAAACGTCTGCTGGACGAGCTTGTCCCAATCGGCGATGCTACCAGACATGGTACGGCAGTGGATAAAGTCAAAGGCCTCGTCGGGACTGTAGACCCATTCGGATTCGGCATCGTCAATGTAAAACTTGACGTTGGGCGGTACCCATGTCGGCTGGATGGGACTGAGATCGGTGCCTATGACCTGAGCGCCTGGGTGCTCGTCGGCAAAGTCTATGGCCCAAATGCCAGTGCCGGTACCAATGTCAAGGACACGCTGGGGAGCGGGTGGAATAGGCGCATCGTAGAGTTTGCCGCCTAGGATAAGCAGAAATATGTGGTGTAGCAAGTCGAGGCGATCCTGCTCCTGTTCGTCGTTCGGTAGGATGTAAGCACCCGAGCGATAGCCGTGGTAGCGTCGCCCATTGGAGTATTCGTAATTCAGAATTGTCGACGCAATAGACGTTGATGCCGTCGACTCGCTGCCGAACGCCGAGTCGCTGTCACTATTACTCGCCGTATCAACATCGAGATGCAGTACGGATTCCAGGTTTCCCTGAGGAGCTGTTTCGTCGGGTGGGGCGGCCGACATGCTGTGTTCTTTTCCAAGAGCTCTCATGCGCTCGCGGGGTCAGGCCAACCCTTATATCTTCCACCTCTCTACATTCGTCGCGGCAAGGCCGTGAGTTCCAAAATGCCGGGTCTTCACACACCCACTCTATGCCATAACCAGTGTGGAAGTGATCACTTGCCTTAGCGACATGTAGGATCTCAATCTAGTCAAAAGAGCGCTTTGCCGCGTGTTCATTTCTTTTTCGCTCTGACAGCCAGCCATCATGTCTCTACCCGTCCTGTGCGTTCTGGCGTACTTTGGGTTTCTCGTCGCACGTGTCTTTTACCGCCTATATTTCCACCCACTATCGCGCTTTCCTGGACCGAAGATAGCGGCTGTTTCAAGCTGGTACGAGGCCTATTACGAGATAGTGTTGAAAGGGCAGTACTCTAGACAGATTTCCAAGCTACACGACGAGTATGGACCTATCGTACGAGTGACGCCTGATGAGTTACACATACGAGATCCTTCTTTTTACGAACAAGTCTACGCCAAGAACCTCCATCTTGACAAGGAAGGATGGGACAAAAGGTTTGGCTGTGCGGGCGGCCTGCTTCCCACTGTCAATGCCGAGCAACACAAGCGACGCCGTGCAGCCGTGGCTCATATGTATGACCTTTGCACTGCGACGTCAGATACCAAAAAGACTAACACCTACCATCAGGTTCTCACGTCGCTCAATTCTTGACTTCATTCACATCATTTATCGCCATGTCGACACTCTTTCTGTGCGGATGCAAGAGTTTGAGGGTTCTGCAGAGCCGCTCAATCTTTCTCATGCCTTTCCCGCCCTGACCGGCGACATCATCATGGACTACTTCTTCGGCTTCAACTACAATCAACTCAAACACCCCAACTTTGAGTCCTTTCATGACGCTTTCATCAAGATTGGCGGCGTAGGACACGTCGCTACACAATTTCCCATGATACTTCCGGTAGGATATATCTATGGATCAGAATTTAGTCAAACGACACAGAAAGCTGATTGTTGTTCTAGGTCATGAATAGTATTCCTGATCGAATCACCGCTTGGCTCCAGCCAGCAGCAAAGTCAATACTCAAGTTTAAGCAGGTACGTAACAGCCACTCCTCTCCCCATCTCCTTCGTACCGTGTTATATCAGCCTAACATGGAAGATAGGATAACTGGCATCTCATTGCGCGAACTCTCGAAGGCGAAGAAATAAAATCCAACGACGCAAAGAAAACTATATTCCAGGAGATCCTCAGCTCCAAGCTCCCAGCTTCAGATAAAACACACAAACGTCTTGCAGATGAGGCGCAAATCATCATCGGTGGCGGCGTCGAAACAACCGCCTTCTCGCTTTCCACAGCAGCTTTCCACATCATCAACACCCCACGTATCTACGAGCGCTTGCATAGAGAGCTCGTCGAAGCCTTCCCCAACCGAGATGTACTGGAACTGGGTCCGCTAGAGAAGATGCCCTATTTCAAAGCCATCATCATGGAGACAGCGCGAATGTCGTACGGACTAAGTGCAAGGAATCCTAGGACACACAAGACACCCTTGAAGTATGGACAGTGGGTAATCCCCGCAAATACCTGCATCGTAAGTAATTTACCTCCACTTGATGATCCACTTCCACTTCTGCTGCTGACTAGCATGCCACAAAGTCCATGACTATTCCTGACGTCTCGCACGATGAAACGATTTTCCCTTCTTCTCACGAATTCATCCCGGAGCGCTGGCTCGATGATCCCAAGACACCCGAGGGTATTCCTTTGGAGCGCTTCATGGTCTCGTTCGGGAGAGGAACCAGATCTTGTTTGGGCATCAACTTGGCTTACATCGAATTGTACCTCACGTTGGGCATGATGTTCAGGCGATACAAGTTTGAGCTACATGAGAGCGATGTCGAGGATGTTACACTGGCGCATGACTTCTTCATTCCCGTGGCAAAGCTGGACAGCAAAGGGTTGAGGGTTTTGGTCAAGAGAACGGGAGACTGAAGTGTTGATTGGTGCTTATGGGTTGAATTGCGTCCCAAATTTTTGCTATTTGGAGCGGCAACAAGGTTTGATGATATATACCATCATTTGAACCTTGAGAATACCTTGCATTCCTGCCATATGCCGTGAGGAACATGAGATGCTTACATAGATTCTACTCTAATCACATCAACAATCCACCGCCATCCGTTCTCACCATAAATCCATCGGCGTTGTAGTCTCTCAGCAATCCCAAGTACGTCTCCGCTACATCTTCCGGTCTTCCAACCCTCCCCGTCGCCATCTTCCCCTCCATAGCTTTCATAATTGCCTTCTTCTGCTCCTCCGGATAATGATCCCAAAGTTCTGTCTCCACCGCTCCAGGATTAACACCATTGACACGGATAGGCTTCATATCGAGAGCCAGACCGCGCACCATGGAGTGCCCACCCCCAGCGTACGAACCGACGACACTCCAGTTGGGAATCGGCTTCTCGGACACGGCGCCCGTTGTGATGATGTAGGAGGATTTGTAGGACTGGACAAGGTAGTTGGGGAGGTGTTTTCCCAGGAGGAGAGGGGCGAAGAAACGGAGTTGGCCTGCGGCTACGATTTTCGACATTGTCATATCGCTCAAGTTCATCTCTGCCAGCTTATCTCCTGCGGTGTAGACGACGTGGTCGAGTTTTCCCTCTGGCATGCTGCCTACTGTCTTATCCAAAAGCGTCTTCAGTTCTTGTTCCAGCGTGTCTGGTTTTCCCAGGTCAACGGTAAGACCCCAGATGCGGGGATTGCTGGAGTCGGCTGCTGATGGGTAGGCATCCTTGAGTTTGGACACAGCATTGTCCACACGTGACTTATTTGACGAACTGATAGTCACTAACGCTCCGTTTTCGAGGCATGCTTCTGCTACACTGTAGCCGAGGCCTGACGTTCCGCCAATCACTAGGATGCGTGATTTCTCTAGTTTGTTGGTGTAGCGCTTTTGGTCCGTCATGGTTCTGTCTTGATGTGTGTAGGGGGATATGAGCTGAATAGGTGGTATGTTTTGGGTGCTTCCTGTTGAGCAGGCAACTTGTCCCGAGATCTTTGTTTTGTTGGTTGTAGTGGAGGCTGATATAAACCGAGTGTTGTGTTATATTGCTGTTCACATTAGCAGCACAGAGGGCGGTTCATGTATATATAGCTATGCACAGCTATTTGCACGTCGGCGTCACAGCACGGCACTTGCATCATTGTACCAAAAGGTAGTCGATGTCCTTATCTCCGGCCAGTGCGGACTTTGTTTATTACAAACGGTGACGTTAGTGGAGGAATAGCGGGTGGAGAAAACACGCTATGTGTTAGAGCCTATTTCACCGCCCCACGTAATTGGAGAAAACGGCTTTGGATCTTGACGTTTCCCTGCATGGAAATAAACGGATATAGATCGTTACTTTTATTCGGGTACAGCCGTCATGCATTACAAATTGATAGGTGCAGAGTTTGACTTGACACGATTGTATTTTTCTACTTGCGCCATCTCAGGTACGAGTAGTCTCAATCAGAGACGTGCAGTAGGGCCGCGCTGATGGCGGCAACTACTAGGCTAGCGCTGTTAAGCAGCGTCGGACCTCGGGGCGTGTATGTGTATTTAAGTCTTCTGGAGACTTGGATGCGCTCAAAGCTTATTCTCTTCAGAGGGCCGTGTTTTGGTAGTCGATCACATTGTCCACATGGTGTTGATCTGCTTTCGCTTGACCTAGAGAGATTGTCAGTACGCTTTGTAATGCATAAGTACGCTGAAAGGTGAGAATTGTATGAACTTACCAAAGGCGCGACAAACAAGACTCCAACAAACAATCCAACAACAGTAAGAAGCATGGAAATCTTGTTAAAGCCCTTGCCCAAGATATCAAAGGCAAAACTGGGTGCAACTCGTGTACCGAAGATGTCCAAGCCATAGGCAAAGACCAGACTAGTGCTTTCAATTCCGCTCTCGCTCGTGATGATGTTCTCGATACCCAGAACCTCGTACTTGTGGGTAAGGTGCCATTTCGGGTCGAAGTTGATGACAGGTGTATACTTGACGAGGCCTTCAGAAGCTTCTTGCGCAGTGGGGTCACGGCCGACTGGTCGGCGAGGATCAATGACCGTCCGTGGAATACCAATAATAGCGTTGACTGCAGGTACAGTCACAAGGAGTTCGCGACTGGTGATACCCTGTCTGGTTTGCGTAACACTCATGTGTGTAATCTCTGTTGGTACCTGATAACTCTGAGATATCACATAAGGCTTCGCGGCATCTCCGTTCGAGCCAGAGGGTTGCACAGTAGAAGAGTTAGATGTAGCGCCCAATGGTCCTCTGTCGTCAGGGAGAGGAGATTCGTAAAGATCAGAAACGACAAGCTGGTAGCCGCGAGATGAAGCACCAGATGCAGCATCGATAGTCAGCGCGTACGCAAACCAATTCTCTGAGACGGTCGCCGGAATGGGTCTTGTGGTATCAACATCGTTGTGTGACATAGTGTGTAGTACTTGTCCGGATGCAGAGTCAATCAAGTAAATGGAAGCGGACCGCGCAGATTCAACGACTGCCGTAACTAGGACAAGGTTGGGGTTCAGGTACTTGTATAGTACCCTCCTGTCTCCTAGCACTTTGCCAATAGACGCAACGGGATCCTTGACTGGTCGGGCGACGTAGCCAGCGATCTTCTCTCCAACAGGTGGCGTGAAACTCCACACTGGTTCGGAACCAGGCTTACTTTCCAGATAGCCTTTCAGAGTACCGTCAACCAAGGTAAAAGAAACAAGCTCTTGTCCCTTGGCAGCAAGGGGAGCCTCAACCTTGATCTTGTCGGGAGAAATAAGGCCACCAGTCGTCGAATTGATGAAAAGCGAGCCCTGGAAGCTGGCATCCCTTACTTCAACGTAGCCACTGTGTGCCTTCAGAGTCGGATTTTGGAAGCTTGTATCAGGCGCAAACTGGCCAAGGTCCATGTTCCACATGACCTTGCCCCGCGATCCAACATCGAGGGCAGCGATGCGACCCGTCTTGGTGGCGACGACAACCAGTTTGTGGAAGCCAAAGGTATCTTGTTGTATATCGTCGACTGTGGTTTCCTTGGGCTTGCCAACCACACTACCCAAGATGCGCTGGGGAATATTCTGCGCCCATTCTGGGAAGTACTTCAGATCCTCAATATGCCTCTGCACACGGTGGATGTAAGCGGAGACGAGGTTACGGTGGCTCTCATCGGCAAGTGCTTGTGCCAAGGCCTCCTCCTCAGGAAGGCCGGCCCAGACTGCAGAGACAGTGCCCGACAAAAACTCGGGCCGGGTCCAGGCGATTTCATCGTTTCGCAGGAGTGCCCACTGTCCGTTGGAGTACAGGACAGCGGACCGTACAGCGCTAGCGACGCCAGACTTCAGGACAACCTCAGACTGACCATGCACAGGGTAGGCGCCCGCAAGTACCGGAGAGCCCCTGACATTCCAGCGACCTAATACGCCATGCGAGACAGAAGAGAAGACAGTGACTTCGTCTTCGGTAAGCCTGGTGAAGTAGACGTTGGCGTCGGATGTGCTTGTAACAAATGTTCCCTTCGTCTTAAGCTCTGGGAGGCTGTAGGCTTTGGAGATGGTTTGCTTGTTGAGGTCGACGTGGTAGACTTCGGCGGAATGACCGACGGCGGTTTGGTACTCGACGAGGAAATGGGCGAGCGAGTTGATGTGGTTGGGAGCATGCAGGACGATGCTCTCTACCACTTCGTCGCCTGGCGTGTTGAAGGTCGACACAGCCTTGGAGCCGATGATGTTCACTTTCAGCACCTTGTTCGCCTTGTCGGTCCACGCCAGTAGTGGGGCAGCTGTGTTGGCTCCAGCGAACAGGATGCGGTCGCGCGAGGATATCTCAGTGTCGGAGTTGAGGGTGTATTGGTCAAGCTTCTTGCCGGTAATGGGGTTGAGGGATGTGACCCGGAGCTTGGAGCCTCCGAGCAGGGGCGTGTGGAGGGCGATGTAGTAGATGGTGGTGGGTGAGGTCGAGATCTGGAAGGGCGTATCTCCGCTGTGAACAAGTCAGCGTTTGCTACATGTCGATGTTTTGGCATAGCTACCTGGTATCCTCAAAGGTCCATTTGGCGCGACCAGTCTTGCCGTCGAGCCTCTTGACACTGCTGCTGCCGTCGGTAGTAAGGACAATGGCGTCTTTGGCCGCGCTGATGGTCATGCCATCTTCCTGCTCCAGTATCTCGAGATCCTCGACTGCGGCGCCCTCGACGCTAGTCTCCCACACGAATCGGCCATCCGAAGCACTCCATGCCGTTACGCGGTTTCCAACAGCGCTGATGACGGTATCCTGCTCGTTTCCGGAGCGCAGGTGTCCTTTTTGGCCGGGCTGCGAGGCCAAGTGTTGGCGCCAGACCAATGCGCCATCCTTGGGGTTGATGGCGCCGATGGTCTGGTTCTGCGAGATGGAATACAGCAGGGACGCCTTGGAGCCGGCATAGGGCTTCTGGAAGAAGGTGGCCTCTGGTGCAGGAAGGCCTAGCAGCGCATAGTGGAAATCAATGTGATAAGCGTCGTCCTCGAAAATGGCAGCTGCCGGAGCGAGACATGCTGCAAGGGCAATGGCCGCATGGAAACGCATGGTCGGGTGGAATTGCAGCTCGTCGTCGGCGTGCTCGTCGTTCGGCTACTATCCACCATGTGTCGGCTTCACAGCACACACCTCTGCAGTGCCCTGGCGCACGTGCCAGACCTGCTCCGGATCACGGGACCCTTATTGGGTGCCCTGCTCCCTAGCCTTGGAACATGGAACATGGAACATGGAACCGCCAGCCCAGCCTTTTCACGACTCAGTTGCAGGCGGCGTCGGGGAACCGGGTCGTCTCCATGGGCCATAATTACGTCGACTGTGATGCTTGCTCGACAGCCTTGCGAACCCTTCTTGTGCACGACTCGATACAAGGACCACGCTATCATAGATTGGAGCTTGTCCCGACGCCCTGGCTTCGTTTCGCGACTGGCCACGACGTCTTCGTCTCCTTCCCTCTCCCAGCATCTCGGCGCTTTGTTTTTTTTGGCATAATTACGGGCTGTACGGGCTGCACCCCAGAGCCGAACACCTAGCATATCTCCTGCTAAGCCCTACCAAGTCTACTGCATGCATGTGCCTTCGCTACCTTCTTCTCGACTGCTCCCTGATTATCGCGACGCCGTTTCCCTCTCCCACCTCGACCTTCACGTGACGGGAAAAATCTGCCCCAGCCCCCCAACCTCGCGCTTCAAACAGGTGAGTTACACAAACTTGCCCGCGCATGCATGCAGTCGAGCTGCTCTGATGGCTCGTTGATTGATGCATCCAAGCCTGCTTTTCTCTGATTGGGCCCAGCTTGATCTAGAAATACATGCGCTGACAAGTGTGGTTGGCCCAGAGCGCAGTACGACGCGCACCGCCCGACTCAGCTCGCTGGTACAGACGCAGTGTCCAAGCAGCACGGCGACTGTGACCGCTTAGCCTCTGCTAGACGACGGCGATTTTGAGCCGCTCGTCCCTCTGTGGCACACACCGCCACAGAAGGCGGCGAGGAGCACTTCTCGTCATTTTCCTCCTGGCCTCGCAGCAAGCTGCTCGCTCACGCAAATCCACAGCATGTCGCAACGGGAGTACCACATAGTCGTCCTTGGTTCTGGTAAGCTAGTTAGACACCGCCAGCAACTAGAAGACAGCTGACGACGGTGGCGCTGCAGGTGGAGTCGGAAAGAGCTGCCTAACAGGTAAGGTTACCGCCTCGAGTGCTCGCCATTGTTACAGAATGCTGACCCCTTCAAAGCGCAATTCGTGCAGAATGTATGGATAGAGAGTTATGATCCTACCATCGAAGACTCGTACCGCAAGGTGCTTGATGTTGACGTGCGTCTGCTTCAAGTTGCTCTCGTTACCCCGTCGCTGACCCACTCCAGGGCCGCCATGTCATCTTGGAGATTCTAGACACTGCAGGCACCGAGCAATTCAGTAAGTCTTGACAGCTGCCCCATGCACCCAGAAACCATGACTAACCTCAAGTAGCTGCCATGAGGTAACATACCGTCCGAGGCTCATTACAGCTCAAGACTTACACTCGATAGGGAACTATATATGAAAACCGGTCAGGGGTTCCTTCTGGTCTTCAGCATAACGTCGGCGTCTTCTTTCTGGGAACTGGCAGAGCTTCGGGAGCAGATACGACGAATAAAGGAAGATAGCAACGTTCCCATGGTCCTCATCGGCAACAAGTCAGATCTAGAAGATGACCGAGCAGTGCCACGCCCACGAGCCTTTGCAATCTCGCGTGAGTGGAATATACCGTACTTTGAAACCAGTGCTCGGAGAAGAGCAAACGTGGACGAGGCCTTTGTCGACCTCTGCAGGCAAATCATCCGCAAAGATCAACAGGAACGGTCGCGCATGGCCCCACCCGACTCACCGAGGCCTGGTCCAAGGTCCCGGACGCATACTGGAAGACCCAAGCGCAAGGGACACCGACCGCATTGCACCATCCTTTAAGTTACGATACCCTACGACGGACGACTGTACGAGTGGCAGTGGGCTTGCTGGTACAGGCGCTGTCATGACTCCATTCGCACCGTTCCTTCCAAGTTTCTCGGTTTAGATTTTTGGTACCATAGAGGTATTAGATCATCCGCTCACAGCGGCAATTAATCCCCTTTCATCATGGTTCTTCTGCCACATTCGCGTATCCTGAATTCGCCATCGGTCGCGTGAGGTTTTCGGTGGTTGTTCGTATGAAGGTTAGACTTTGTGTACATGTAGTCCAGATGTCGGCACGGACGCGGCAAGTACACCTGTCCTCGCCCCTTGCCCCCACTTGGGCGAAGCTGCCAGGTCACTGCGGGTGGAGCCATCTCGATGAGCTCTTTTCATGACGTGTTGGCTATCTGCATACGGCAATTTGTCTGCTTCCAGGCCACAGTATGCTTCCTGTGCAGCGGAGTAAACCCCTCCGGGACCAAGTACCTTCCGGAACCGACGCCTACGGAACTCAGCTGGCCCTGCATTGCTACGGCGACCGCCTACTATCGGGCTGAAACACGAGCGCGTGACATTTGCGACTGTCCTGCTTTGCGGCAAGCGTTTGCGTGCTTTGTTTAGGCAGCTGTACTTGACGCAAGCTTGATGCAAGCCGCGGTCCATGGCCTGACGTCACTGGCGGGGCAATAGAGGGGCATCTTTCAGGCACACAGCGAATGCCAGATGAGAAACCCAATCGCCCATGACGCGATACGCATGATAATCACGATCTACAGCGGGATTTGCAAAAAGTGCCACCGTCTTCCTTGGGTTTGTGCGTTGCATGTGATGGTTCGTAGCTGCGGGTACTCGCCCGCGCTTGCGTGGTCTAGCCCCCTCACCCAGAGCTCCTTCCCTGTGACGTCACATCTGGAGCACTCAAACAGTGACGTATGTTTGTTTGTACTGCGTTCGAGTCTAGCGCTCAGCCCCTCCACTAGCCTGTATCTCCTACCCCTCTCACTCTACATAAATACCCTCACGCCCGACTCCCTTTGCTTCCCTCATCACACAACAAGCCTTCAACTCCTCTACTACACTACACTTCCTTCAAACCAAACCAACCAACCACCCCAACACTCAAAATGTCTGCTCCCAACGCCAACAACCCCAACGAGGGCATCATCGGCCAGGCCGTCAACTCTGTCAAGAACGCCGCCAACTACGTCTCCGAGACTGTCCAGGGCCAGTCCGCTGAGGCCTCCAAGGAGGGCAACAAGCAGCAGGCCAAGGGCAACGTCCCCGGCCAGGACTCCCTCACCGACCGTGCCTCCGGTGCTCTCAACGCTGCTGGTGACAAGATCAACCAGGAGAAGCACGAGGGCTCCGCCGAGGCCAACAAGCGCTCCATCTAAGTACTAAGTACTTGAGCACTGGTTCGACATTTCTCTTCGGTATGTTCCATACTTGTCTTCGGTATATACAACAGATTCTAATCATCACCAGATTCAGAACGATACCACTATGGATTATGAGCGATGAGCACTGCGACTCTCGCCTGGTTACGACAGTACCATGAATTAATAGCCATAAGATACCAATAAATCTCTTTACAAACACTTTGATCAATCTCCGCTGTGACATATTCTTACATGCCTGTGCAACAAATCTTTTGTGAAGTTAACGAGTACAACATTGCTGAGATGTGTTCTGATCAAAATCAAGATCTTGTTGAATAGATTACTTCATCTCATGCGGTTCCGCAAACTCCAAATGCACTAGTGAGATGTCCAGTGAGGATACGTTTCCAGCACTCTAGACCTGCGACCTTTAGTGCTGCGGTAGTTCTGCGGTGGCACCATACAGCACTAGGACTACTTTTGGTAAAAACCTACATTAGTTTGCTCACTTCTCAAGTGGATGTGTCGATCGTACATGGCCGGCTAGAAGTCACGATGCTATGTTTAATATGTTTAATATGTTTAATATGTTGATGACTCTTGGTAAAAACACTCAGTGATTGTACTAGCTAAACTGCTACTTCTGGCTAGAATTTGAGCTTAACAACACAAAAACAATAGCATCGCTCAAGACATCAGTTCGCGGAAAACAAAGGGTATCGAATGATCAGGAAAATGAGAAAGCCAGGTTTGGAAAGAGTCTGTCGGGGCTTGATCTACTTCGTTGGGATCGACTCTTTCTTCGCCTATCGTAGATGCTGCGGTACATGCGACTGTGGAGGGGTTGGTGTGGTATGTGGGCGGGGGCGTGGATATATTCGGTAACGGCGAAGAAACGCAGCGCTGATTTTGGACAGCCGAAAGATGCTGCTGGGGTTTGCAGCAAGTCGCACAAGGCATCGCAGTATGAGGAAGGAAACTCTGGGAATAGTTCATTGGGCGCGTCGAGTTCAAGAGTGGCATGGGACGGAGCGCATCCGAGACAAAAGGACTTTGAGAGCCGGTCGGTATCTCCTCGCTGGAGCAAGCTCTTGACCTTGACGACGGCGGCCCCTAAGCAACCGTCTTGGAACCGTGAAGCCAAGACGCATCGTCCCCGTGTGAGATATCGATTTCAAAGCTGAACCGGATCTGAAAATGGCACGAATCCAGTCAGTAAATCTCTCTGACTCCCAGTCCCAAGTGTGGCAGAGGGGAGTAGAGAGAAGGCTTTTAGACGTGCTGGTTAGCACGCCCAGTGTGTGTGGTCCTTGCCTTTCTCGTCTTCCAGAACATGAAACCTCCCACCATAGCCGAAATCAACCAGAGTAACATGTTAGTCAACAGCACCCAGACAGCGTTCTTCATCCTGGTGATGCCCTTGTTGCCCTCTGGGTTCTCGCTAATGAACATTTTGCCGAAGATGCCAAATGCCACAAGATAACACAGAAAGACGAGCGCGTCGACGCCGAAGAAAAACCAGGACTTGAGCAGTATGAGAGCCAGAGAGCTGACAGCGCCAAGTGTACCGCAAACGACGGCCCATACCCATTTCGAGTCGACGTATTTCCCTTGCTTGCGCGCGTTGTCTAGGTCGACAGCGTAGAGACCGATGACGGTGAGGCCCATGACGAACTGAAAGAATCGTAGGACAATGCGCAGGATAAGGGTGGGTGTGAGCGAGGCACCGAGAGAAGTTCCTAGGGTGGCTTTTTCGCCCCGCATGCTGCTACGTGAGAGGAATTTGAAGCCCATTGTTGCTAGGAAACTAAGCATTGTGTGGGTCAGCTAGGCTCAGTGGTTTGATGTGTGTATGTTTGGAAGATTAATAGGTAAGTTCTTACGTTTTGTCGATGCGAAGGGTAGTCTTGTAAAATTGTTCGATTCGTACGTCGTGCGCGGACGGATGTCTCTTAATTCTTTGATGCCTCGTAAGGGGTCCTTGGGAGTATCGGTGGTTGGTGAGGTCGTTATGGGAAGAGCGGGGAAGAAATGGTGCGAAGCCGTATTAATTGACAACTCCTTTTTCGTACTGTGACAGAACTAACGTCGTTGTAGCTTTGCGTCGTGCAAAAATAAACTTCGTTGGCACACAGGGTCCTTGTTTTCCGGGGTAGTAACAATGTTACTGCTCCCTTCTCTGCTTCCAAGCTTGATGACGTCGTACTTGATCCTTGATGGTGATGGCACGTGGGTGGGATGTGGCTTCCAGGGTTTAATCAAATTTGTGCACGCGATTATGCTGTTTTGGTGCAAACTCTGGAAGGATCGGCATAGGGAAGGGGTGTGCTGCGCAAGGCTGACTAGAAACACACGGCAAAAGGGGTATCGCGCTATCAGAAAGATGGACGGGTAAGACGCGGTGAAATAAAATCAATAAGGGATTGTCGCGACTGTCAAAGCCGACGGTGATGCAGAATAAACACGCGATAGAAAACGTAGAAAGCGTTGGTGATGCGCCATTCACCTTGCTATCGCATCTCTTTTGAATCTCTTTGCGAGGTACATCGTTACCCTAGACACCCTTTACAGCCATGCGTTGGCGCCTGGACGTGCTCTCAGCGCGCGCTGTGAACGTGTGGTTGAAGACCTGGTGACCCTGTTTCGAGGCGCTGACGTCGTTGGCGCCCGAGTAGCGTTACATCGGCGGCAGGGGTACGCCACAGCGTGATTGGCTAACAATTGTCTATCAACTGGTGACATGAAACGCAACCATGAAGTCTGAGATAGCTTCGCTGTCGCACAAGACAGCGTATCATGAGTGACCTATGGACTGGAGTGATGTGTTGACAGTTTCGGCACCTGGAGTCTTTGTTGTTTCAAGACCATTCCGCTATGGCACAAATATGTATGAGAAGAGTAACATTATCCTATTCTGGAGGGGCATTAATCGCCCGCGAATTCTGTTCGGCTCCTAGACAGTCACTCGTTCACCAGAAGACTTGTGTTTGTCCTCAAGGGCTGGAATACTTGTAGCCATATTGCTCCTTGGCAGCCTTGATCTGCTCCGCAAGCTTGTGCTCCTTCTCCGCAAACTCAGCGTCGTCCTTCATCTTCTGTATGTAGGTGTCGTTTCCGAATCCACTCTTGCTCGGAATCTCCAAGCCACGCTGAACTGCAGGCCGTGCAAGTATGCGCTCCCACCACTTCTTCAGGTTGGGGAATGACTCCAGGTCTACACCAGAGATGCGAAGCATGTGGACCCAACCAAAGCTGGCAATGTCCGCAATGCTGAACTTGTTGCCTACGAGGTAGTCGGACTTGGCCAGAGCCGTGTCAAGCACGCCGGCAAGACGTTCAGTCTCGCCCGTGTAACGCTGCATGCCATAGGCGATGCGCTCCTTTGCGAAACGGTTGAAGTGGTTGGCCTGGCCTTGCATCGGGCCCAGGCCACCGTGTTGCCAGGCCATCCATTGCTCTGCGCGCGAGATATCGAGAGGGTCGGAGAAGCTGAATTTGTGTTCGGGATCGTAGTGGCGCGTCAGGTATGCAAGAATTGCGAGACCCTCCTGGACGGCGAAGCCACCCTGATCGTGGTCGACAATTACACTAGGCAGTGGAGCGCAATGTCAGTACAAGCCTCACGCATAATTCGGAAGGCATCGTTGCTTACGGAATTCGGCCATTGGGGCCGAGCTTGGTGAACCAAGGCTCTTTCTGTGTGTTCTTGCTGATGTTGATGGACTGCCATGTGTAGTCTTTGCCATAGGCATCCTTGAGCTCCTCTAGCAGAATGCTAGCTTTCCATCCATTGGGCGTGCCAAAAGTGAGCAGCTCAATGCCCTTGTCCGCCTTCAATCCGGTGGGTTCTTGGTCCGACATTTCTGGAAGTATGCGCAGTAACGGCCGTGAGGTGTGGAAGTGCGATCGAGGGATTATGCGCGTCTGAGTGGAGAGGCGTGTGAAGTTCTTAAGCTGCGAGGATAGAGAGGAGCGTAATAGTGACATGAAGAAGGCTAGCCTGCGCGCAAAGGAGGGGTTATATGCACAATGCGGGCAGGCGCATGTGGAGAGCTACCTCTTCCTAAGTGGAATTGCTTAGGAATCCATGACGTCGCCGCACCAATATCTACGGACATTGCATAAGCTTCGCACATCGGTATGGTAGGTACGCCGAACGGGTCTCGTATACATGATAAAGGATCGCAAGTCTGGGAGTCGTGATAGGTGTCACATCCCAGAATGCGCTGCACATTGTCAGCTTCTGATTGTTTTCGTGACTAAGCGACTCCCAAGGCCAGGATACCCAAGCGCCTGTGGTACTTCAACAGTTACTATCATACATCAAGGCAACTTGATCAATATAGTTCTTCTTGAACTAGATCGATATGCCAATACTGTAGAGGTCTATTCATGTCAGACAGATAGGCAAAACGCTCGTTGAATTACGGGGTACTCTTAGAGATACGTACATTGTGGAGTCAAGATGTGCTTAATAATTGCAGAGGATATCGACTCAATGCCCTCATCCGCCATCCCGTAATCTTTGATGGTCAAGCCCGAAAGTGCTGCGAATACAGTCAGACTCAACACGTTCGGCAGTAACAAGCAGCTCGTCTCGCATAGCCTCGCATGCGCTTACAGAGCTGTGATACTGTGATACGCTGGATAATCCTAATGCGTCCTGTAGTAAATTCTAGAAAGGATAAGCGTGTTTCTATAGTAGATGTAGTATAATCATGGGGCGTTGGTAGGCGATGAACGATTGTAGAGCATTTTTACGATTATGTATGTCTATGTATTGATATACAAGCTGTATCCAAGTCTCATACTATACACCTCCTGTATAAGACTGTACAACGCATGCGCAAGAGAGCAACTCAATGACACACTGCCGCACGTCATGAACATCAGTTGATCTTGTATTCACCTCCACCTCCACACCAACAGCGGCCTTCGCCTTCCCTCTCCACATGAATCACTAGATCCATGTTCCGATCCTTCAGGAACTGATGTGAACGGTCCCGTACGTCTTCCAGATCTGCCGCGCGGGAAGCAATGATGTGAATTGCGCCGAGAATGCGGCGTTGTTTAGGCGCATGATCGTGATCGTGATCGTGGTCGTGATGGTCATGGGAGTGTGAATGCGAATGTCCGTGGTCGTGAGAGTGATTATGCGAGTGACCGTGGCTGTGGCCGTGGCCATGATCGTGGGAGTGGGAGTGGTCATGTTCGTGGTGATCGTGTGGATGGTCATCATGCTTATGTCCACCTCCACAGTCATGGTCATCTTTCGCATGTTCGTGAGCATGTGCTTCCGCATGAGCAGCGCCCTCATCTTCAAGCCAGAACTTGGGCACTGCGTATCCGACCACGCCTCTTAGTGTGCCCAACTCTCCAAGAGTATTTCTGATGCCGTACTCAACATCGTTTGGCAGACTCAGCATAAGTCTTGCGCCACTCGACTTGACAAGCGGAATGGCCGACAGGAAGATCAGGATTGCAATGATGCTGGATGCGATGGGGTCCCAACCAGACCAACCATAGTACTTTGTAAGAAGTGTTGAAATGATGACTGCAACAGAGCCGAGTGCGTCGGCGAGGATATGCAGAAAGATACCCTGCATGTTTTCGTTGTCGTGAGAATGTCCATGTCCATGATCGTGTCCTTCGTGCCCGTGGTCATGACCATGGCCGTGATGTGCGTGGCCGAAGGCTACAAGGCCGACGATGTTAACGATGAAACCAAGAATACTGACAATCAGAAGCTCGTTTAGACGCTGGAGCTCGTGACCTTCCCAGAGGCGTTCGAAGGCATCGAAGATGATCTCTACACTGACGAGCCTGGTTCAGGTTAGCATATATATGGGAAACTACGTGTGCTGGTAACTTACAAAAGAAAAACGCCATTTGCAAAACCAGACAGTGTATCGACCTTGCCATAGCCATATGGAAAGCGAGCGTTGGGGCGCCACTTGCTCATCACTGCTGCTACTAGTCCCACAGCGAGACCAGCGCAGTCGAAGAGCATGTGGATACTATCCGTAAGCAATCCCAATGACCCACTGACGAAGCCGTAGAAGAACTGGACCATCATGAAGGAAAGATTGAGTACACCAAAGTATGCAATGCGTCGCGAGTCCCGCTCGATCAACACACTGTGTATAATGGAGCCCGGAGTAGTGCGGGCGATGAGGAACGCTGAGATTCTGGAGTGATTTCCATGTAGATGATGGCCATGACTATGCCCGTGGTCATGACCATGCGAGTGTTTGTGGCCCGCATGCCCATGGTCGTGCGAATGCGGTACAGGCGAACGAGTGTCAAAGCCGACCGCTCCAATCATCATAGCGCAAACCCAAGGGAATACAATCTTGAAATGACCAACTCCGTTGTGTTCCAAGAAACTCAAGGCGAAGATGAAAATGCCACTCAATCTGAATCCGACTTGTTTTTGACTCCGTAACGATGCTGGTAATGATAGAAATACAAGCGCCGTCGTAGATGCAACTGATAGAGTTGAGAATGCCAGGCTGTGGTGCGACAAAGAGGGGGTTGCAGAAGAAACGAGTGAAAACAGAATAGTCGTAACAGTGAGGACAAGACCAGACACAATGGTGAGTAGCTGGTTCTCGGTGTTACTCACCAAGGCTGATGAAGGCTTCGGCAGCGATGCGCGAGACGGCTTTTGCGTCATGTAAGAGTCCTGGCTCTGTGGCCCGGTCATCAATGACCAGCCTGCTGTGGGTAGAGGCGGAGGGACAAGAAGGAGCGACACCAGAAGCGCCATATAGCCGATCAGGCTACCTGTGACGTTAGCAGAGGTCACCACATCTGCAGCCATGCTTAAGAAAAGAGCCCCGCATGTCACTTTTCTGGTCCTCAATGTCCGCCGAATATCGTCCCAAGGTGTGTGCTTCCCTGGTCTCTGGTCAAAGGCACCAAGTCCAGCGGCAACTGCCACCAATATGACCAATGCCGTCTTCGCTCCTCCTAGGTGAAGGGACGCGTAGAAGGGCAGTAATACGCTGACCATGTTGCTTGCCACGCGTTTCGGCGCATTGCTGATGTTGAATGTGCCTTTGTCTTCTTTCCGCCTGTCGAGTGGCTGTAGGCTGGAGTTGACCTTGGCTGCCACACCAACCAGCAACAAGGTCGCTGATGAGAGAGCGAGCGCATGTAGTAGTGGAAAGTCGCTTATTGCTGTGGCAGGTTCGAGTTCGGGTGTGCGGTCTGACACAGCTTCTGATAGAGTCGAGGGCAGCTTCGATGTCTGTCCCACGCCGCTAGGGTATGCCAACGAGGCGAAGATATACGGTAGAGGTATTAGGAGCGCGGTCAGGGCCTCAGGAAGTTCTAGCCACGACCTGGTGTTGTATTAGCAGCGCTCAATCCGACCATGTCAAGAATGTCTTACGAAGAAACCGGAGGCGGGGGCAGATGCGCTGGAGACTCTTGTATAGGTGACACTGGCGAAAAGGCATATCCTCCAGCTGCGGGTGCCTTCCTCGCCGGTGAGCGACCCAGATCTGATTCCCCTCTTTGTCGCCCTTTTGGTCTTCCATTCAAGAAGGGTTTCAGTGTGTATGTGGAATCGTTGGAGCCCGATCTCTCATGGCCATGGTCATGTTCGCGCGCAGGGCTGTTGTACTCGGCATACGGTGAGCGCACAGCGCCATGCAACTGCCCATTCCCATTCATGTCGGACCGGGTGTGTCGGTGGGCGTGGTCTTTGGCTGGCGACGATGTATTCATCGAGTTGTTTGCGTATGCCTCGGGCGTGTATTGTGATGATGAGCGGCCATGGCTGTGTGTGTGCGTGGTAGGGGTGACGGGCAGCGCATATGTCGACGCCATCTGCCAACGTCGCGTTCGTCGGTCCGCTGTGAGATGGTCTTGACTCGGTGAGGGCTATCGGCGAAGTGGGGCCCTCGGATTCGCGATGAAACGGTGCTCAATTGAACAAAAGTGGCGGTGTTGTAGGAGAAAAAGCAACGTGGGATAGCAACTCGTGTGGTGTAAGTGCGTTGCAATGAGGCTACGCAGCGCTTTGGCGTCTTGGTGTTTCGATAGCGGCGCGCGTTGCTGCACTATCAATAAGTTTCAGGGGTCTTACAGATTGACATGACTGTCATTGAGCGCCTTCCCCTTTCGGTCCTACCCCGGTTCTGATCTCCGCATCTTGTGGCTGACCCTTGGCGTTGACGCACGCGGCGGCGGCCACGATTATCGGAGGAGCCTTGCAATTGGACGGCACTAACACAACACCAAAATGTTCGACAACGATACTTCACCCGACAAAGACGGCAACCTCTTTTCCGTCATACTGGGTGTCGTTGTCACGTTGTCGACGCTCTTCACGGCTCTTCTGTTGACTCTGCCCAGTCAGTATGATCCATACAAGGACAAGCCGCTTAGGTTCGTGGGCGAGGATGGAAAAGAGATCAAGATGAAGACAAAAGATGGGAAAGACCCTGTAAACTGGAAGCAGGGACGCTCGGTACAGGTAGTGGTGCTGGGAGACATTGGGCGGTCGCCGCGTATGCAATACCATGCTCTCAGTATTGCTAAGCACGGCGGAAAGGTGTTTCTCATCGGCTATCAAGGTCAGGAAAGTCTCTATTGGATTATTGCAAGATGCTAAACTAGTCAAGAGTCGGACATCCTTCCAGATATCGTCTCAAACCCGTTGATTGAGATTATCCCACTCGCACCAGCACCAAGTTTCCTGCGTTCGAGCAGCAAGCTTCTGTTTCCCATTCTGGCGCCTCTCAAGGTCCTTTGGCAAATCTGGTCGTTGTACCGCGCGCTAGGCTACCGCTCCAAACCCGCAAGATGGACACTCGTGCAAAACCCACCTTCAATACCAACGCTTGCTATAGCCAGCCTGGTGTGCTTCTTACGACGTACTGACCTGGTCATTGACTGGCACAACTTCGGGTACACCATCTTGGCCATGAAACTTGGCGACAGTCACCCTCTCGTCAAGGTATCTGAGAAGTACGAGAAGATCTTCGCAAAGGCTGCATCGCATCACATCACGGTGACTAACGCTATGGCCCGTGTGCTAAAAGCCGACTATGGTGTTACAGCAGAAGCACTCCACGATCGCCCAGCCTCCATCTTCCAACCCATCGAATCTCAACAGCGCAAGGAGTTCCTCGCCAGACTACCGGAAACGGCAGAGTACGCCGCAGATCTTTCTCCAGCCTCGAAAACACCCTGGAAACTCATCGTCAGCGCAACATCGTGGACTGCCGATGAAGACTTTTCGCTTCTCCTTTCTGCTCTGGTTGCCTATTCCGCTGAGTGTACATCGAAGACCTACCTTCCAAAGATTATCGCCATCATCACCGGAAAAGGGCCACAGAAGGAGTATTATCTTTCCAAAATCCGTCAACTCAACCAGCAGAAGAAGCTGTTGAATGTCGTCATCAAGACAGCATGGCTCTCGCACTCTGACTACGCTCTACTCCTTGCATCGGCTGATCTGGGGATTTCTCTACACACATCGTCTTCTGGCGTAGACTTGCCAATGAAAGTAGTCGACATGTTTGGCGCAGGCTTACCCGTCGTAGGGTGGGGAAAGTTCGAGGCCTGGCCTGAGCTCGTCAAGCAGGGTGTGAATGGACTAGGCTTTCAGAGCTATGAAGAGCTCGCTCTACATCTGGCTACATTCTTCGGTAGCGACACAAGACTAAGGGAGACTCTGAGAGAGGGTGCGCTCAAGGAGAGCGACCATCGGTGGGATGAAGAGTGGGATGGGGTAGGCGGGAAACTGTTCAAGCTGACATAGCGGATGTGTGGTCAAGCGTGGGCAGAGAAGATATGGTATAATACTACTTAGCTGCATCAGATGATGACAACCCAATACCTTCTAGTGTTTGAGCTTCAGTTTCCACGCTTACAAATGTACCACACGCGGACACGGACAACAACAAATCCCATCCAAATCCTGATAACAACCATGTTCGTTGCGCAGCAGCACTCCACCATCAATATAGTATCGACCGACCGATTCCAAACCTTGTGTAAGCTCATTGCTCCCCACAGTTGTCCTGGTGCTGCTTCTATAATTCTCCTTTGCCGAATGGAGGGGTGGCTGAAGGTGGGGACATAATGGCTTTAACTTCCCCAAGCTCTCTCCTCTGCGCCAGCTCTCGACTCGCTTTCTATCATCTTCATTGAGATTCAATGCACCGAGCTCTCCTGCCAAAGAACCAGGTGACGCCACTGCATTGAACAGAACGTCGCCAGTCCTCAATTCTGCGACAGAACACTTGTCGCACCAAAGCACCTTCTCATGAAATTGAGCCATGACACTCCCGTATTGTGCGCGAGGGTGTCTTGGGTGCGGTGCCTTGTCCTTGACTTTGCTCCACAGCGCAGCCTGCTTGACTCTGTCGCCAGTACCAGCCCAAATCTTGATTCTTCGTTGTCCGCACGCATGGTATGATACATTTGTCTCGTACTCCGTGACGGCATCGTCTATTTCTGTCATGCTTAAAGCTATGGCTTCGTCCTCGCATATTGTGTCGCCCCACATGATCATGCAGTTCCCGTATATTCGTAGAATCTCTCGGTGCAGCGCCGTGGTCAGATCTTCAACGATCTTGAAGGATTGTAGCGGGCGGGTATGTAGTTGTTGGAAAACGTTTGAAGGCATCTCCACTATCCGACTTCGTGGTTTGGGAGCTGGGTATAGAGGCGATAAATGGTAGAGGGGTCAAAGGGTATTTTGCTTGTATTAACGAGCGTAACGACAGCCGAGCTACCTTTGTAGAGAGATGGATGTATATGAGATCTTTGATGTTGATTCTGATAAAGAAAGAAAGAAAGTAGCTGACAGATTTCTTATACTAAAAAGTGGGAGAACTGGATTGTGGTACCAACCATGAGAAAGTCGAAAATCTCGAAGCGTGGTACCAGAACCAGGCAAGGTAAGTTAAGTCGAGAAAATCGGCAGTCATGATTCGAATACTGATGTAATTGCGGAAGGCGGAACATGGTCGTCAATGGAAACCAAATGACCAGAACGAAGGAAAGTGAGGTTTCCAGTGGCAGGTGAAAATGCGACCAATGAACTTGGTGTTGGGATTAAACGCCTACCTGCTTCTTGGTACATCGAAGGAAACCATGATCTACCTCTACCTTCTCATACGTCGCTCCAAATCTATCAATTGCGATACGAGGGTACTGACTAAGAACTCCAAGGCTCGTGCTCTGGTCTTGGTATCTCCGTAGCTGCTCTTCGAATCAAAGGCGCCTACATCGATCACAGGCTCGGATTGGTCCTCCATCTCCACCATCCAGTACGTATAGGCAATTACTTACAACGTCTGTGCCTGTGCAAGTGGAGACGGATCATCCTGGTTTGAAACCCAGCGCAAAGCTCATAAGCCCGACCATGAAAATAGGCCAAAGGCAAGATCGATCCGTTTCATCGAGTGAACCACGTGCAGGCCTAAAGGAGATGGGCAAGTATAGAAAATGGACGAACATGGCAAAAGTCAGAAGAGGCGGTATGGTAATCGAGAACGATGCAGGTCGACGTTATCGCGGTGTTTCAAGTGTGCTGGCTCGGCCCTTCCCTTCCTATCGCGTCGCGGCGGGCCCGGACATCGTCCGCGCCACCCCAGACCCTGTTTATCCCTTTATTGAGCCTACGTCTTCGCCAACACACCCGCCTCAGCCACAAACGTCAATCCACGCTCCTTTCCCCAACTCTCAATACCGCTTCAACAAACTTTGATCCTCTCTTTAAGTCCCTATTGCGAATTGCGCATTGCTCAAACGACTCTTCTTGTTCGAACATTTATTCACATCTTGCGACTATTTATAGCGCGACCCTTGCGAGCAATCAACCTCAGTTTCCCAACAACACACGCGACATGCTACCTCGATAACCCAACCTTACTTTGCAGCTATCAGCTACAACCAAACAACAATGGATAAAATTAAAGACCGGTGGGAGACTTTCGAAGAGAATCACCCTAAGATTCGCACGATTGTTGAGGCAGTGAAGCCCTACGCTCCGCCAGTAAACTTCATTACGATCCACTATGCATACTTCATCGGCGTAACCCTCGTGGGTACTCTGATTTTCTGGGGCGCGTCGAACCCATCGAAGAGCATTGGATGGTGGGATTGCATGTTCATGTGCATGAGCGCGATGACCGCTTCCGGACTCAATTCCGTGAACGTCAGTCAGCTCACGACATTCCAACAAGTGGAACTGGCGGTGTTGATGATGATGGGAAGTCAGGTACTGGTCAGCTACTTTACGGTTGCATTCAGGAAACATATCTTTGAGAAGAGGTTCGAAGATATTGTTGAGGCGGAGAAAGAGAGGCGGAACGCCCGGAAGGGAGATGTTGGGGCTGTGGTCGGCATGACTGGGGCGATGTTTGGGTTGCCGGTTATGGGGTCGTTTGGAAAGGGCAAAGCGGCGAGTAAGATAAAGGGATTGACGAAGGTTGTGACGCCTGCAGAGAGACGCACAGATGATATGCCGCCCAGCACACCGATTATGGAAGACCAGGCTCAGACGGGGATGTCACCGATTTCGGTCCTTTCAAGAGAAAGAAGTCCACCACAGCATATCGGTTTTCTGGATCCTATCCAAGAGCGTATGTCTAACGAAAGGCCCATGTCAGCGGCGACAGGACATTCGATCTACAACGTGCACAGCCAGCAGAGCATATCGAAACGTCGCCGCTCATTAGCCGAAGAGTCCAAGCTAGACGACAGCTTCAACGTGCAGACTTTTGTCAAGGAGCAAAAGCGCAACATTGGTCGGAATGGGCAGTTCTTCAACCTTTCGTCAGACCAGCGTGAGTACCTGGGTGGTGTAGAATACCGCGCGCTGAAGTTCCTCTCCATGTTCGTTCCCGCCTACTTTATACTCTGGCAGCTGTTCGGAGGTATCGCATTAGGGGCGTACATGTCCGTTTACGAGAGGGAGGCTTGCGCTGTCAATGCGCAGAACCCTTGGTGGGCTGGCATCTTCCTCGCCATCTCTGCGTACAGCAATGCTGGCTTTACGCTGCTGGATGCAGGATTCATACCCTTCCAGTCCTCGTATTACGTCCTCGTCATTGTTACCATACTGTCGCTCGCAGGACCTGCCTCCTTCCCCGTCGTTGTGCGCTTCTTAATCTGGAGCATGTCCACACTTCTCGATCTCTTCTCCAAAGACAAGGAGTACGGCGTGTGGAAAGAAGGCTTCGACTTTATCCTCAAGTTCCCGCGTCGCGTGTATACCAGCATGTTCCCTTCGCGCGATACCTGGCTATTTATCGCAACCTTCACCTCGTTTGTAGTGGTAGACTGGGTCCTCATCCTCGTTCTCAGCATTGGAAACCCGACTATGGAAGTCATACCTATCGGCCAACGTGTCTTCATCTCCCTCTTCGAAGGTTTTTCGATCCCAACTGGAGGTTACGCTATCGTCTCGCCATCGGCCATGTATTTTGACGTACAGGTTCTGTGGCTTGTTGTCTTCTACACCGCGGCGTACCCACACATCATTACCATGCGCAAGACCAACGTATATGAGGAAAGATCTCTTGGAATTTACGAGGGCGACGAGGCTGAGCCAGAACAGCTTCACTCGGCGTCTAGCTCGCTCTTCGACGTTGACGCTGCGATATCACCGTTGCCTACTGCTGAGGCAGAACCAGAAAAAACACGCCTCGCGCCTATCAAGTCTCTCGGTCAAGTCGGCCGTCGCGGCACCGCCTTTGTAGGTCGCCAACTCCAGCATCGCATGACAGCTTTCCAGGGTGTCGGTGTCGCGCCTGTGCCGTCCGCAGCGCCTGCCACTTTGAAACGATCAGAAACCATGGACTTCAACCGCGCAACATCCATCCACTCGCTTTCTTCGCATCCAGGAACCAGACCCCCCTCCCTCATCAGCCAGCAGGTTCGAGGCCAACTTTCGCATGACGTATGGTGGATAGCTCTTGCACTCTTCCTGATCACACTCATCGAGACACATCATTCCATCGAAGACCCGCGCACATACAGCGTGTTCACTATTCTATTTGAGATTGTGAGTGGATACACGACTATTGGAATTAGTATCGGGTTGCCGGATCAATCATACAGTTTCAGTGGCGGGATGTACACGGGAAGTAAGATCATCATGATTTTGGTTATGCTGAGAGGAAGACACAGAGGTTTGCCTGTGGCGCTTGATCGAGCAGTGCGGCTACCGGGGAAGAAATTGGCTGAGATGGAGGAGGAAGATGCGGAGATTAAGAGTATGTTTTCTCAGTGAGGAAAGCATGTTCAGTGAGCGGTATCTTGCTTAGGTTCAATGAACAAAACTCTTGCATAGGTTGTTTTACAACTCTCAGATAACTGGAACATGTAATTATTGCGACTGGTATGTCAAGTGAAACACTGCCAAACGCTCCTTCACATGGACAGAACTCTCCCTTTTCTCCAACCCAACAACGATAGAGTAACAACGAAGAAAACTTGCGCAGTGGGGATACCAGATGAGGATAAATGGCGTATCGCAATCATGGCGATACCTGTTCAAGGAACAGAGCAGCCTTCGTGGCGATTTTACGTGATTTGCTTTCGTTTGCGACCAAAGCGTTTAAGAAACTTGTCGCGGCGAGAAGAAGGCGGTATCGTGTTGCTGGAGCCCGCCAGTGCGTCTGGTCTGGACGGAGTTTGATTCGCACCGCTGCTGTTCTGCTGCGCAGTCGCTTGAGGCTGAACCCCACCCCCACCACTGGGCTGTACGCCAGATGCACCTGGAGGGTCCTGACTTGTCGTGCCAGCATATTCTGCCTGAACAGTCTGAGTGATGATATGTACGTTTTCCCATTGTCTACGACGCAGCCTTTCGGCAGCTTCGGCAGCTCCTCTTGCAGCGGTGTCATAAATGACACTTATGCGGTAGTCTTCATTCCGGCGCAGATCCATTTCCTGGTCCCATGCAATATCATTGCAAAGTTGGTCAGCTCCGTTGTACTGGCCTTTATATTGCAGGCTAGTCTCCTTCCTGATAACGAAGACGTGACCCTCTTCTTCGTCTTCTTCTTGCTCGTAGTCATCGAGTAAGTAATCGCTGTATTCAGTGAAGGCCTGGCTTTCTCTCAGTAAGAAGTTCTCACTAAGAATAACGTTCGATGGCGCATCCTTGAGTATGTAGAAATCTAGCAGAAAGCTCTTTCCCTCGTGTGCCAACCCGAACTGCCATGTCACTCCCTGTGTCATGCCTGATGTACGAGCTGTGGAACCGTCTGCAAAACGTAACTTGATGCGATGTTCCTCTGCGTCGACAATAGGGAGCCCACGCGAGCGCGCAAAGTCTTCATCCATGATGAGCACCTTAGACCCAGTGTCTGCCAGTGCCTCATGTGGTCGTCCTCCGATAGTGCCTGTGAACGTTGGTCCACCACCACCAAGGTAGAGCATGTTATAGTGGCGTGATGTGCGCAGTACGAACCTATCGAACACTCGACGAGCGAATTTTGCAGCGTTCGAGAAGGTTTTGGTAAGCCTCAAGAAGGTAGAGCCCAGAATGACGTCCTGGGGACATTTCGGGAGAACATGAAACGTCAGTAGATACGAGGTCGTCTCGCCTCGAAAGCGAAAAGGCACGTGTACGACACCAACTGTCTTGACTCTCCCTTGACCAACCCGCACGATGGATGCAGCCTTACAATCAATATTATATCCGCGCTTTCGAACGAACGATACGTCCATCGTATTGCGATTCGCACCAGTATCACCCATAGCATCCACCGGGTGCTCTAAGTCGAGGAAGCCAGGGATGAAAAATTCCCGCTCAGCGGTATCGCCATATGCAGTCTTGTACAATTTGGGCTCTCCTGGCGTAGACTGGTTGGCATAGGCCTTCTCAGACTGCTGGTTAGGTGGTGGTGATGCCCGCGTTAGTTGCATCTCAATCGATTGATGAGTCGGTAGTTGCGTCCGTGGTACATGGTCGTATGAGTGATGAGGATGGTTCTGCCCTTGCGGGAAGTACAGATCCCCTTGGAACGATGTAGTAGGCTCGCTGGGCGAGATCAAGGAGGAAGGATCCGTGTATTGAGCTGCCCATGAGTCTACATCGATCAAGTAATCTGAATAATTGATATGGTCGCTCGCAGGGTCGAAAACGACATGACCGGATCGAGGGACCATCGAAGAACGCGAAGGTGCTTGTCCGTTCCAAGGGTCATG